>NW_006399976.1:1663584-1668010 GCF_000299155.1 Elephantulus edwardii
GGATTCAAACCGTGCGCCTCTGGGATTGCAGTGCAGCTTCTTGCCACTAGGCCACTAGAGCTCCCCTTAAACTCCAATCTTTATAGGAGCAGTTTGCCAGGCCTTTCTCCCACAGAGGTGCTGTCTTTCCATTAGTATCTTTACACCTGACCCCTAAGAGCTCTGGGGCTTAGGAGACACAAGGAGCTGAAATAAAAGAAACAGTTCAATCCTTACGAGTTAGAGAGTTGCATACCCTTTTCTGAATTTAAAGCAAAAGGAAAATTTCTGTGTAAGGAAAGAAAAATTGAGAAGGGCTTTTTTTCTCCAGGTTCCAATAACACCCACAACCAAGTTCACTGCCAGTGAGGTGACTTTTACTCACGGTGACCTCTCGTGGACAGCACAATCCGCGGTGACTTCTTGTGGACAGCAAGTCTATAGGGTCACCAGGCCTGTGTACTGAGGAGCTTCTGGAAGGATCTGAACCAAAGTCTGGACTAACCGGGTGTACAACTCCTCTTTTGGAGTCAGAGTTAGTGGATGAAGAGTTTTAAAGGCAGAAGAAAATTCTGACCTGAGAAGATCTGGGGTGTGACCCAGCACCCTGTGACCCGCCACGCCCCCTGGCCCCTGACTGTGTGCTAAGAATTCAGCTCACCGTCCAGGCTGTCATCATTGGCCTCAGACAGCGATGCTTCAGAGGGCTCAGCCTCACTGCTTCCAGGGGAGGATAAGACCATCTTCAGATGCCCGGACCCGGACCAGCTGCCAGGGAAGGAGAGCGCTGACGTGCGAGACACTGGGCCAGTGGAACCAGGGGTCTGTGGGGAGGATGTCCTGGAGCGAATGCGAGGGGGGGTCCTGCTGGTTGGCCTTGTGGCGGGTGGATGCGGCTTCAGGGATGGCTCGGGGCTGGGAAGGTCCTCACTGGGCAAAGGCAGAGCTCGAGGCCGAGCTGGGAGCTGACCCGACTTTGACTGGAATAAAAAATAAAAATTAATATTGCCACAGACAGTGCTCAGGCTACAGTGGGGCGGGGACAGGGACTCAGGGGCTGGAGCTAGTGCGGGGGCCAAAGACTTAGGGGCTGGGGCTAGTGGGGCGGGGACAGGGACTCAGGGGCTTGGGCTAGTGGGGGCAACAAGGACTCAGGGGCTGAGCTGTTACTCCTCTGTGTACCCTCTTCCCCCTCTGTCTTCATTTCTGGAAGATTAGGGATAGCACAGGAGGATAAAATGTCAGGTTTGGAAACAAATCCCAGTTACTTCCCAGACTGGAAACAAATCCACAATCCCAAGTATCACTTTGCCTTCAGATATATGGTGTTAGGTACACATTTTTTAAATCAGAGGCCCTGTGTGCCAAGGGTTAATGCACTTGCCTCCTAATCGAAAGATTAGTGGTTCCAGCCCATCCTAAGACACCTCAGAAAAAAATGGCCTGATAATCTAATTCTGAAGGATCAGCCCCCGAAACCTCATGGGGCAATTTCACTCTGACTTGTTGCCATGAGTTCAAGCTGACTTGAAGGCAAAGGATTTGTTTGCTGGTTATGACACGAAGGTAGAAGTAAAGCCTTTCTTTGAGACAAGTCAAAACTAAAACTCACCAGGAGGGGCTCTGTTTGTTTTTTCTCACTGCCTCTATTGCGAGTGAGTCCCCGATCTGTTGGTGTTTCTTTCTCTCTAGAAGACTCCATCAAGCTTCCCAGTAACTCTTTCATTTCCTCTTCATCACTGTCTGGAGAGTCAAACCTTCTAGCAGGTTCTTTTGGCGTGGGTGTTGGAAAATCCTGTTCTTTCCCCAGTCGGGCTTCCAGGGATGCCTGTGCAGCGGGGGGCTGTTTCTGCTTGAGGAACCTGCTGCCCTGCCCACTCTGTGCCTGGCCCTCAGTAGCGGGGGCTTCGTGGGTATATTTCTGCCAAGTTCTGTCTGTGTCGTGTGAAGAAACCTCAGCTATCCTCCCGGTGGGGCCCAAATCGCTGGCGTCAGGGGTCTTGGGGTCAGACTCTATGTCGGACAAGCCCCTCTGTGCCTTGCGGTTCCTGATCTTGGTCTCTATCTGGGCCAGCTTCAGGAGGGCGGCACTCGCCCGGGTCTGGGAGGTGGTGGTCAGGGGCTGGCCTGGGGAGGGTCTCAGTGCCCCCCTCAGGACGGAGCTCTGCTTTGGAAAGAGGCATCTGTCATCCACTGTTTGGTTTCTTTTCAGGAACCTGCTCTGGTTGGCTGTTATTTTGCTGAGACCCCTGCTGGCTTGTAAGTTTCTGAGTGCTTCCATTTTTGAGTCTTCTAAGGAGATGTCCCTGAAGTCACCAAACAGGTCATGCAGAGAGCGGCCGGCTTTTCTTACTGAAGCCATTCTAGGGAGGAAAGGGAGACGAGAGATGACCTAACGTGGGACAGCTCTGCTCCCCTAGTGCATTCGGCTCTCTCTGAGGTACCCATCCAGGTAGAGGTCCCAGCCCCCTCTGCCGTTTGGCTTGGCCACCTTCCCTTCAAGCCCAGTAACACATGACAATGATGATGACAACATCTGGATGTCCAGCAACACTCACTGCTGCCACCTGTCCGTCTGTGAAGCCTTGCATGTTGCTATAATACTTTTCACAGAGCTTCCAGACTACAGTGAATGAGGAAGAAAGGCCTGGTGATCAAATGTCAAGAACCAGCCCATGAAAGCCCAGTGGAGCACATGGTCCAATCCATAGTCAATGACGGAAAAGGCTTGGGCCCAGGCAGCGTTCCATTCCATTGTGCGTGGAGCTGCCATGAGTCCGGGCTAGTTCAATGGCAGCTGACAACACAACAACTACTTAGTCACCTTCAGTGCCAGGTAGTAAATAAAGCCCATTCAACACAGGAGTGGCACCTCGGGGGCTGGGCAGTGAGCGGACTCTCTGCTGAGCGCAGTATTTCCTCTCATCTCAGCCTCACAGAGCTCCTTCTGTGCGGTGGTTACCATCCTCCCTGCTTCCTGGAGAAAGCATGAGATGGAAGCTCACCCAGGTGGGTTCTCAACTAGCCTCCTCTGGGTGGAGAATGCTGTTGTTGATGTGTGATGTCCAGCTGACTGTGACTCACAAAGACCCCACACCAACATGCTCAGATGGCCTCACAGGGTTTTCAAGGCTGTAATCTTACAGGAGCTCATCGCCAGGCCTTCCACCTGAAGAGCTGCTGGGTGGATTTGATCTGCTGGTCTTTCAATCAGCAGCCAAATGCTTAACCGCTGCACCACAAGGGCATCTTGTCTGAGGAGTCAATTCCACTCAGCTCAACTCATTGCAATCAAGTTGGAACCAATTCATAGGTGACCCTCCAGTGGATTTTCAGAGGCTGAAAATCAAACAAGAAGACACTGTCCATCTCTCTCCTGCAGAGCCACTGGTGGATTTGAACCTGCTAAGGATTACCACTGCAGCTCCCTAAAGACTACGCCACTAAAGTGCCCTCGGCTGGGGATTTGTTGTGTGCTGTCAGGTCAGAACTGACTCATAGCTGACCCTCCAGTGAATTTTCTGAAACGGTAATTCACATGGAAGGAGACTATCGATCTTTCTCCCGAGGAGCAACTAGTGGATTTGAACCTCATGCCTTTGGGTTGGCAGTGCCACTCCTTACCAATAAACCAGAGCAGCAAAGTCAAATTGATGGTTCAGGTCTGATTCCAAGGATTATACATCTGCCCAGTACTGTGCTCTGGCCTCCCCCATCACTCCATAGTACCCCAGAGCCAAGCCCTCTCCCAGCTGTATGCCTCTGCCCAAGTTTGCTCGGCTCACTCACTACAGCTACTGAAACACAATGAATATTTAACAAGAGCCCCAGAAAACCTTATGTCACTGAAAGTGGGATGAGCACTACCCTGGAGAGGGCCTAGGGACACACACAGCATCCTGCCCCCAAAAGGTCTGTGATGTACAGGCATATATGGTGCCGTTTCCTAGGGCAAGGGGTGAGAACTTTTCATCAGATCCTCAGAATTCCCATCAGCTCTAAAACATACATCAGCTGTCACAGTTATCTGCAAAAGTTTAAAAATATTTTAAAGATCTGAAAAGACTAAAAGACACAGCATGAGTGAGAGTGTATGTGCTGTGGTCCCTTAAGTATTAGAATCCAACAATCCAAACATCCCATCAGAATCCCGCGGACAAGCAACTCCACGCACAGAAGTGTACATGCAATTTCTCTCTCAGAAGGCTACCGAGACACAGGGCCTGATTTGCAAAACATATTTTTAAAATGTCTATGACTTATTCATTGCAAATACATTTTATAAGAGACACAAACGCAGGTTATACACATGGACTTCACCTGACGGTATGCATAGGAATCAGATCGACTACATCTGTGGAAGGAACTGCTGGAGAAGCTCAATATCAGCTGTGAAAACTAGGCCGGGGGCTGATTGTGGAACAGACCACCAATTACTCATATGCAA
>NW_006399976.1:1670115-1695631 GCF_000299155.1 Elephantulus edwardii
GCACATAACAACAACATACCTTTATAATAATAATAATAAAGGCAAACAACCCAATCAAAAAAGGATGGCTGAGGATTTGAACAGACATTTCACCCAAGAGGATATAAGATGACCAACAGGCACATGACAACACATTCAACATCATTAAGCTACGATGCCAGAACCAAACCCAATGCTGCTCATTCTGGTATATGATGAGCCTTCTAAGTGGGGGTTCCAAGGCTATAAATCTTCATGGCAGGAGACTTCCCATCCTTCTCTCTCTCTGTCAATGTGGTGGTGTACTGTCAAATCGGAAATGACCCATAGTTGGCCCTCCAGTGGGATAGAAGAGGCAGTATATCTCACAGGAGAAACTCCTGAGGAGCAACTGGGGAATTTGAACCCTCTAACTGTAGGTTGGCAGAACAACTCCTTACCACTAAGCTACCACCACCTGCCCTTCCTTTAGCGGCCCAACATGCTACATGCTAGGCCTCTAGAGCAACTTCATTAGTTCCTGTTGTTGTTGTTATTGAGTATAATCGTAGCGATACTCTGAAGAACACACTGGAGCCCTGTCCTATCCTGCGCCCTCTTCACAACCTCTGACACACGCAAGCCCACTGCTGCAGTCACTCTGTCAAATTATTTTTAATTAAATATTTCCTGTGAATGAAAAATTGATTTAGTTAAAATGGTGTAAGAGGGCTGTTTTGTTTTTTTTAATTGAGATTTTAATGAAAGTTTATAGAGAACTTGGATTTTCATTCATTCATTGTTGCACATTTTCCTCCCTGAGTTCGCTTTTCTCTTTGATTCCCCATCCCCACTCCAGTCCACTTTACTATTATTCTGGATTGCTGTCATATAAATAATACCTAATAATATATTCCTTTTAAGCAGTTCTTTCCCTCATCTGTATCAGTGCAATGTACATTATTTATTCCTTCTTTTCTTAGTCTCCTTCCAACCCCCATGTCAGCCTTGTTTTACAACAGTGGTATTATGCAGTATTTGTCCAGAAAGCATCAAAAGAAGATAAATGGAACACAGAGAGTCACTGTACCAGAAAGAATTGGCTGACACGGAAGAATTTCATGAAACAACATATGATCAAGAGGCAATGGTGATGAAGGAGAAGTTCAACCTTCTCTGAAGAAATTGGCAAAAAAACAAAGCTCCAGGAATTGATGGTATTACCAATTAACATTGTAACAAACAGATGCCACCCTGGACATGCTATATTGTGCCAAGAAATCTGAAGGATAACTACCTGGCAAACTGAATGGGAAAAAAATCCATATTTATAACCATTTAAAAAAAGTGATCTGACAGAGTACGGAAATTATTAAATAATACCACAAATACCATATGCAAGCAAAATCCTGCTCAAGATTATCCAAAAATGACTGGAACAGTACATCAACAGAGAACTGCCAGAAGTGCAAGCTGGGTTTAGAAGGGGCTGTGGCACTAAGGAAATTATCACTAATGTCAGATGGATCTTGGCTGAAGGCTAAGTGTACCAGAGGACTAGTTTCCTTGACTAAACAAAGGCAAATGCATGACTGTGTGGATCACAACAAATTGTTAACCTTGCTAACAACTGAGAAGATTGCTAACCTTGAGAATAATGGGAATTCAAGAATACCTGACTGTGCTCATGAGAAATCTATACTAGGACCAGGAAGCAGTCTTCAGAACAGAGCAAGAAAACACTGCATGGTTCAAAATCAAGAAAGCATTGCATCATGGACACATCCTGTCTCCAGGTCTTTTCAATCTGTATGCAGAACAGATCATTTAAGACTGGACTTCATGAGGACGAATGTGGTATCAAGATTGGAGAAGACTCATCAGTAACCTGTGTTAAGTAGTTGATAAAACCCTGCTCTCCCAAACTGAAGAGGATTTGAAATGTTTGCTGCGGAATGTCAAGGACAGCAGTGTTCAATACAGACTGAAGCTCAGCATCATGAAAACAAAGATTCTCACTAATGGGCCAACTGACAGCACCATGAGAGAAGGAGGAGACATTGAGATTGTTAACAATTTTGTCTTGCTTGGGGGCAGGCCACAAACAATACTCTTGATAACCAGCAGTCAGGAAATCAAAAGATTAATTTCATTGAAAAAAATCTGCTGTCAGGGACCTTTCCACAGTGCTAAAGAACAATGATGTCTGTTTAGAGAGCAAAGTGTACCTGATCTAGGCCAGGGGCTTCACAATTACTTGTTATACATCAGAGAGCTGGACATTGACTAAGGGTGACAGAAGAATAATCATTGCCTTTGAGTTGTGCTGAAGAAGAGCAGTGAACATTCATAGACTGTCAAGAAAATAAACAGGTCTGTCTTGGAGACAGTGAAACCAAGCTGCTCCTTGGAGGCAAGGATTTTGAAGCACTTCCTCACATACTTTGGGCATGATGCCAGGACTAATCAGTCCTTGGAAAAGGACATCATGCTTGGAAGGGTGGAGGGACAGTGTAGGAGAGGTAGACCCTGCATGAGATGGATTGACATTAACTGGGGTTGTGGGAGTAGGTGTGTCAGAGGATAGGGCAGGGTTCAGAGCCATTGTGTATTAGGTCATTATGAGTCACAATCAACTCGACTGCACGGTAACAACAAAGCTGGTGTGGTGATGGCTGTACAACTTAGGAAATTTACTAAAAAATAATTGAGTTACACATTTAAAATAAGCCTTTGAGGGGTATAATGAACTAGTGTAGCTGCTAACTGAAAGGGTGGAGGTGCAAGTCCACTCAATGTGGAAGACATGACTGGCAACCTACTGCTTAAAAAAACAACCAGCAGGGAGCTCTGGTGGCCTAGTGGCAAGAAGGTGCAATCCCAGAGGCGAACGGTTCAAATCCACCAGATGCTCTGCTGCAGAAGGAGGGACAATCCCCTCCTATACCAGTCAAATCCAATTTGACCGTACAAAAAAATAATAAATTTTTAAAAACAAACCCAACCAGGCACTGAAACCCTATGGATCACAGTGTTTCTTTGACACACGTAGGCTCACCAGGGATCTGTTGTTGTTCTTGTTGTTGTTATGTGCCGTCGAGTCGTTTGCAACTCATAGTGACCCTGTGTACAACAGCCCTAAACCCTGCTCTGTCCTGTGCCAATCGCATTGCCTCTGACACACCCATCCCGATTACCCCAGTCACTGAATCAATCCACCTCATTGAGGGTCTTCCCCTCCTGCACTGTCCCTCTACTCTACCCAGCATGAGGTCCCTCTCCAAAGACCTGTGGATAAATTATGTATACTGCATTGAAACAGATGAGGGAGAGAACAGTTTAAAAGTGACATATGATTGGGTATTATGGTTATGACAAGAGTCCAGAATGAAGGCTGCATAGGGATTGTATACCAATGAAGGAATTTTTCTTTTGCTTTTTTAATTTCTCTTCTACTTTTCAAAGAGAAGAGCAAACTGGGGGGCAGGGGAGGGAGAAAAGTGCAACCATGAATGAATGGAAATCCAAAATCTCTGTAAATGTTCATTAAAATGAATAACATAACATTTTTTTAAAAAAATTTCAATAAAGTGCTTCTATAAAGTGGCTACAAGAACATTTAAAACAAAAAAAAAAATTAAAAAAAAAAAAAAGAACATTTAAAACCAGGCATAACTTTCCCAGTACAAAGAAGAGGGAAGAAAAGCAAAGATGCACACAAACAATTAGTTACAAAGTCTAATGGACCCTTCCACTAATGGTCCATCAATGCATCTCAATGTCTATGATTGCGAGACCAGAAGTAGAAGGTGCCCAGCTACCACCATTGACTACTCTAAAAGACATCGTGTGAGAAGGTCCTTGATAGAGCGCTGGTAAATGTGGACTAAAACACAAAGCATATAAATAAATGGCTTTCTTTGTCCACTGTTCTAATAGTCTGGTGGACTCTCCAACATTGCGGCTCTCAGTCACCCTCTGAATCTGGAACAAAACTCACCCCTGGGCTCAACTTGGGGCAAACAGCAAACAGGTCTATAAAATGACCAACAACAGCCAGACCAGTTTACAACGCCAACCGGAAAGAGTCAGATGGGCAGCTTCTGCCCAAGGATAAAGCTTGGAAAGTGGGAAAGGCTAAGTAGAAGGATTGATGGAAATGAGAATAACAGGAGTAAGCCGAAAAGTGAGGGTGAAATGTATTGTAATTAACGCTATAAAGGAAAATGTGTTTTCAATGTGTACCCATGCCAGAGTAAATGGCAGTGGCCCATCACTCATGGACTGAGAGCACTGACGGAGCAGCACATTGACTGGGGGGCGGGGCGAACCAGTGTATTAATTATTCAACCTATTTGCTTTGTAAATTTTCATGCAAATCTCTCTCTCTCTCTCTCTCTCTCTCTCTCACACACACACACACACACACACACACACACACACACAGAGAACAAACATAAATGGCAGTTCAATAAAGTTAATGAAAATAAACAAAAATTTGTGAACCAGTGTCACTCTTCAAACCATCTCAGCTCTTCTCCCAGACTATGGGCACCATAAACACTGTCCACGCGCCACTGAGTGGAATCAAAGCTCACAAACTGGGGCTCCCTCCCTCCCTGTTTCCCGTTGGCCCCTATTTGCTCGGAATCACCCTCCCAAGAAACGCCCACGCCCGGCCGTTGCCCACCTGACCCATGAGACCTCTTCCCACGCCGTCTATCCACGGTGGTCGCCGTCCTCCGGCCAGGCACCCAGGTCCGTGGGGACCGTTACCTGGGCAACCACTCGGGGCGGAAGAGGCTACTATTACTCTCGGCTTGGAGCCTCGGTGCTGCGGAACCAAGGGCGCGACTGGTCACAATAGAGGGACATCACGGGAGTGATGCACAGCGTGCAGGGACCAATGGGAAGCTAGGTCACAATCGCGGGGCGTGTCGGGAATTGTAGTTTCAGAAGGGTTTGGCGCGCTGCTCTGAGGCTGCAGAGTGAGAGAGCAGCGCGCCTGTGGAGCAAGAGACTCACAAGCTCTATGGCGGTGCCTAGAGTCCCTCTGTGGGCTATCTGCTTGCTGAGGGTGGTGCTCGCCACCATCTACTTCCAGGAAGAATTTCTGGACGGAGGTGAAAGGAGCCACGCTGGTGGCGAGGGGCGTGAAGAGTTCATTGACCAAAGGATGGCCGAATTGGCTTGGGCCCCCCGAGGGGTCATCTCTGCGGGGTTGGGGACAGCAAAGCTTGGAAGCTTTGGGACCCTGAGATCCCCCTCACCCTCCCCGTGAGCCAAATCGCAGGCTTCTCCCTGACCTGTGTTGTTTCTCTCTCACAGAGCGCTGGAGGAACCGATGGGTACAGTCGACCAATAACTCCCAATTCGGGCACTTTAGACTCTCATCGGGAAAGTTTTATGGTCATAAGGAGAAAGACAAAGGTTAGTGTAGGCATCACGGGGAAGTGGAATTAACTGGGCAACACCCCTAGCAGCTTTGCAGAGTGGGTGTGGTGATGCCGCACAATTTGTTAAACCCATTTTGCCAGTGAGGCAAGGAAAATACCGGTGGGGTCTAAAGTGCATTTTTTTTATGAGCACTTGTTGTTGTCCTTTCAATTTCTACTCACAGTGACTCTGTGTGACAGAGTAGAACTGCTTCATAGGGTTTTCTAAGCCGGAATCTTTATGGAATCCATCGTCAATTGCCAGCTCTTTCTGCTGAGCCTCTATCTAGGTGGTTTCAAACCACAAACTTTTCAGTTAGCTGATAGTGCTTAAGCACTTGGAGTCAGAAATCTTAATGGAAACTAACAGCAACTGACTGAGTCCTTGGGTGATGCAAAACAAATGAACTCTGGAAGCCTAGTGTTAAGAAGCTGTGCTACAATCCCAAAGACCCACAGTTCAAATTCACCAGCTACTCACTGTAGAATGAACAGTCTCTTCCTACGTGATTTACTGTCTCGGAAAATCAGCCGGAGGGTCTGCAATGAGTAGGTTCCAACTCCACAGCTGCATAGCAAAGAACTAACTGAAGGGTGGATGGATGGTTTGAGCCTAATTTGAGTTGCTTGCGAAGAAAAGACCTGGCAATCTATTTCAAAAGACCACCTTTTGTTTTGTTTTTAAATATTTGTTGCATCTTACACTTAATTGACAAGTGTTGGTGGTGGTGTTGTGTACCACTGAGTAGGATCTGACCCTCTGTCGGATTTTCAGAGGCAGCTAATCACAAGGGAGGAAATTGTTCATCCCACAGAGCAGCTGGTGGATTCAAACCACATGCCTTTGGAATTGCATTGAAGCTTCTTGCCACTAGGTCATCAGAGCTCCAAAAGATCACCTTTTGAAAACCACCTGGAGCATCATTCTACTCTATGCACATGAGAGGCCATGAGTTGGAGTTGACTCAACACCAACTGGGATTTTATTCTTATTAAATTTCATAGAACTTGTCAAGAGACACGAGTCTCCAATTGGACTCCACTGAATTGTTTAGGTTTTTACCACAGTTTTTTCTCCCCTCTTCTTATTTGGGATTCTCAGAGTCTACATTCATTCATCCATCCCTTGGGGACAAGATTCCTGAGACTAGACAGGGGACACCCAGTTAGACACTGTCTCCTGGTCTCTGAGACCATGACACTGGGGCCCTGACTCGAAGGTTGTGGAGAATTTAGCCATAATGAGGTGGAGATGTGGGGTAGATAAGAGAAGGCAAGTGGGCAGTGGAGTGGAATCAGCTACAAAAGAGACACAGGGACTCAGCTGATGTAAGGGACTGGCTAGGTCATAAGGGAGAGAGATGTGCCAGCTATTGGGTGATTTAGAAAGAAGGAGAATGGAACAGAAGGTTTGTAGAGTGGTAGTTGTTGTTGTTATGTGCCATCAAGTCACCTGCAACTCATAGTGACCCTATGCACAATAGCCCTGAACCCTGTCACATCCTGAGCCAGTCTCACTGATTCCGACACACATAACCCCATTATCCCAGTCATGTGTCAATCTATCTCACCCAAGGTCTTCCTCTCCTGTGCCAACCCTTCACCTTTCCAAGCATGAAGTCCTTCTCCAAGGACTGGTCCCTCCTGGCAACATGCTTGAAATATGTGAGGCGGAGCTTCAAAATTCTTGCCTCTAAGGAGAAAATTCTATAAGCATAAATCCATGAGCATAGGCGGCATGGCGCTGGAGACCAATTTGAAAGTCATCTACTGAAGTTCTACAGAAGCTGTTGGCTGGAATGGGTGAGCTGTAGGGTGGAATGTTGATTTGCTAGGGGAAATAAGGCGTTTGTTGTTGTACAGAGGAAACTCGTGGTTGCTGTGATACTAAACACTGTGACACTGATGTGCCTAATGTGATAATGGTTACCCATGGTGGACAGTGTTTGGTGGAGCTTCCCAATTAAAACAAGCTTGGAAGCAGGAGTGGCATCCACTTCTTTTTTTTTTTTTTGGCATCCACTTCTGAAATGGCTTGCCTCCAGAAACTCTATGAACAGTGCTCAGGTCTTTTGTTCATAGCGTCACTATGAGTCATCTCGATGGCACTTGACGACAACAACAACAAGGAGAAACTTGGTTTCACCCTGTCCAGGTCAAACCTGTTTGTTCTCTTAGTATGTCTCTTGTTCCATAGTATGTTTAATACTGTACTCCAGCACCACAACTCAAAGGCATTAATTCTTCTTCTGTCACCTTTAGTTACCATCCAGCTCTCTGATGCATAGCAAGTAATTGCAAAGACTATGGCCTTGAAGAGATAGTTATTAGTTCAAGTTTGAACATATTGATCCTGAGGTGGTGCAGTTTGTTCTTAACTACAAAACAAAAAAGTTACTGGTTTAAATCCCCCAACAATGGGATGAAACCCTGCCCTTCACGAGCCATCCCCATGATTATCTATGGATCAGAGTGGTAGGATCTATGGGATTTTCACTGATTGCTTCAAAAGTCAATCCCCAGGCCTTTCTTCCTAGTCTATCTTTGTCTGGAAGCTCTCCTACATCCTAACAATGTGCAAACCTTCACCAACTGATGGGTTGTATGGTGCATGCGGTAGATTAGCCAGGGATGGAACCTGGGTCTCCGGCATGGATGGCAAGAATGAAACCACAAAATTGACCCACAAAAACCCTTCATACTTAGAAACTAACATGTTCTGTGTTAAGTGAGATGGAGCTTCGTAACGTGGTTTCACCCTCTCCAGAACAGACCTGTTTGTTCTCTTGGCCATCCGTGGTATGTTCAGCACTGTTCTCCATACTTCGGGCATGTAGCTAGGAGGGACCAGTCTTTGGAGAAGGACATCATGCTCAGAAGGGTGAATGGACAGCATAGCATAGGAGAGGAAGACTCTGGATGAGATGGATTGTCACAGTGACTAGGGTAATGAGATTAGGTGTGTTGGAGACAGTAAGGCTGGCTTAGCATAGGACAGGGTTCACAGCTATTGAGCAGAGGGTTGCTATGAGTTGTAGGCAACTCGACAGCACATAACAACAACATCAAGTACAAAAATATCTGAATACGTAAACTGAAAGGTCCATGGAGGCAGCATCGTGAACAGTGTGCCTATTGGGTTAGTAGTATTGTAGTCAATGTGGTGCCGTGAAAGAAAGGCCTGGTGAACTATGTCTGTAAAAATTAACCCTAAGAGAACTCTATGGAGTTCTGCTCTACCACATGAGGTTGCCATAAGTCACAATCAGCTCAATGGCAACAGGTTGTTTTTTATGCTCTTGAGTTTTTATGCTGGATAAGAGTAGTGAATATACCATGGACTGCTAGGAGAGCAAACAAGTTCATCCTAGAGAGGGTGAAACCAGGCTGCTCCTTGGAGGCAAGGATTCCAAGTCTCTATATATTTTGGGCATGTTGCAAGGAGGGATCAGTCTTTGGAGAGGGACATCAAGCTTGGGGTGTTGGAGGGACAGCACAAGAGAGGAAGACCCTTGATGAGATGGATTGACTCAGTGACTGGGGTAACAGCGGTAGGTGTGTCAGAGGCAGGATAGAGCAGAGTATATAGGCTGTTGTACGTAGGGTCGCTATAAGTCACAAATGACTCAACACACGTAACAACAACAAATTAAATATTGGGGTTGGGAACAATGACATTGTTTAACTTTCCCAAGTCCCTAAGCACAGTGTTACCCTAATCCTTCATTAGTACCTTTTTCTTGAAAGGTCTGCAGACCACACAGAACGGCCGCTTCTATGCCATCTCTGCGCGCTTCAAACCATTTAGCAATAAAGGGAAGACCCTAGTCATTCAGTACACCGTGAAGCACGAGCAGAAGATGGACTGTGGAGGGGGTTACCTCAAGATTTTCCCTGCCGATGTGGATCAGAAGAACCTGAATGGCAAATCGCAGTACTACATTATGTTTGGTGAGTTTACGTGGGCCCAGTGCAGCTGTTTCCAGAGATCTTGAAAACCTGTCTCCCAGGGTGAGCTGTCTTTGCATAAAATATCTGAAAACCTGTTAGGTTAGCATAACAGCAATAATGATGGTAACCTTGTTAAGTCTTATTAATATTCTAAAAAGATCACAGGACTGAGGATCCTTAAGCTTCTTGCCCTAAGATATTCTTTAAACCCTGAAGACTTCCCCTGAAGTCTTCCTTTAACTAGCAGGTTAGCCCAAATAATAGAGAATGCCACTGTTGAGGTTTGTTTGGGTTTTGGTTTTTTTAAAAAAGAGATCATATGCACATCCATGTTTATTGTGGCTTTGTTTACAATAGCAAAGAGCTGAAAACAACCCAAGTGCCCATCAACAAACAGAGAAGCTCTGGTATATTCACACCATGGGATACTATGATGCATTGAAAAACAAGGAACTCTAAAACAACTATGAAATATCATCTCACTCCAGTCAAAATAGCAAAATTTAACAGAACAGCAAGCAACAAATGCTGGCGAGGTTGTGGAGAAACTGGAACCCTTATTCACTGTTGGTGGGAGTGTAAAATGGGGCAACCCCTGTGAAAAGCGGTATGGCGCTTTCTCAAAAAGTTGCAAATAGAGATACCATTTGACCCAGCAATTCCACTACTAGGAATATACCCCGAAGAGACCATAACTGACATCCAAGCAGATATATGCACACCCATGTTTATTGCAGCTTTGTTCACAATAGCAAGGAGTTGGAAACAACCTAAGTGCCCATCAACAAATGAATGGATAGAGAAGCTGTGGTATATTCACACCATGGGATACCATACTGCACTGAAAAACAAAGAACTAATGAAATATTATTCAAAATGGTTGACTCTGGAGAACATTATGCTGAGTGAAATATCCCAGTCACAAAAGGACAAATATTGCATGGTGCCACTGTTGTAAAACAGGACTGACCTTGGGGTTGGGGAGAGACTGAGTAAGATGGGTTCAATAATGTATACTGCACTGAAACAGAGGAGGGAGAAAACTGTTTAAAAGGGATATGTGATTAGGTATTTCTGTCATGACAGGAGTCTAGAACGATGACTACATGGTGGAGTGGTCCTGGGGGAGGGTTTGTAAAACAATGAAAGAATTTTTTTTAAAAAAAACAACAACAAGGAACTCGTGAAATATTATGCAAAGTGGATGACTCTAGAGGACATTATGCTGAGTGAAATATCTCAGTCACAAAAGGACAAATATTGCCTAGGTCCACTATTGTAAAACAGGACTGACATTGGGGTTGAGGAAAGATAGAGAAGGAGAGGAGGAATGATGTATACGGCATTGAAACAGGTGAGGGAGAGACTGTTTAAAAAGGATATACGGGGGAGCTCTGGTGGCCTAGTGGCAAGAAGCTGTACTGCAATCCCAGAGGTACACAGTTCAAATCCACCAGATGGTCTGCCGGAGAAGGAGGGACAATTTCCTCCTGTACCAATCAAATCTGATTTGATGGTACGTGCACAAAAAAGTAATAAAATAAAATTTAAAAAAAAAGGATATATGATTGGGTATTATTGTCATGACAGGAGTCCAGAATGAAGTCTGCACAGTGGCGTGAACTTGGGAGGAGGGATTGCATAACAATGAAAGTTTTTCTTTTACTTTTCAAGGAGAAGAGAGAATTGGGGGGGACAGGGAGAAAAGTGCAACAATGAATGACTGGAAACCCTAAAAAAAAAAGAGAGAGAGAGACTAATAAGACAGAAGTTGCTCTAAAACATAGACAAGAAAGCTAGGGATAGAGGGAAGAGAATGAGACAAAGTTAATGGGAGAGAAACAATCAGATCAGAAATGATAATAATTCTGCGGAGAATATAGCCCATGTCACTTTAAAAGTCTCGAGCACAGTTCTGTGTAGAGACTGTTGAATGGGGCCCATGCTTCACTGTGTATGTTTTCACCAGAAATAAAACAGAATGTTCAAAAAGTACTACTGTACCATTCTTTCATGCTTTTGAGAAAATTGTTTATTCAGCATTCTCAGAACCTGAATATACTGACTATAGCAGGAGCTGGCAAACTATGGCCTGTTTACTATGTTTTCCACTCATGAGCTAAGAGTAGTTTTTGCATATTTCAATGGTTGAAAGAAAGAAAAAATTAGGGTACCATTTCGGGACATGTGAAAAAAAAATCATGTGAATTTCAAATTTCAGAAATAAAAAAATTCCGATCATATGACCTTCCAATTTGGAAAAAAAAACCCCAAACCCACAAACCCCACCATGTTTATTTCAAATTTCCACAAATACGGCTGGTTTTGGTTTTTTTAAATAGGTACAAAGAAAGTTTTGTTGGCACACAGCCATGCTTGGTCATTTGTCAGTGTCTCTCCTTTCCTGTTACAACAGATGGCAGAGTTGAGCTGGTACAGCAAAGGGCATCACCCACAAAGTTGAAAATCTTTTCTGTCTGGCCCTTTACAGGAAATGTTTGCCAACCACCAGACTGTACGCACTCTTTCCTGACACAGAGGGTTGTGGTGGCTGTTAGACTGTTAAGTCAACTGTGACTCCTACCCAACCTATTAGCAATTAACCTGCACCCTGCCCTATCCTGTGCCATCCTCATCGTCTCTGATATACTTGAGCCCATTCTTTTTATTGTTTTCATTGATATTTTAATGAAAGTTTACAGAAAACTTGGATCGCCATTCATTCATTGTTGCACATTTTCCTTCCTACTCCCCCCAGTTCCCTTTTCTCTTGAAAAAGATTCTTTCATTGTTGCACAGTGAGCCCCTTTATTGCAGTCACTGTGTCAGTCTATCTTGTTGAGCATTTCCCTCTTTCACTGACCCTTCACCTTTTCAAGCATCATGTACTTTTCCAAGGACTCACCTCGCCTGATGTGTCCAGAGTATGTGAGACACAGCTTCACCATCCTTGCCTCCAAGAAGCAGCCTGATGGTGCCTTTTCGAGTACATACTGTTTGGGCTGTTCAGCACTCATCTCCAAAATCCTAGCCCACAGACCTCAATTTCTCTACTGTCATCCTTAGTTATTGTCCAATTTTCAAATGCATAGTAAGTAACTGGCAATACCATGGCTTGAATTAGTCTTTAAACTGGCATTGTTACTTAGACCTTAACACCTTAAGAGAGTTCATTGACAGATTTTTCCAATGCAACACGTCTTTTGATTTCTTGACAGCTGGTACCAAGGGTGTTAACTGTGGATCCAAGCATAATTAAATAATTGGGAACTTAATCTTTTCTCCATCTATCAGGATATTGCCTATTGGTCCAATGAAGAGGATTTTTGTCTTCTTGTTGTTAAGATGTAAGTCAGCTTGAAGGCTTTAGTCTTTGATCTTCTGCAGCAAGCATTTCAAGTCCTCTTCACTTTCAGCAAAAGTTGTGTCATCTACATAATACAGGTTGTTGATAAGTCTTTGATTCTAATGCCACTTTCTTCTTCATAAAGTCCAGCCTTTTGAATGACTTACTCATCATACAGATTGAAATAGATAAGGAGAAAAGATACATACCCTTCTTGATTTTAAACCATGGAGTATTGGTCCCTTGCTCTGTTTGGATGACAGCTTCCTGGTCTAGGTGTAGGTTTTGCATGAGCACAATTAAGTGTTCTAGGATTCTCATTCTTTTCCACATTAGCTGTAATTTATTATGATCCACACAGTCAAATATTTTGCATAGTCAATAAAACACAAGTAGACATTTTCCCTGGTATTCTCTGCTTTCAGCTAGGATCCACTGGTTAAAATGTGTGCTGAATGGAGCTCTCGTGTCCTAGTGGCAAGAAGGTGCACTGCAATCCCGAAGGCGCACGGTTCAAATCCCCCAGATGCTCCACGGAAGGAGGGGCAATCTCCTCCTGTGCTAGTTGGATCCGATTTGACAGCACAAGTAACAACAACCAAAAAAAAAAAAAAGAGATAAGTGTGCGATACATCTTGAAGGATATGTACATGTACAGCCAAGCACAATCAATAAGAGTGCATCTGAATTCCAAAATCAATCTCCATAATAGTCTATGTGTTTCCTACTGCCAAAGGGGCCCTTTAGAGTAGTGAGAGAAGATCTTCACCCTGAAACCCACAGCGTCCCTTTTCAGCAGGAAGTAGCTAAGAGAATACGCCGTCCCCTTTTCCTTATGACTCAGGGTGAAGTCTCTCTCAGGGAGGAGTGAGGGAATGGCAAAGGATACACTGACAAAGAAGATTAATCAGAACTGGCTTTGACAAGCACTGTGGCATTTGGACAAGAACAAACTGGGAGGAGGGTAGAGAGAATAGTGCAACAATGAATGAGTGGAAGCCCAAAATCTCTGTAAATGTTTATGAAAATTAATAAAATATAATTATAGAAAAAAAATAAAATAAAATGGGAAACAAGGAAGGAATCATAACTGAAGACAGACTATCCTCAAAACGAAATGTTTAGGAATATGCTATTCATTGCCATCTAGTCAGAAATGACTCGCTGACGCTCCTGTGACTTTCCAGAGGCTGTAAATCCCGCTGGAGGAGATAGTCCATCTTACTCTCTTGGAGCAGATGGTGATGTGAACAGCTTGTCTTTGGGTTGGCAATGCAAGTCTTTACCCTCTAGGCCACCAGAGCTCCCTTTGAAATAGTCACTTATATCTGAAGTCTGGGTCATTTTTTTTTAATTTAAATTTTGTTACTTTTGTATGTGTACCACCAAATCAGATCCTCCTGTTATAGGAGGAGATTGCCCCTCCTTCTCCAGCAGAGCATCTGGTGGATTTGAACCACGTACGTCTGGGATTTTTTCTGGGATTCATCCTGGAGAGGATTTAAACCAGGCTGCTCCTTAGAGGCAAGGATTCTGAAGCTTCGTCTGACACACTTTGGACATGTTGTAAGGAGGGACCCGTCCTTGGAGAGGGATGTCATGTTTGAGAGGGTGGAGAGACAGCGCAGGAGGGGAAGACCCTCTATGAGATGCATTGATTCAGTGACTGAGGTAATCGGGATGGGTGTGTCAGAGGCAGTGTGATTGGCACAGGACAGAGCAGAGTTTAGGGCTGTTGTACATATAGGGTTGCTATGAATTGCAAGCGACTCAACGGCACATAATAACAACAACAACAAACGTCTGGGATTACAGTGCAGCTCCTTGCCACTAGGCCACAAGAGCTCCCTACGTCTGGATCATTTTAAAAACCCTTTTCTTTCTTTTTTTAAAAATTTTATTATTTTTGTGTGTGTGTACCGTCAAATCAGATCTGACTGGTACAGGAGGAGATTGCCCCTCCTTCCCTGGCAGAGCATCTGGTGGATTCAAACCATGCGCCTCTGGGTTTGTAGTTGCAGATCCTTGCCACTAAGCCACCAGAGCTCCCCTAAGACCCTTTTCTCTCACCTAGGAGTATGGCTTGTGGAAGTCGTCTCTCTTGTATATTTATTTGTCCTGTGCTTGTCTCCAATTTATTGTCTGTAGCAGCTGGTTTTGGATGCCCGGAGTGGGGGCTTTGGTTATATTTATCAATGTTCTGATATCTATTATCTATGATGATTGATCGGCCATGTTGTTCCTGGTTTGGCTGGCTCCTCCCAGGCTCGTGGGAAGCTCTCCCTGCCAGAAGGCAGGAGCATGGTGGTGGGAGTGCAGGAATCGTGGCAAGCTTTTGGAGTGGACTGCTTTTCCGGGAATGTGTTTGACGTGCAGGTTTGCTCTGTCCCTGGAGTGAGGCTAGCCAGCCTGGGCCTAGGGTTTGAACCAGGAGGCGGCCTTAAGCCCAAAGGGCCCGAGGGCTTGTTCAAATTGTCTTCCTGTCAAACATTCTTCTAGATAGTATAGCACTGGTCTGTGCATTGCTCTGCAGAGGTAACTTGTGGTTGCTGTGATGCTGAAGCCTGTGACAGTGATGTGCCAGTTGTGGTAATGGGCACCCATGGTGGACAGTGTTGGCTGGAGCTTCCCGACTAAATCAAGCCTGGAAGCAGGAGTGGCATCCACTTCTGAAATGACTTGCCTCCGGAAACTCTATGTACGAACAGTGCTCAGGCTGTTCATTCATAGGGTCGCTATGAGTCGTCTACGACTCGACAGCATTAAACAACAACAACAACAACAAACATGATGATTGATCATAATGCTGTTTAAGATCCCAGCTTCACAAATAGAAAGTCTTATTGAGGGTATGGCCCTGCTCTCATTTATAGAGTGGGCAGTTCTCTAAAGTGACGGATTAAGCAGTCACGTCTCCTTAGAACCCAGATTCCTGCTCTGCATTCCCCCTGCACCATCCTATCTCCCTTTATCCTTGGATTCAAGACCAAGGTTGACCAAACTATCTATTTTGATTTAGAAGTAAATTTAAATGCCTTGGTTTTGATGGTGGGTGATATTCTCTTTGAACAGGATGGCTAAAACACCTGGCAGAGCTCCATGGCATGTCGTTGTTGTTGTTATGTGTGACAGCGACCCCATGAGCAACAGATCTGAAACCTATCCTGTCTTGCGCCATCCTTATCATCTCCAACACATTTGAGCCCAGTTCCACAGTCACTGACTCAGTCCATCTCACTGAGGGTTTTCCTCTCCTTTGCTCACCCTCCACTTTTCCAAGCGTAATGTCTCTCTCTGAAGAATAGCCTCTCGTAACTAATGCTCTGGTGGCCAAGTGGTAAAAAGCTGTGCTGCAATCACAAAGCTACATGGTCTGAATATACCAGCCGATCAACAGAAGGATAGACAGTCTCCTCCCATGTAATTTGCTTCCTCTGAAAACCTGCTGGAGCGTCTGCTATTTATTGGTTCCAACTCCATGGCACATAACAACAACAGCATGCCCGAGTATGTGAGACAAAGCTTTGCCATCCTTTCCACAAAGGAGCACTCTGATTACACCCTCTCTAAGACTTAGCTGTTTGTTCTTTTGGCAGTCCATGGAATACTCAGGACTCTTTATCAACACCAAAACTTGGAGCATTGATTCTTCTGTCATCCTTAATCATTATCCAGCTCTTAGATGTATAGCAGGCGATTGGAAAAATCATGGCTTGAACCAGATGCCCCTTAGTCTTTAAACTGACATCGCTGATCTTCAAGACTTTAGAGAGGTCCCTGACAGCAGACTCTCCCAATGCTATGTGTCTCCTGATCTCTGGACTGCTAGTACCAATGATGTTGTGGATCAAATGAGGATGAATTGTTGACACTTTGAATCTTTTCTCTATCTATCATACTAACCTGTTGGCTCAGTGGTGAGAATTTTTGTTTTTCTGATGTGGAGATGTAATCCATATTGAAGGCTGTAGTCTTTGATCTTCTGCAGCATGTGTCCAAGTTCTTGCTTTAATCAAGTTAGGTAGTATTATATTGTCTGCATAATGTAGATTGTTGGTGAGTCTTTTTCAATCTTGATGCTGCGTTCTTCTCCATAAAGTCCAGCTTCTTGAATTATTTGCTTACATAAAGATTGAGCAGATATAGAGAGAGGCTACAGCCCTAATGCACACCTACCTTAATTTGAAGTCATGCAGTGTTCCTTTATTCTGTTTGCACAATGGCTTCCTGGTCTCAGAATAGGTCTCATATAAGCATATTTGAGTGTTCTGGAATTCCCATTCTTCTCCATGTTAGCCATAGTTTGTTATGATCAACAGAGTCAAATGCCTTTGCATAGTCAGTAAAAATATGCTGGCAGAGTCTCTGGTAAATTGAGATGTTAACCCAAAGGCTGTGAGTCTCTGAAGGTTCAAATTTAACCAGCTCCAGGAGAGAAAGGGGGTGAACACCTCCTGTTAGCATTTACAGGCTCTTAGACCCAATGATGGGGATAGAAAATGAACTGTTGAATTAGAGGTGATTTTAGAAGTTGAACTCAAGTGTTTGACTGATGTACCTCAGCCTGTTGGTGGTTAACTGCTTGTTGTTGCTGCTTGGTGACATTTTTTTATTTGAACCCATTCTGTGGAATTATGGAAGAAACCTGACAATCTGCTTCTGTAAAGGTTGCAGTGGGAAAACCCTATGAAGCCGTTCTCTGTAGCACATGGAGTCACCATGAGTCAAAATCAGCCCAGCAGCTTCAGATCTGGTTTTGATTATATTAGTCTTGGCAAACAACCAAAACTCATCACCAAAATACCCCTTCCTTCCTTCCTTCCTCCCTCCCTCCCTCCCTCCCTCCCTCCTTCCTTCCTTCCTTCCTTCCTTCCTTCCTTCCTCCCTCCCTCCCTCCCTCCCTCCTTCCTTCCTTCCTTCCTTCCTTCCTTCCTTCTTCACTCTCTCTTATTCTTTTTTTTCTTAATCCCAGGGTAAAGGTGGCTTTTATTTCCTTTCTGGGGAAAGGAGGGCTAGGGATGCTTTCCCACTGCACAGCACCCTAGGAAGGAGCACCCCAGAGGATGAGGCTGGAAGAGCAAGACCAGCATTTAGGAGGGCTCCCCAGTGTTCACTTCTAGACCCTCGGCTGCAAGGCGGCAGCTCTTGCATTCACAGAGGCACTTGGCGGTATCTGCTGGTGCTTGCTAAGGGGAGTGGGGAGAAGGTGCCCTGAGGGAGGGAGTAGATGGCCAAGGTGGCCAACCTCAAACACCCAATTTTTGCCCAGGTGGTAATGTTCATAAGACCCAGCTGGTGTGGTTCTCCCAAGAAAGGCCAGAGGGGCCCAGAGGTATTATTCACTCCAATGGCTGGTCCTTTAAATGTCCACCTCCAACTGTGACTCTTCGCCACTCGCTGGCTTGTCTTCAGGACTGTTGTGTAGGTGGCTCTGCCGGGCTTCCACGGGTGTGGTGTCGGGGTAGGGAGCGCTCCTAGCTGCCAGGGCTGGTGACCTCAGGAATGGTGGGCAGGTCCCGAAGGGGTGTTTTGGCCACAGGTGAGTTCCGACACCCCATCAGGAATATCTGGTCATCATAGATGATCCTGGCACCTCCTGGGGCAGTACCAAAGAGTGTGCCACTGGAAGTGGTGCTATAGTCCCTGGGTGGGAGCTGCAGGCCATCACCAAGGACCACCCAGCAAGTGGCGGGGATGGCCCGGCTTGGGGTCTGGCTACAGCAGCTGCCCCCCTGGTTTCCAAAACATCCCTTTGACATCTTTAGAGCATATGGTTGCTTTATCTGAATTGAGAAGTAGCATACTTGGGCATAAAAAAGGATTAAATTTTCCTATATTGTGTTTTAACTCTAACTCAGTTGTGTTTTAATGAGGCCTAAACTTGAACATATCCTGGACCACCAAGAAAACAAATAGATCTGTCTTGGACAGGGTGAAACCAGATCTCTCCTTGGATGCTAGGATTCTGAAGCTCTGCCTCACTTATTTTGGGCACATGGCCAGGAGAGGTCAGTCTTTGAAGAAGGACATGATGCTCAGAAGGGTGGACGGACAGCACAGGAGGAGGAGACCCTGATGGGTTGATACAGTATCTGGGGCAATGGGGGTTGGTGTGTCAGAATTAGTGAGACTGGCTCAGGACAGAGAAGGGTTCAGAACTGCTGTGCGTAATAGGATCCTAGGCAACTCAACCAATAACATCCCATGACAGATTTGGAAGCAGGAGTGGCATCCACTTCCTAAACAACGTGCCTCCGTAAACTCTATGAACTTTGAATGCCGATAGTTGTAGAGGGGCTTCAGGCCTTTTGTTCATAGGGTTACTATGAGTCATGCTCAACTCAAAGACCATCAACAACAACAACAAAACTACAGCCTTCAATATGGATCGGATCTCAACATCAAGAAGACAAAAATCCTCACCAGTGGACTGAGAAGAAGCATCATGATGAACGGAGAATAGATTGAAATTGTCAATGATTGTATCTTAGGTGGATTCATGATCAACACCCTTTGGTACCAGCAGTCAGGAGATCAGGAGATGTATTGCATTGGGAAAGTCTGCTGTAAAGGACCTCTCCAATGTCCTGAGGAGCGATGATGTTAGTTTGAAGACTAAGGTGAACCTGGTTCAGGCCATTGTCTTGTCAGTCACTTGCTATGGATCTGAGAGCTGGAGAAAGAATAAGGACGACAGAAAAAGAACGGATGCCTTTGAGCTGTGGTGTTGAAGAAGAGTACTGAATATCCCATGGACTGCCAAAAGAACAGATAGGTCTTAGGAAAAGTGCAGCCAGAATGCTGCTTGGAAGCAGGGATGGCAGAGCTTTGTCTCACTTAACTTTGGGCATGTTGCTTATTGTTGTTGTTGTGTGCTGCGAGTCTGGACCAACTGTCCAGGTTTTCAGAAGGAGTCCATCACTAGGGAGGAGACTGACCATCCTTCCTCTGTGGGGCTGCTGGCAGAATCAAACCACTTGCCTTTGGGGCTGCAGCACAAGTTTTTGGTTTTTTTAAAAATTTTTTTGATTTTTTATTTTATAATTTTTGTGTATTTGTACCATCAAATCAGATCTGATTGGTACAAGAGGAGATTGTCCCTCCTTCTCCAGCAGAGCATCTGGTGGATTTGAACCTCACATCTCTGGGATTGCAGTGCAACTTCTTGCCACTAGGCCCCCAGAGCTCCCCGCAGCACAAGTTTTTACCACTAAGCCACCAGAGCTCCCAGGGGTGTTGTTAACTAAGAGAGGCTGTTCCTTGGAAAGGGCCACCATGCCTGGAAAGGTGGAAGGCCAATGAAAGAGGAGAAGATCCTTAACAACATGGATTGACACAGTGACTCCAGCAATGGGCTCAAGTATGTCAGAGACGAGGAGGATGACACAGGATAGGACAGGGTTCAACTCTGTTTCTCATAGGGTCACTATGAGTTATACTGCACCCAACGGCATCTAATGACAACAGCAAACTCATTATTAAAGCAGGGCTTCAGGCTCTGTCGTACTTGAAATGGGAGACTCAGAAGAGGTAGTAGAATGAGGTCTTTTGGGGAGTCTGATGCAGGAGGCTGGATTATTGCCAGGGCTGTAGAGTTCAGCACACGTGATTTGAGCTGGGCACTAGTGTTTCTGACTCTGCCAGTGAAGAGATTTGCTATACAAAGTCCACTCTGTCCTTGTATTTTAGGAGAGAGAGTAAACTTCTAACAGGGTATAGACTTGTCATTTTTGTGTTCCAGTTTTCCACATTTACACGTTTCCAGCATTTACACATTTGAGTCTGTTCCAGTTTTGTTTCATCAGCTATAATTACACAAGAACTGGTCCTTAGGGGGAGCTCTGGTGGCCTAGTGGCAAGAAGCTGCACTGCAATCCCAGAGGAATACGGTTCGAATCCACCAGATGCTCTGCCGGAGAAGGAGGCGCAATATCCTCCTGTACCAGTCAGATCTGATTTGACGGTACACGCACACAAAATATAAAAAAAAAAAAAAAAGAACTGGTCCTTAGTCCTGCTGTCTCAGCTCTGGCCTTTGGTATGAGAAGAGTTTGATGATTGATCAAAGTGCTGAAGGGGAAGAGGAGACAGTGAGTGAATCACACCCTTGCTGGGACCGCCTTATAAGTTCTATGCGATAAATGTAGAATTCTTGAAAAATAGGCCCTAAGGCCCTAATTTTGCAAATATAGAAGAAACTTGTTAGGTATAGTCAAGTCTAGTACGACTCAGCAACTCCATGAACAGAAGATGTAAATTTAAACCTTGCCCTATGCTGCTCCCTCTGAACAATCTCCACCTTGTACAAGCCCCCTGTTGCAGGCACTGTGTCGATCCATCTCACTGACAGTCTTCCTCTCTTCACCGAGCCCTCGAATTTTCCTAGCATGATGTCTTTTTCCAAAGACTGGCCCCTCCTGACAACAGTCCCAAAATATGTGAGACAAAGTTTCCCCATCCTTGCCTCTAAGGAGCACCCTCATTGCACTTTCTCCAACACAGACTTGTTTATTTCTTTGGCAGGCCATGGAATAGTCAATACTCTTCAGCAACACCACAATTCAAAGACATCAATAATTCTTTTATCATCCTTATTCATTGTCCAACTTTCAGATGCATAGGAAGTCATTTAAAAGATCATGACATGGGTCAGGTGCACCTTAGTCCTTAAACTACCATTGTTGCTCTGTCACACATTTTCCCAATGCAACCCATCCTTTGCTTTCTTGACTGCTGCCACCAGGAGTGTTAATTGTAGATCCAAGTAAAGTAAAATCACTGACTTTAGTCTTTTCTTGATCATAATTTTTCTTATTTTCCCTCATCATTTTTCTTGGTCATAATTTGATTGATAATGTTGTGTCCAATGATGAAGATTGTTTTCTTGATGTGGAGCTACAGTTCACACTGTAGCCTTTGCTCTTTTGCAGTATGTGCTTTAAGTCGTCTTCACTTTCTTCAAAGTCATCTGCATGTTGCAGGCTGTTGGTGAGTCTTCCTCCCATCCTGATGCCACATTCTTCTTCATATAGTCCAGCTTCTCGAGTTATTTGCTCAGCATACAAATCGAATAGGTATGGAGGAAGAACACAGCCCTGGTTCACACTTTTCTTGATTTTAAACTATGCAAACTGAAGCTCAGCTTAAGCTACACGCCCAACATCAGGTCAGACCAACTTTAGGATTTACTTCCTTTTCTGATTTTTTTTAAATCTATTTTTGGGGGGAGGGATGGGCAGGGAGAGAAGTGCAGCAATGAATGAATGGAAATCCAAAATCTCTGTAAATGTTCATTAAAATTATTTAAAAAATAATGTAAAATAGAATGTATATGAACAGTTGTAAGAAAAAAAATGTAAATGAAAGATTTTATAAAACACAAGGTATATGAATGAAACATAGTGTAATTATTATATGAAAATCAATAAAATATTTTAAAAAGGAAAAAAAATCTATTTTTGCACAAATCATCTTATTGCCATTAATGGAAGATATCTAATTTTCTCATTGTTCCTGAGTGTACCCTGAATGTCAATTCAATATAAACAGACTGGTAGACACTGAGAAAATAGAGGAAGAATCTGACCAGTTTAGAGTGGAACAGATATGTCACATCTCAATTCTGAGAGAGTCCTATTTCTCAATAATTGCTTGGATATGGTCTCGTTCCTTTTGAAAAGTGGACTGGGATGTTTTCCAGCGATGGTAACAAAGGAAATGAACGCAGCCTTTGAGAATACACTGTTCTCTGTGATGCATCAGAATGTCACTCAACTGCTCACATTCTGTGTGCCCTTAACTACAGCCCTGATCGCTCTGGGCTCACTCAGCGCACTAGTTTGACTGGACAGAAACTGGATAGAGTACTTCAGGGTGGTTCCTCGGTTCAGGGGAGGCTCCGGTATAGTCCCTTGAGAGCTAGGAAGAACAACAAGTGTTGACTTGAGGCCATTGACCGTCGGGACAGACTCCAAGCATCATCAGAAAGCTGATCGTGTTTCCTAGTTACACCCTGTCATGCATGGTCAGCATGCCAGGATGAAAGACTGCTGTTCTGTTGAGAAGGACAGATTCTTAGAGGGTTGCATGTTCTACAACATTCCAAGAGCCTAGCAACTGACGGTTAACCCCATCCATGCCAGTCTCACCATCTCCAACCCTGGAATAGAACTCTCTCTAGATTTTGTATTCTTATATACCAAGTTTAAGTCTGATTTATCATTTTGGGTTATCATCAAGTAGCTATGACGGCTATATAGATGAAAATACCTATCATGTTAGTAATAATAACCTGAGCCCTGAACTTTGCCACACTACTGTATGGACAACAGCCAGTTTTGTTGGCATGATATTCTGTGACGTTCTGATTAACATCTCTGTTTTATCCACAAGGAAGCAGGCATGGGGAGGCGGGGTGGATGTCACATGGCTCAGCTCCCGGGACTGCTACGTTGGAATCTGGAGCTGGTCCGGGCAGCGGCCACAGCTGCACTCTCCCTGACCCCTGCCTTATGCTTAAGGCTCCCAGAGCTGTGGTTCCCAGAGAAAGGCCTGCTCAGAGTCCTTCTGGGCCTCATACATGTAGGATGGGCAGGAGTCAGGAGGGAGGATTTTATGGTGATGCATATGTTATGGGAGGAAATTGAGAGCAGCTCCCATTTTATTTTTTTCTTCTCCTTCTAGGACCTGATATTTGTGGATTTGACATAAAGAAAATTCATGTCATTTTACATTTCAAGAATCAGTATCATTCAAACAAGAAATCAATCAGGTGTAAGGTAAATGCCCTCGGGACCAAACCCGTGATTGTGTTAACTCTCTTTTGTCCGATGGTAAACCACACTTCTGGAAGAAAGTTTGGGTTTTAAAGCATTTTGGCAAGCTGATGCAGTGTCTGGGTGGACATACCCACCACCCCTGGTTTCCAGAGTGCAGGATCCTGTAGAAAGGCTTGTTTCAGCCTGCTGGTTCCCCAGAAAGTTCTATCCCTGTGGGAAGTCACATGACATCCTTTTTACTGTGAACCGTGCCACAAGGCTGTCATTGGCCCGCCAAGGGTTACAGCAGAACCCTCACATGTCGCCCATACCCGTCACCATCAGCAGTGGAACACTGAGGACGAAAAACACATTTTGGAGAAATCAGGTCATCTTTGAAACCCCCACTCATTTCAGGCCTTTCTTTCCTTTTTTTTCTCCCCATTTGTTGTTGTTATGTGCCATCAAGTTGCCTGCAGTTCATAGCGACCCTTTGTACAACAAACAGCCTTAAATCCTGCTCCATCCTGTGCCAATCTCATTGCCTCTGACACACCTACCCCCATTACACCAGTCACTGAATCAATTCATTTCATTGAAGGTCTTCCTCTCCTATGCTGTCCCTCCACTCTCTCAGGCATGGTGCCCCTCTCCAAGGACTGGTCCCTGCTTGCAACATGCCCAGAGTATGTCAGCTGAAACTTCAGAATCCTTGCCTCCCAGGAGCAGCCTGATTTCACCCTCTCTAGGATGAACCTGTTTGTTCTCTTAGCAGTCCATGGTATAGTCAATACTCTTTCTCCATTTACAAACAAATTTGATTCTCTAACAGTTTCAAAAAACTCAAACCCTTTAGCAGGTTTTCAGAGGCTGTAAATCCTACGGGAGGAGATTGTATATCTCTTTCCTTCTGAACAGTGGTGGACTTGAACCACTTGCCTTTGGGTTGACAGTGTGACTCATTTCACACTAGGCCACAAGAGGGGCTAGAAGCCCAAATTCAGGGGGCCAGCTATAGGGAAAGGACCACTCTCTCTGTTTTGATTATGGAGAAAAACCCTTGATTCTTTTAGCACCTGTAGGCCAGGCATTCCTTGGTGATATCCCTGTGTCCTGGCCTTTCTGTTGTCAAGGAGCCTCCTTGAGCAGGGGCCTGGGTTCATAGCAGACACTCCACTCCAGGTAGCTCTTTCTTGGCAGTACCGAGCATCCCTGCTTTGGCTCCCCTGCCTCCCATTTTTATCTCTAGTAAGATAAAAATCTTTACAGGCTACACTGTGGCAGAACTCCTCTTCCATCAGGGCTGTGTTACATTCCAGCACCAATTCTTTCTTCCCCCACTCCATATTGTGATTTAAGTGAAAGCTCAGAAAGCAGGCTGACTTTTCATTACGTTCATGCACACCCAGGAATTTTCAAAGGGAACAATTTCCATAAAGAGGATCTACGGAAATAGATTAGCTGTCTTTCTCAGGGCAGAGGAAGGAGGTGACATGGTAAAGGCTTCCAGGCCTCCTTTGTGGGCCCTTGGGGCTGAGACCCCAGAGGCTGAGATTAGCCTAGGATAATTGTGTCTTTATCCCCCAGAGTGACATGGCAGCATGATGGCCCCTCGGGGGCTCTCTATGTGCTGCCCATCTGAGAATGGTGTAGGCCCCCTTCAAGCTTGTTGGCATCATGGGATCGTAGATGACTCATAGCGACCCTTTGAATGAAAGACCTGAACACTTGTATAACTTTCATCATTTCTCCACATTAATAGAGTTTCTGGAGGACTAAATAATAACACATTTGTGTGTTTTTCAGTTTCCTGTTTGTATGAGGCATAGGACTTTCCCTCCTGTGATCAGCTCAGAGCATTAGAGAGTTCCTCCCCATATGAGATATAGATGTATTGGCGTATATATGAAGCACGTCTCAACAACAATGTTGTTGTTGGTGTGTGCCTTTAGTTGGAGCCAACTCATAGCTGACCCTCCAGTGGTTTTTTTTTTAAAAAAAATTTTATTTTATAATATTGTGTGTGTGTGTGTGTGTGCTGTCAAATTGGATCTGACTGGTACAGGAGG
>NW_006399976.1:1695731-1705337 GCF_000299155.1 Elephantulus edwardii
TGGAAATATCATCATACATGAGAAAAGGGTTAAAGTTGTCAACAATTTCACCTTACTTGGATCCACAGTCAACACTCTTCGTACCAGCAGTCAGGAGATCAGGAGACATAATGCATTGGACAAGTCTGGTGTCAGGGACCTCTCCAAAATATTGAAGAGCAGATGTCAGTTTGAAGACTAATGTGTGCTTGATCCAAGCCCTGATATCTTCAGCGTAAATACTTGGGTTTGCCTGATGCAAATCTCTCCAATTGCTTTTTTTAAAAAATTTTATTTTATAATATTGTGTGTGTGTGTGTGTGTGCTGTCAAATTGGATCTGACTGGTACAGGAGGAGATTACCCCTCTTTCTCCAGCAAAGCGTCTGGTGGATTCGAATCGCATACCTCTGGGATTGCATCCAGTGGGTTTTTAGAAACAGTAAATTGCACAGGAGGAGATTGCCCATCCTTCTCTCATGGAGCAGCTGGTGGATTTGAACCTTGTGCCTTTGGGGGTACAGCACAGCTTCTTAACACTAGGCCACCAGAGCTCCCTACTTCACTCCCTACTCCACTGTCGTTGCATGCTGTCGAGTTGACTTTGACTCATAATGACCCTGTGAACAGCAGCTCCAGACCCTGTGCTATCCCGGGCCAACCTCACCAGGTCTGACACCCCTGACCCCTTTGCCACAGTCACTGTGTTAGAAGAGTGAATTGTTTTTCCATACAACTTCTCGTAAGTCGCACTGCTGGTTCATACTGGCCGTCCCCCCCTGATTTCCTGTGGGCTTTATGAATGGGGTCCCCTTCTTTCTGCAAGGGCAAGCAGCTGTTCAAGAGAAGGCTATTAATAAATGGGGACACATTCTGCAAGAGGGCAGTTATGAGATTGTAGTTAGTTCCCTTCTGGTTGGTCCTGACTGAGGTCCCCTCACGTCCAACAGAAAGAGTCATTGCTTGGCTCGGCACCGTCTTCACAAGCCTTGGTTAAGGCAGAGTTCACTGTTGCAGCTACTGTTTCTGTCCGTCTCATGGAGGATCTCCCTTACTTTCACACTTAACCAACTGCCTTAGTTATCTAGTGCTGCCGCCACAGATGAATGCTTTTAACAAGCAGAACTTACACGTTAGAAGGCTAGAAGTCCAAATTAAGGGCTGTAGCTCTAAGTGGAGGCCCACTCGCTCTCTCTCGGTGTAGAGGAAGCTCCTTGTCCCCAGATGTCAGCATCTGTAGACCAGGCGTCTTGGAGGTCTCCATGTGTCCATTGTCAAGGAGCGTCCTCAACTGGGACTGGGTCCAAAAGGATGTGCTGCACTCCTGGTGGTCATTCTTTGGTGGCAGTGCGGTCTCCTCTTCTCAGCTCACTCTCCTTCCCCTTAACCTCTGGTTTCTATGTGCTGTCAAGTCAGAACCATTGCAGAGCTGACCCTCCAGTGGTTTTGCAGAGGCTCAGATTCATATGGGAGGAGACTGTTCCCATGGAGCAGCTGGTGGATTCGAACTGTCTGCTCTAATGTTGGTAGTGCAACTTCGTACCAGAGCTAAATCACTCAAGCCCCCGGAGTGATGTACATACAGCCTTTGAAAACCTGCTGGAGAGTCAGCTAGGAGGCAGTTCTCACTCAATGGTACAAAACAGCCATTTAATCTCTAGTGAGACTAGAGGTAGTTACTCTGCTCTCAAAGGAGCTCTGGTGACCTAGTGGCAAGGAGCTTCACTGCCAACCAAAAGGTGAATGGTTCAAGTCCATCAGCGGCGCTGTGGGAGAGAGATGGGCAATCTCTCGAGTGATGTACAGACTCTGAATATCCAGCTATGAGTCTGTCGATGATACAAACCCCTCATGGGAATGTTTACTTAGGTTCCATATTAGAAATCAATCCTTACACACGTGTGTTTCAGGGACATATAATTCAGTGACATCAACGACACCAACTATGATGTCCTTTTTTAGCAGTTAATCTCTCTCCTGCTGACATGACCACAGCAGGGGAATTGAAGTCCCCTAGGACACATGCTCTTTTATCACCCTGTCCTTCCACCATCTGTCTCCCCACTGTTTCTAACAAGGCTGTGACTGATGCACATGTAAACAGAGGCTTGGGCTGAAGCATCCAGGAATTAATGGTTTCTTCCCCCTCCGGAACTTGCAGGTTGATGCCTTTACCCACCTCTACACTCTGGTTTTAAGACCAGATCTGACTTACGAAGTGAAAGTTGATGGTCAGTCAATCGAATCAGGCAGCATCGAGTATGACTGGAATCTAACATCCCTGAGGAAAATGGAAAAATCTTCAGCTGAGTCCAAGGACTGGGATCAGGCTACAGACAGAAAAAGTCAGGTTTGGAATTTTCCTGAACATCTATAAACCAGGCCACTTGCTGTCGAGTTAACCCCAGCTCAGGGTGACCCCATGTCAGTCAGGGGAGAACTGTCCTCCCTACATCTCTAGTGGCTGATTGTTTTCTTTAGAAAGTGGATGACCAGGCCTTTCTTTCTAAGTGCCTCTGGGTGAACTTGAACTTCTGTCCTTTTGTTTAGTAGCCCAACACACTAGCTATTTGTACCACTTTTTGTTGTTTGTTGTTATGTGCCATTGAGTCATTGGTGACTCATAGAGACCCTATGTACAATAGTCCTAAACCCTGCTCTGTCCTGTGCCAATCGCACTGTCTCTGACACACCCACCCCAATTACCCCAGTCACTGAATCAATCCACCTTATAGAAGGTCTTCCCCTTCTGCTCTGTCCCTCCACCCTCCCAAGCATGACGTCCCTCTCCAAGGACTGGTCCCTTCTTGCAACATGTCCAAAGTATGTCAGACGAAGCTTTAGAATCCTTGCCTCCAAGGAGCCGCATGGTTTAACCCTCTCCAGGGTGAATCTGTTTCTTTTCCTAGCAGTCCATGGTACCCTCAATACTCTTCTCCAGCACCACAGCTCAAAGGCATCAATTCTCCTTCTATACTCCTTAGTCATTGTCCAACTCTCTGATAGATAACAAGTGATTGCAAAGACCAATTATACCACTTAGGTATGTTTAAGTAACTGTGGAAAGTATAAAGATATACTTTAAGACTACCTGGCTACAATTGCTACATGCGTGGTAATTGTGATGGTAACATTTTAATAGTCAAATGTCATCCTATCAAGTAAATGCCACTGTTACCAATCATAAACATGCACATTTTGAGGTATCATAGAAGAGTTTTGTAATATGTGTTGTGAAAACAAGTGGTTGTTAGGTACTACTGAGTCAAATACAACCCATAATGACCCTATGAACAACAGATCTGAACCCTGTCTTATCCTGACATCCTCACAGTCTCTGACACACTTGAGGACATTGCTCCAGTCACTGTGCCAATCTACCTGGTTGAGAGTCTCCTTCTTTTTCGCTCTCCTTCCACCTTCCCAAGAATAATGTCCCTCTTCAAGGAATATACTCTCCTAGCAATATGCCCATGGCAATGAAACAAAACTTTATCATCTTTGCCTCCAAGGAGCCTTTTGGCTGCACCTTCTCCAAGACATATCTGTTTCTTCTTCTGGAAGTCCATGGGATATTCAGTACTCTTCTCAAACACCACAGCTCAAAGCCATCAATTCTTCTTCTGTCATCCTTATTCATTGTCCATCCTATTTTCACAACAGTGGCCTGATGACAGCACCCTTTTTAAAAAGAATTTCTTTCTTTTTTTATTAAACTGCATTTGAAAATGAAGTATCTCCTGAAAGCCATACTTGTCATAACTGGCAGCCAAGAACTAGTTAACATAACAGCACCATATTCTTTTTTGAGGCCTGTCATAATAAACCAGCACAATCAGGGTGACCTAACACAATAGAAATGCATTCTCTCCCAGTCCTGGAGGCCAGAAGTCCAGTCAGCAGGGCGGCACTTCCTGCAGAGACTTTGGGAGAGGACACTTCCTTGTCTCTTCCTGTTTCTAATGGCTCCAGATGTTCCTCAGCTTGTGGTTGCATCACTTCACTCTCTCCTCCGTCCTTACATGGTGGCCCGCGTCTTCTTTTCTGTCTCTTAGGAGGACATTTGTCATTGAGTTGAAAGCTCACATGGATAATCCGGAATGATCCCACCTTGAGTTCTGTCTTAGTGATCTAGCACTGCTGTAGCTGAAAGACCACAAGTGGGTTGTTTTAACAAAGAGGACTTGATCATTGTGGAGTACAGGATGGTAGCGGTCTGCATCCCGGGCACCTGCTCTAGCGGAGGAAAAGCACGCTCTCTGCGTTTTCTCTGGGGGGAAGATTGTTTCCCCCTCTAGCCCTGTGTCCCCCAGTTCCCTTGTGATCTTTACATGCTGTCTGTCTTCCTCCTTGTTTGTACTCCCTTGTCTGTGTGTCTGGCCTGCTCTTGTTCATGTCACAAAAGAAACCCGCTTCAGACACACCCTGTACCAGTATAGCCTTATTAAGGAAGAAAACCCGGTTCCTAGCTCTAATCACAACCACAGGCACAAAGGTTAGGGTTTATGGCACTTATTTTTTTGAAGGACACAGTTCAGTCTAGAACAAGTTCCCCCACTTACAAAGCCCTTCCCTTCCCCCCCAAATAAGGTCTCTTTCACAGGTTCCAGTATGTGGACATAGCTTTTGAAGAACTCAGTTCCACCACTACAACGTACCATAATATTTGGTGTTCATAAAGTGGCCATTTTTTTATCTTGCTGCCATCATGTTGATTCAGACTCACAGTAAAGGAGTAAGGAAGTCCAAAGAAGAATTGATGCCTTTAAATTGTGGGGTTGGCGAGGAATATAGGGTATCTAATGGGCTTCTAAACAAACAAACAAACAAATCTGTCCTAGAAGTGAAGTGAGGATGCTCCTTAAGAGGCAAGGGGGTACAGAGCCTCTCATGTGCTTTGGGCGAGTTGGCCGAGGGGGCCTGACCTTGGAAGCAGACAGCATGCTGGGAAAGGGGGAGGGTCAGAGAAGGAAAGGAAGACTGTCAACGAGATGGATTGGCACCGTGACTGGAAGGATGGGCACAGAGGAGAGTGTGAAGATGGCACAGGATCAGGCAGGGTGTTGATCTGTTGTTGTACATCGAGTGACTCTAGATCAGAACTGAGTGGACAAGAATTTCAAGTGTGTAGCAGGCCTAGTGTATGTCCCACTTTGATCCTGTATCCTGCTCCCCAAGTGGAGAACTGAGGCCCAGAAGACAGAGAAACTTAACCCTGGATCTTGCAGGGTGGTCAGCAGTCCATGGATTCTGCTCTGAAATCCTGATGCCACGGCCTTCATTAAGCTGGCTAGGGGCCAGGACCTGCACAGGGCGGGGTATCCACAGGTTCTCGATCAGTCCTTTTGGAAATCTACCTCTAAATTGGCTCATTCTTACCCATAATAAATTATGGGTGAGTTTTTAGAGATAAGTTGATTCTGGAAATAGGCTGTGACAACTCACAGTTACAAGGAGCTGGCTACTGGACGTCACAGCTTCCTGGATCTCAACACAAGAGGGTCTCACCTTCTGCAAGATGGTGTGGGAGAAAATAAGCAGGAGAGGGGGCAGCCACATGCAGGCCTTTGCTGGTAAGAATCTGGGCGGAATCATGGCAAAGCCACAGCCAAGGAGCAGAACCTGAGCCATTGCTTGTAAAATCCTAGCACACAGGACTTCTGTGCTCTTGCTGAACTGTGTGCTCATCTGAATCTGTGTTCATCCTCAGCAGCTTTTTTTCACCTATTAATTTATTCAACAAACATTTGTTAACCAGCTGCTGAACTCTGTGTTACCTGGTCCTGCACCATCGTTTACATCCTTGCTGTGAGAGTCCGTCCCATTGAGGGTCTCCCTTTCTGCTGACCCTCTCCTTCAGCAACCACGATGGCCTTGGCAGGGACTAGTCCCGCCTGGAAACGTGTCTGAAGTAAGGGAGGTGAAGCCTCACCCTCCTCATTTCTCAGGAGCATTCTAGCAGGACTTCTGCGGGGACAGAGGTGCTCACTCTTCAGGCAATCTGTGGGATTCTTCATATTCTTTGCCAGCCCCATGAGTCGCCATTCCAACTATATTGTTCATATGTTGTTAGTTGCAGTTGAATTGGTTGCAACTCATAGCAACCCTGAGAACCACGGAACCAGATGTTCCCTGGTCCCGGGCCATCTTCACAATCACTGCTGTGTTCTGCGTCCATTGTTTTGTGTGTACACACACACACACACATACACATATACACTCACTCTTTTATTTTTTTAAAGTACACCTGAAAGGTAACATTTGTCCATTTACTTTCTTTTTTTTGGTGAGAAAAATTTGTATTTAGAATTAGCCAGCTGTGAGTGAAGTATCTCAGTCACAAAAGGACAAATACTGCATGGTGCCACTGTTGTAAAGCAGGGCTGACCTTGGGGTTGGGAGGAGACTGAGAAGGATGGGTTCAATAATGTATACTGCATTGAAACAGATGAGGGAGAAAACTGTTTAAAAGGGAAAATTATTAGGTATTTTTGTCATGACAGGAGTCCAGAGCAAAGGCTGTATGATGGGGTGGACCTGGGGGGAGGGATTGTAAAACAATGAAAAAATTTTTCTTTTACTTTTCCAGGAGGGTGGTGTACTGGATGGGAGGGTTGGGAGGGGAGAAAAGTGCAACAATGAATGAATGGAAATCCAAAGTCTCTGTAAATTTTCATTGACATTAATAATAAATATAAAAAAATTAATATTTTAAAAAAAGACAAAAAAAGAATTAGCTAGCTGGACTCAGTTTAGATGATCCCAATTTTGTTGGTAACACCCAAAGCATCATAGTCAGGAGCAAGTCAAACATAAGCCTTCTTTCTCTCCATCAGGCCTAATCAAAGTATTGACCTTGGCCACATCAATGTCATAGAGCTTCTTTACAGCTTGTTTGATCTGGTGCTTGTTGACCTTGACATCCACAATGAACACAAGTGTGTTGTTATCTTCTATCTTCTATCTTCTTCCTGACTGACTCAGTGGTCAGGGGAACTTGATGATGGCAGAGTGGTCAAGCTTGTTTCTCCTGGGGGTGCTCTTCCAGGGGTATTTGGGCCGCCTTTGAAGTCTCAGGGTCTTAGGCCACCAGAAGGTGGGTGACATGTGGATCTTCTTTTTTTTGTGGCTGTGGATGCCCTTCAGGATGCCTTCTTGGCCTTTAATGCCTTTGCTTTGGTTTCAGTTTTGGGAGGGGCAGGGGCTTCCTTCTTCGCTTTTGGTGCCATCTTTGTAGAAAAAAAGCGTCTGTTTACTTTTTCTAAATAAAAAGGATAGTGTTACTCTCACCTGTGTTTGGCATTGGGGATACTATTGCTTTGTTATTGTTGTTAAGTGCCGTCAAGACCAGTATGACTCATAGTGACCCTATGAACAAAAGGTCTGAACCCTCCTGCGCCATCCTCACACTTCCTGACACACAAGAGCCCGTTGCAGCAGTCACTGTATCAATCCACCTGATTGAGGCTCTTCCTCTCCTTTGCTGACCCTCCATCCTTCCTATCATCATGTTCTTCTCCAAGGAATAGCCCCTCCTAGCAATAGGCCCAAAGGATGTGAAGTGAAGCCTCATCATTCTTGCCTCCAAAGAGCACTGCAGCTGCACCCTCTCCAAGACATATTTGTTGGTTCTTTTGGCCCGTCCATGGGATGTTCAGTGCACTTCTCCAACACCACAGCTCAAAGACATCAATTCTTCTTACATCCTTATTCATTGTCTAGCTCTTAGATGCATAGCAAGAGATCAGAAAGACTATGGCCTGAATCAGACACATCTTAGCCCTCAAACTGACATTGTTACTCCAGTCCCTAACTGGAGACTATGGCTTAGGGTAGCCATTATCATTCTAGTTGAAACGTCAGGTCTTTCCCTGGGTCCAGAAAGGAGGTCCAACTTGAGTAGGAGAGCAGGCACCCAGCGGTGTTGGAGCCCATTGTTGCAGTCACTATGGAAATCCGTCTTGCTGAGGGTCAGTTCTCTTATTTCTGGCCTCCTTTCCAAGAATAACACCCTTTATCCTTCATCCTATAGAACAGATAAAGGGTGGACTTCCAAGGCCTTTGAATTATGGTAAAGAATATACATACATATACACACACACATAGATGTTGTTGATTACCTTCCAGTTGATCACAGTTCATATCGACCCTATGAACAAAAGGCTTGAAGCCCCTCTACAACTATCTACATTAGTCAAAGCTCATAGAGTTTCCAGAGGCATGTTTTTATGTTGTTTAGGAAGTGAATTTTACACACACACACACACACACGTGTGTAAATATATGCATATGTATGTGTGTATATGCATATATGTGTTTGTGTATGTGTGTACACACACACACACACAGATGGAGCCCTGGGGTGGTGCAAATGCTTAATGCACTCTGCTGTTAACTGAAAGGTTGGCTGTCTGAATTTATCCAGAGGCAGCTAGAAAGAGAGATGATCTACTTTTTTTTTTTCTTCTTCTGCACAAGGGAGAGATCTACCTTTGAAAAATAGCTCTAGAGACCACAGTTCTACTTTGATGTACCTGGAGTTGTCTGTCATGAGTTGGAACTGACCTGAGCACAACTGTTGATAAATATGTAAATGTTTATATGCCTTGATACGTACATATATATACACATACATATGTACACACATGTGTATACATATGTTGTTGTTATGCGTCGAGTCACTTGCAACTCATAGTGAACATATGTACAACAGCCCTAAATCCTGCTCTATCCTATGCCAACCTTATTATGTGTCTCTGACACACCTACCCCCATTACCCCAGACACTGAATCAATCCATCTCATTGAGGGTCTTACTCTCTCACGCTATCAATAATGTGACTCCTTTTGATTCTGCTACCCAGCAGTCCCAATACATCTTGCACTGTGTCTTGGTTGTACAGCCCCTCTTTGGAACAGTCCATCCATGTCCATGACACAGAGGACAGATATAATGTGACCTGAGCATCGCTAGACCCTCCTCTACCATCCCTTATTCCTTCATTGTTTTAAATCGCCATTGTTTTGCACTGGCCACACTGCTGCTCCTCTCAGTGATGGTAAAGGAAAGATGCTACAGTCATGCAAGGGTGACAGAGGAGAGCCTAGCCTTATGTCTCAGTGGCACTTGAAACCCTGGGCACTTGGCCACAAACTGAAAAGGAGAGGTGGGTATTGAAGGGGCCACGTTGCGCCTCAGCCTCCCTTCTCCCATCTGATCCCCTGTCTGAGTTTTGGATTTGTGATCAGGACTGGGAGAAGCACTTCCTGGATGCAAGCGCCAGCAAGCCGAGTGACTGGAACAGTGAGCTAGATGGGCCGATGCTCCAGAAGCCTCCTTACCAGGTACAGCCCGGGGTGGCCCTAGGATCCAGGATGGCCTTGGTTGCCCCCTTCCACCCAGATCGTGCCAGCCGCCACCCTTGGTGTGTTACAGGATGGCCTGAAAGCAGAGGGGATCGAGAAGGACGTGTGGCTCCATCAGAAGATGAAAAGCGCCAACTACCTGACTGAATACGACCTCTCGGAATTTGAGAACATTGGTGCTGTGGGACTGGAGCTTTGGCAGGTCACAGGGCTTTCTATTTGCTTTCATTAAAAGTTATGAACTTAGGCAAATTTTGGTGGC
>NW_006399976.1:1706092-1729211 GCF_000299155.1 Elephantulus edwardii
AATACTCTTCTCCAGCACCACAGCTCAAAGGCATCGATTCTCCTTCTATCCTCCTTGGTCATTGTCCAACTCTCTGATGCATAACAAGTGATAGGAAAGACCAAGGCCTATATCAGACGCCCCTTAATTTTTACTCAAGCCACAACTTAAAAAAACCCCAACAATTCAAAGAACCCCCTAAACACCAAAAACTCTGACCTTCAGCATGTGGTTACTTTAGTTGCTTTCAAGTCTTCCTGGTGACCTCATATGTTACTACGAGAGAGGTGCTCATAGCATGTCCTTGGCTGTAATCTTTATGGATTCAGATTGCCAGGCCCTTTCTTCCGTGGGACACTGGGTGGGTTTGGCTCATCAACCTTTAGGGTAATAGGTGAACATAAACTGTTTCTGTTGCCCCCCAAAAAAACCAAACCACAAAACCCACCCACACTCATTGCTGTTGAGTTGATCTCAGCTTATGTTGTTGTGTTCCAATTCTTAGCAACCCTGAGCATCACAGAACGAGATGTTACCTGTTCCTGCAAAGCCTCACACAATCATTGTTGAATTTAAGCCCACTGCTGCACTCACTGTGTCCACTCAGCTGGGTGAAGGTCATTTCTCTTTTTTGCTGACCCTCTAACAAGAATCATGTCCTTCATCCTATAGGACAGGTAGAACTTGGGTTCCCAAGGTTGTAAGCTTGATGGAACCAAATAGCGACATTTTTCTATCCAGGAGTGATGAGTGGGTTCAAACTGCTGACCTTTTGGTTAGTAGCCACATACTTTCACCCTTCTACCAACAGGACTCCTCTCAGGAACCTTTGTGACTCTTTTAATTCAAAGCACTGCTGTTCATTAAGCACCTGCTATACGGCAGGTCTTAGTACCTAATCCTAACACACAGTAGGGACAGCTGTCATGGGGCTTGCCTTCTTGGGATTTCTTGCACCTTGGCCTTGAGAACATGCTCTCCACACTGCTGCTGGTGTGACTGCCATCTGCATAGAGCTGATCTGGGGTGCCTGCCAACCCAAGGATAAGAAGGTGGTATCTAGTGCAGGCAATCTAGGGGAGGAAGGTGACCTACCTGCCTTGCAGGCTTCTAGCTATGCAGCTCTTGCTGGTCCATGTCCTCCACTCTCGGTACAGTCAGAGTCCCGAGTAGGGGTCCTCCAGTGGGGCTTTGATGCTCAGACCATGCCCACTTGCTCAGCATTTTAGGGGGTACTGTGGGACAGGCATCCGAAGATTCTGGAAATGCCCTGGACAGCTCCGGTTTGCAGCCAGTTTTCTGAACCCTGGGGGGAACTGGCAGCCTAGCTGTATGTAAGCACAGAGGACTGAGAGTTAAGCCCTGCACCTGGGCACACCATCGCTGCTTCTCTATGCAGAGTGCTTTGCGTCTCCAGCCAGTCACAAAGCCCCTGATTCCATCCACAGGTACGATCTGGAACCATCTTCGACAACTTCCTGATCACAGACGATGAAGAGTATGCTGACAACTTTGGGAAGGCCACCTGGGGTGAAACCAAGGTATGGTGTTCAACATGTGCACGCAGTTCACTTTTCTGTCATCATTTATTTTTGTCCTTTTTTTTTAAAGTTGAAGTCTAACACTTGGAGTCCCTGGGTGATGGAAACATCTCAGCACTTGATTACTAACCCAAAGGTTGGAAGCTTGAACCCATCCAGTTGTGCCTTGGAAGACAGGTCTGGCAATCTGTTTCCCAAAACTCACAGCCTTAAAAAATCCCCTAGTTATACTTTGCACATATGGGGTCCTCATGCATCAGAGCCAACTCAATAGCCACTAACAGGAGCACCAACATTTCAGAAAGGACGTGGTAAATTTTTACCCCGAGGTGCTTCAGAATAAGAACTGGTGATCGACTTTTGAAAAATCAGTCACTGGCGACCCTGTGGAGCAGAGCTCTACCGGACACACATGAGGTGCGGTTGACTTAATAGCAGCTTGCTTTTTTCTTTTTTAATTACCCTGAAGGCCCATCCAGATAATCCAGAATCAGCTCCCCAAGCCAAGATCTTTACTACATCCTGTCCTCGAGTTGCAATACTTAAAGATGCTGTGGGCAGACTATTGAATGATCCAGGAAGCATTTAAAGAAGATGGGAGTAGGACACAGAGTCCTTGGCTGACACAGAAAAATCCCATGGGACAATATCTCTATCTCTATCTCTGTATCATCTACATCATCTCTCTCTCTCTCTCTCTCTTTCTTTCTCTCTCTATCTCTATCTATCTCAAGAGGAAGTTCAAGCTGCTCTGAAGGATTTGGCAAGAAACAAGGCCCTAGGAATTGATATAATACCAAAGGACATATTTCAACAAACAGATGCTGCCCTGGACATGCTCACCTGATTGTGCCAAGAAATCTAGAGGACAACTTCCTAGTCAAGTGACTGGAAGATATCCATATTTATTCCCATTCCAAAAAAAAAAGGTGATTTGACAGAGTGTGGGAAATATTGAACAATATCAAAACCTCCTGGAGGGCCTTTATATTTAACAAGTTGGGTCCGAGGGATCACCTTTTAATCCTTTGCTACTATATTTTGGAGGACCATTCTTCTAAGTCGTACAGCACTCTTTGGTAAGTTTGCTGTGCTGAGGTAATCTGGATCTGCTGTGATGTTGACTCTTGTATCATTGGGGTCACAAATGCCATAATGGCTGCCATGGTGAACAGGATTTGGTGGAGTTCCCAGTTTTAAGACAGGTGTGGAAGCAGGAGTGGCGTCCACTTCCTAAACCACATGCCTCTGGAAACTCTATGAACTTGGAGAAACAATAGTTATAGAAAGGCCTCAGGTCTTTTGTTCATGGAGTCGCTATTAGTTGTGTGCTACTCAAAGGCAATCAACAACAAAACCAACAATCACTAATATTACACACAAGCAAAATCCTGCTAAGATTATATAAAAAATTACTGGGACAGTAAATCGACAAAGAACTGCCAGAGATATAAGCTGGGTTTACAGGAGGCCGTGATAGTAGGGACATTATCACCAGAATCAGATATATGTTGGTTGAAAGCAGAGAGTACCAGAGGAATATCTATCTGTGTTTCATTGACTATGCAAAGGCATTAGACTGTGTGGATCACAAAATAGTGTGGCTAACATTGAGAAAAATAGGAATGGGAATCCTAGTACACTTGATTGTGGTCATGTAAAAACTACAATTGGACCAAGAAGCAGTCATCAGAACAGAGCAAGGAAAACTGCATAGTTCAAAAATCATAAAAGGGGTGCATCAGGGATGCACGTCTCCATACCCTTTCAATCTATATGTGGAACTGATCATTCAGGAGATTGGGCCTTATGAGGAGGAACGTGACATCAGGATTGGAGGTGAATTCATCAACAACATGCAATATACAGAAGACACAACCTTGCTTGCTGAAACTGAGGAGGAACTGAAGTGTTTTATGCTGAAGGTTAAGGATTGCAGTGTTCAATATGGATTGAAGCTTGACTTAAAAACCAACAAAACCCAGCAAAGATTCTCACTACTTGGCCAATTGGCAGCACCATAATTGATAGAAAAGAAATTGAAGTTGTTAACAATTTTGTCTTGCTTGGATCCACAATCAACACTCTTGGCACCAGCAGTCAAGAATTCAAGAGACAAATTGCACTGGGGAAAATTTGCTGTCGGGGATCAAGCTCATGGCCTTCACAATTACATGCTATTTATCAGAGAGCTGGACAGTGACTAAGGATGACAGAAGAACCACCAATGCCTTTGAGTTCTGGTACTGGAGAAGAGTATTGAACATACCTTGGATGGCCAAGAGAACAAAAAGGCCTACCCTGGAGAAGGTGAAACCAAGCTGCTCCCTGGAGGCAAGGATTTTGAAGTTCTGTCTCACATGCTTTGGGCATGTGGCCAGGAGGGAATGATCTTTGGAGAAGGACATCGTGCTTGGAAGGATGGAGGGACAGTGCTGGAGAGGAAAACCCTGGACGAGATTGATTGACACAGTAACTGGGGTAATGGGGGTAGGTGTGTTCGAGTCAGTGAGGTTGGCAAAGGATGGGGTAAGGTTCAGAGCTATTGTGCACAGAGTCACTATGAGTTGAGGTGACTTGAGAGCACATAACAACAGCAGCAATAAAACAACTTGCAAAGATTCTTTCCCCCCACCCCCGACAGTAGTAACACCTACAGATTCTGGGGGTCAGGACCCAGAATCCTTGGAGGTTGTGATCCAGAAGTGGATGTACATAGGGCAGAACAGCTGCAGGCTGGTGACTCCCCAGTGGCAGGATTCTTGTCTCCTCGCAGGGCCCAGAGCGTGAGATGGATGCCATCCAGGCCAAGGAGGAGATCAGAAAGGCCCGGGAGGAGGACGAGCAGGAGCTGCTGGCTGGGAAATTTGGCTCAAGGCAAAATTTCTTCAATCGATTCTACAGGCGAGATGAATTGTAGTCATGCAGTGGCCAGTAAAGGTACCTAGTGACACCTTGTTTCTATTTTAATTGAATTTAAAAGCTCCTGTGTCTACAGTTACTCGTGTGTGCTTTCCTTTAAAAAACATTCCGTTCCTGCATGTGTGTCTCAGTGGGTTTGGTGACCTCCCCCCCCCCCAGGACCCTTATTCCTCTAAATGCATCCTGTCTGCCAACACGCACCCTTGGGTGGGGGTTGGAGGTCTGGCTGAAAACCTGGCACTTTTTTCCTTAACTCTCCAGTTATTTTTATAAAATAAAAGTTGGTAAAACTTGACAAAGGAGAACAGGCTTGATTGCGTGGGCTGTGAATGACTAGATCTTCAGGTGAAGCGTGCTGGTGGCATCCCATCTATGACAGCAAACGTTTTTTTGGGCCACATTCTTGTAGGAAAAGTGAGATGCATTTGGATGTGAGGAAGAAGCTGATGCTTTTTCACTTTGGGGCTCCCTTGTGTGACTTGTTCCCTGTAACATGTTATGAGCTGCCAGCAGGTTGGCCCTTCCTCATGCTGACCCCAAACTTCATGAAGCAAAGCGCAGTGCCCTCTTCACAACCACCAGTCTACTCCAGTCCATTGTTGCTGTCACTGTGCATTTTAAGTGCCTGCCAACCCAGGGGGCTCAACTTCCAGCACTATTATCAGACAGTGTTCTGCAGTGAAGAATAAGGTTTTCATTGGCTGTGTTGGGAGGTGATTGCCAGGACTTTCTTCCTTAGTGTGGAAGCTCTGTTGAAATCTGTTCAGCATCAGAGCAACATGAAAGCTTCTATGGATCCATGGGGTGGTGCTGGTCCATGAGGCCCCTGGACCAGGAGGGAACCTGTTTCTCTAGAAAGATAAAAATCCTAATACTGCCATTATCCAAAAACGACTGGAACAGTACATCAGCAGAGAACTGTCAGAAGTCCAGGCTGGGTTTAGAAGGGGTCGTGGTACTAGGGATATTGTAGCTGATGTGAGATGGATCTTAGCTGAAAGCAGAGAATACCAGAAGAATGTCTATCTGTGTTTCATTGATTATGCAAAGGCATTTGACTGCATGGATCATAACAAACTGTGGCTGACTCTGAGAAGAATGGGAATCCCAGAACATTTAATCATGCTAATGTGAAACCTATACTTGGACCAAGAGGCAGTAGTCAGAACAGAGCAGGGCAACACTGCATGGTTCAAAACTGGGAAGGGTGTACGCCAGGGATGTGTCCTGTCTCCATATCTTTTCAACCTGTATGCAGAGCAGATTATCAGAGAGGCTGGGCTCTATGAAGAGAAGTGTGGCATTAGGATTGGTGGACGATCTATCAACAATCTGCGTTATGCAGATGACACAACTCTGCTCGCTGAAACTGAGGAGGACCTCATGCACTTACTGCAGAGGGTCAAGGACTGCAGCCTTCAATATGGACTGAGGCTCAATGTCCAGAAGACAAAAATTCTCACCACTGGACCAATCAGTAGCATCAGGATGGATGGTGAAGAGATTGAGATGGTTCACAGAGTCAGTCTGCTCGGCTCCACGGTCAACACTCTTGGCACCAGTAGCCAGGAAATCAAAAAACGTATTGCGATGGGAAAGTCTGCAGTTAGGGACCTCTCTAAAGTACTCAAGAGCAACGGTGTCTCTCTGGAGACTAAGGCGCGCCTGATACAGGCCATGGGTTTTGCAATCACTTGTTATGCATCAGAGAGTTGGACAATGACTAGGGAGGATAGAAGGAGAATTGACGCCTTTGAGCTGTGGTGCTGGAGAAGAGTACTGAATGTACTGCCAAGAAAACAAATAGATTCATCCTAGAGAGGGTTAAACCAGGCTGCTCCTTGGAGGCAAGGATTCTGGGGCTTTGCCTGACATACTTTGGACATGTTGTAAGGAGAGACAGGTCTTTGGAGAGGGACATCATGCTGGGCAGAGTGGAGGGACAGCGCAGGAGGGGAAGACCCTCTATGAGGTGGATTGATTCAGTGACTGGGATACTCGGATGGATGTGTCAGAGGCAGTGAGATTGGCACAGGATAGAGCAGAGTTTAGGGCTGTTGTACATAGGGTCGCTATGAGTCGCAAGCAACTCCAGGCACATAACAACAACAAACAACAACTGCTTGCCTTATTCCTTCCCTTAGACCAGTGGCTCCAAAGTGGGGCCTTGGGACCAGCAGCATCAGCACCATTTGGGAATTTGCTAGAAATTCAGAGTCTTGACCCCACTCAGACCTTTTGATCCACAAGGAGAGCCTGGGGAGTGGGGGGTGGGGGTGGGGTCTGATGCAGGGTCAATGGGAGACCCTGCAGGAGACCTCAGAGGAGGTTGTATGGAGTAAAGATAATCCTTCTGGTTTAGCAAGAGAGCAAGGTGAGGAGTGAACCACACCCGAGAAGCACACAAATCCCTGTCTGAAGGACACAGGGCCTCTGAGTGCCGAGGAGGAGGGAAGGAGGCAGAGCACACAGTCCCAGCTTGCTGGCCTGACATCCTGGGTGTGGCCCTGATTTACCAGTGCCACCATGTGAGACAGGTAAGACAAGCCTGGCCCTCATTAAGAAGATCCTCCTGCCTGCCTGCCTCGTTTGCCCAGATGTAGAAGAGTCTGGACGTGTGGACACCCTCTTCCAGGTGGGCCTGTCCTCTGGTGGCCAGCGTTGTGCAGGGCTCCCTGATGGTTGTGGCTGCAAGAAAAAGGTATCATTCACTGTGCCCTGTTTCAGAAGTGTGAAGTGGGGTGCAGAGAGGCTGTTTAAGTGACCTCTCCAATCACAATGCTGGAACGTGGATGCTGGAAAGTTGGTCCAGGGCTTGGTGGCTACAGCTGCAGTACAGAAAGGGGGTGTTACTGCTTCACTGCTGAGCTCACTTAAGTCCTTGGGGCAGACCCAGGAGAGGGGGTGTCGATCCTGAGCTCAAGGAAGTCCTGGGGGCGGACCCTGAAGTGGGACACACCCACACCCACAAGCTGCTGTGCTGGGCTCAGGCACCTCGCTTGTGCTGGGGCCAGGTGACAGCCTCTCACAGAGGCAAGGTCCTCCCCACAGAGGTGACAGCCCCCATAAAGGTGCCACCTTCCCCACAGAATTGACAACTTCCCCACAGAGGTGACACCCTCCCCAGAGAAGTGACAACCTCCCCACAGAGGTAATATTCCTTTTCAGAGACGTGATACTTCCTCAGTGGTGACAGCCTCCCCACAAAAGTGACATTTCCCCCACAAAGGTGACAACCTCACCACAGAGGTAACATTTCTCCCCATAGAGGTGACAACCTCCCCATAGAAGTGATGCCCCACCAGCAGAGGTGCCACCTTGCCCACAGAGGTGATGGCCCCCAATGGAGGTGCCCCTTCCCCTACCTTGGGGCCACCCCCTCCAACAGAGAAGAGCTGGCATTTTGACCCTCCACCCCGCCCATCTCCCCGGGCAGTCTGCGCATGCGCGGCCCCGCCCCGCCGGGGGTTCGTTTGCGCGCGCACCGCCCCTTCCGCCAGTGCGCGTGCGCGGCACCGCCCCCGGTCCCCGGAGCTCGGAGCTCGAGTCCGCGGGAAGATGGCGGCGCCGCTCATCCCCCTCGCCCAGCAGGTAGGTGCCGGGCGGGCTGGGCCGAGGGCGGGGAGGCCGGGGAGGCTGTGAGGAGGGCGGGCGCGCAGAGTAGTGAGGTCCCCACCCGAGCGGCAGCAGCGTGTCCAGGAGGACGCCCGGAGAGCGGGCCGCCCCGAAGGTGACAGTCCCGCGGGCTCGGCCGGGGCGACCCTCCGGGCAGCGCTGAAGGCGGTTGAGCGTGCGTCCGCCGGGGCTGGCTGTCACGGGGCTCCAGGCCCTTTCCGGGGAGGTGCCGGCGGACGCGCATCTCGGCCGGGTCGCGACCCCCCGAGCCTTTGTCTCCCGCCGCTCTGGCGCCGGGCGGACCGCGTCCCCCGGGAGCCCGGGTTGCAGGGCTGGGCCCTGGAGGCAAGACGTGCCGCCCCGGACCCGTCCGTCTTCTCCCTCCGGCAGCTGCATCTGCCGCCCCGTGCTGGGCGAGCGGGGATCGCGTGTCCTCACCTTTTCCAGAGGCGCTGGCAGAGGGGCGGCATCGGGGGCCCGACCCAAATGTGCAAAAGGGGGCCGAGCACGAACCGCCCCGCCTTCAGAGACCCGCGTCCATTCATTCATCCACCTTTCAGATGTGTGTGCAGACAGGCGGTATGGGCCGGTGGCGGTGACACCCGTGCGAACCAGAAACTACGCCAGTCACCCTCACTTGTGTCTGCTGATAGCGTCGTTGCTGTCGGGGCCCATCCCGACTCAAGGCGAACCCGTGTGGGGTTCCTGGGGGGGGGGCGGTCCTCACGCCTGGGCGGCAGCAATGGTCATCAAGACAAGGTTTCTTCTCCCTTAGGACCAGCTACAGTCAACAGTCATTTATGGACTCCACACAGGTGAAATCTAAAAATGACGAGGCTGAGGGTTTGAACCCAGCCAGAGGCACCTCCAAAGAAAGGCCTGGCCATCTGCTTCCAAAAAGGTCACAGCCTTGAAAAACCCTTGGAGAGCTCAGTGTTCACACACACACACACACACACACACACACACACACGTGGAGTTGCCATCAGGCGGCTATTAATAGCTGCTTTTATTTGCTGCATGCTGAGTCCCTGGGTGGCACACGTGGTTAAGCACTGCACTAACTGAAAGGTTGGCAGTTTGAACCCACCCGGAGGCGCCACAGAAGAATGGCTTGGTGATAGGATGCGTAACAGCCCCAATGCTGAATCCGAGCAGCAGTTTGAAAAATCTTTTTTTGTTGGTTATCTGCTTTGTACTAAACGACAAAACAAAAAACAGGTCCACATAGAACAGCAACCACACGCCACCAAATCGAAAGTTAAATCTTTGGTTGCTGTTGAGTTGATTCTGACTTTAGTGATAATACAGCTGAGTTGGAAGTGCCCCAGAGGGTTTCCTGTACTATATGTTTTTTAAGAAGCTGAGTGCCCCCACTTTCAGCTTTCAGCCATAGAGTGGGTGCTAGGTTTGTTTCCTCCCCTCCCCTCCCCAGTTTTGATCACTGCACCGGTAGAGCTCCTCAGATGTCCTGTTATAAGCACTTTACCAGAAATTTCTAGCATAGCCTAATGATTGAGAGTGGGAATTGGAGGACCGGCGTCAGATTGTCCTGGGTGCATATTCTGGCTCCGGCACGTAACTCCTCTGAGTGCCCTTGGAGAAAGCTCTTAGCTTCTCTGCACCTCAGATAAACAAATCCACGGCTGCAGAGTTGATTCCGGTTCATATCGATCCTATAGGGCAGAGCAGAATTGTCCCTCCAGGTGTCCAAGACTATAAATCTTGACCAAAATGAACCGCCCTGCCCCATCTTTCTCTCTCAGAGCAGCTGGAGTTTGGGAATCAAGACAGCAGCCCAGCTCCTTAACCATTGCGTCCCCAGCACTTCTGTGTTGCTCACTCACCTCATTGTGGAAATGGAAATATAAACATTACACTCCTAAAGAGAAGAGTAAGCATATGCCTGGCACATTGTGCATTCTGGTCGTATCAGCATTTAACCTGTGCCACATTTGGGAGAAGAGAAGTAAGAATGCCAATACAGATTCCTAGTCATCAAGGAGGAGAGACTGAACAGGCTTGTTCAGACTTGCAAAAACTAGCCAATTTGCAACACTGTCACTAAATTAATAGCACTAAAGACCAGCGGTTATTAATTAACAAGTTCTCCTAATAGAAATGGAAGTGCTCTATAAACTGTTGAGTGCCCCCAGGGAGTTAGGTGTTATTAGTGATCATCAAGAGCTAAAGCACTTCTGTTTTTTTGAGGGAGAGCTTTTTTAAAGTTATTTTGTTTAAGGCTCAATGAATCTCTCAGGGCAATAGTGTTAGAGAGTTCATGCTACTTTCCTGACTCCAGCATGTTTGGAGTTCATGAGAATCTGAAATTCTATTCTGCATTTCCCGTCTTTTGATAAAGATTTTCCTATAGAGTCTCTGATGAAAATGTTCAGTGATGGTGTCTGACCCCCATCCAGTTCTTCAGGCCTTATGGCAAAGGAAGCAGGCAGCTTGCTCATAGAGACAAAGGTGGGGGAAGTTTTCCCAAACCTCCTTATTATGGGAGGCAGAAGCAGATTAGTGGTAGAGTTGTCACCTTCCTAGAGGGAGACACATATGCGGTTCCCGTACAGCTCACGTGCAGCTTCCTCCCATCTGTCAGCAGAGACTTGCATATTGCTGTGATGCTGAACTGGTTTCAATAGAACTAACACGGACTAGGAAGGAAGATCTGGGGATCAACTGAAAACCAGCCAGTGTAAACATGGTAGAACCCAGTGGCCAATCCCCAACTGCTTATGGGGATAGTACTGGACTTAGAGCAATTTTGTCCCATTGTCATGGGCCTCCATGGGTCACGCAGCACCTAATTTGACACTGACCATGACTTTCACTTTATTGATGACAAGTGTTAATATTTATTGAATGCATTTGAGTTTATAAGTGCTTTCTCACTTGTTGCCTCATCCCCACAACATGCTGGCAAAGGAGGGGATTCTGACTTTACTAATAGAGGTTTCATTCAGAGAAGGAAAGTGATTTGTCACTGTCGCAGGCCGTGAAATAATTAATGGTGGAACCTTGACTCATGTGACTCACCTGCTGGAATCTTCCAGAAGTACCCCTTTGCGTTTGGAGTAAAATCTAGATTGCTTCTCAGGATCACGGCCTCTCCTGCCTCATCCCCTGTGCTCTTCCTGGCACCCTTGGTGCAGCTCCACTCACCGATTTTTGGTTCTTGCAATCTGAGGCCCCTGTCCCAGGCTTGTGCTGACAGACTTCCGCCTGAACTGCTCCTCATCTCCCGTGGTTCCCATTCCCTGTCTTCCTTCGGGTGACAACTCACATGCCATTGTTCCCTGAGGCCTTTGCTGATTACCTGCCATAGATAGGCCCTCAGCATCTGTCTCCCTTACACCACCTCTCAGCATCGACCAGGGGCCATAGATGCCTGTGTCTGTCTGCTAGGGCTCTGGGAAGGCAAGGCTGGCTGCTGCCCAGCTCCTTCGGAAAAAGCTAGTTAAATGCACGAAGTGGGCCCAGCAGCCTGCACCCCCCAGCACAGTCACACATGGCTTTTCTGCTCTGTGTGGGAAGGGGGCTGTGGGTGGGAGAGGATTGACGGGAGGGTGGCACAGAGAGGCTCCTGGTACCTGGCATGTTTATTTACAGTCAGTGATGGCTGGTCTGCTTCTGCTTCCTTTCCTCTCCTGATGCCTTTAGTCCACAAGGGCCTGGCCAGGCTTTTCCTTCTTGAGATGACGTCAGCACTGCTGAGGCCTGTTCTTGAGTGAGGCTCTGCACCAGGTGTTCCTGCCCATGCAGGTGTACAGCTCGACCCTGGCAGGTGCTTACAGGCCATCTGTGGTGGCCACAGTTCACGGTCATTACAGGGAAGCAGGAAGCCTTGTCAGGGTCCATTGTGGCAGGCAATTGAGGAACCCGCTGGAGCAGGAGGCAGTGATCTCGTGGTTTGAGATTGCAGGCCCAAGTGAAAGGTGGAGGACCGTTGAAGGGCAGTGAAGCCGATGACTGTCCGCACTGTACTCTCTGATGTTGTCTCTGATGCCTTGTCCTTCATCACCTTTTCTGAACCTGAGGATTTATGTTGGCCCCTGAAAGTGTTTGCATTGCTCTGTGTTTCTTCTGACTTACTGCAGAGCCTCCCATTATTTCCTCTCAAAGTTGTTTTAGATTGCACTCTACCCTGTTCTCTGCCGGAGCGCCCTGTACTCATGATCCTCTTTATGCGAGGACTGTCTTCCTATACTACCAGTTCACCGCCTATTAATTTGTCATGCTGTGTTGCTGTGATGCTGGAAGTTTCAGAACCTGATAGGTTTCAACAGAGTTTCCAGACTGTAATAGATTAGGAAGAAAGACCTGGCAATCTATATCTAATATCAGCTACTAGAAGCCCTGTGGATCACACAGAATGTTGTCTGGTACAGTGCAGGAAGATGAGCCCCTAGGCTGGAAGCTTCTCAAATACACAGCAGCCACGTGAACAGACTTGAGCATTCCAGCAGTGGTGGAGGTGGTGCAGGACTGGGAGGTTTCATTCTGCACGCTGCTCTGTCCTGTGCTGCCCTCATCAGCTCTGACATACTCGGGTCTACCAGTCACAGTGTCAGTCCATCTTGTTGAGGGTCTTCTCCTTTGTAGACCTTTCATCTTTCCAAGCATGATGTCCTTTCCCAAGGCCTGGGCTCTCCTAACAACATTCTCAAAGTATGTGAGGTGCCTACAACTAGGAGAAGATAAAATAGATGAATGGGATCTTCTAAGACTCAAATCCCTATGCACATCCAAAAACAGGGTAAAAAGGGAAGCCACAGACTGGGAAAAAGTATTTGGTAATGACATATCAATACAGGACTTATATCCAGAATTTATAAAATACTTGAGAACCACAATGAGATAAAAGTAAATAATCAAAGTATGTGAGGTGAAATTTCACTCTCCTTGCCTCTAAGGTGCACCCTGGATGCATGTCTTCCAAGACATGTTTGGCAGTCCATTCAACACTCTTCTCCAACACCATAGTTCAAAGGCATTGATTCTTCTGTCATCCTTCTGGTTCTTTTTGGGTATCACTGAGTCCAACCTGAGGAAGTTTAATTACATGAGAGGAGACTGCCCACGTACCACCCTTCGTCATTCTCCAACTTTCAGCTACAATGCAAGTAATCAGAAAGATTATGGCTTGTATCAGGTGCACCTTAGTCTTCAACCTGATATCATTACTCTTCTTCAGCAACTTGGAGAAGTCCCTAGCAGACTTTCCCATTGCACAATTGCCAGGTCTTTCTTCTTTTTTTTTAAAAAAAATTATTTATTTAAATTTTGGTGAAAATATATGCAGCAGTATATAAACTAATTAAACAAATTCCCCATGCATATTTCTGTAAAAGTGGTTGAATTTTTCATCAGGTCTTTCTTCTTAAATGCCTTGAGCCACCAACCTTTTGTTTAGCAGCCAGATGCCTTCACTGTTTGCAGAGTCCAGAGTCTCAGCAGTTCTAAGGGACCTTCCCCCCATTTTACAAAGGAACTGACCTCTACCTGTCTGATGATGAGCCCTGCTTTTCCCACAGGTACCCAGCCCAGAGCATGGCTTGGTGAATGTTTTTGGGTTGAATAGTTTGGGAAACATTTTGTCTTTAGTGTCTCTCTCTGGTAGAATGCTAATAATGATGCCAGAAAAGTTGATGGGTAGAAAATAATGATTTCTGAGTAAAATGGACCCAGCACATAAGATCTGGAATTCCTAAACTATCTTTCCCCCCCCCCTTTTTTTTAATCTGTGTCAGTTTAGCTTTGATAAATAACTCCTGACACAGAATTGTGAGCACACTGGTGGTGGTTCATTGGTAGAGTTCTTGCTTTTCGTGTGGGAGACCTGGGTTTGATTCCTCAGCCAGTGAACCTCATACGCTGCCACCACCTGTCTGTCATTGGAGGTCTTTGTGTAGCTGAATGGGTTTCAGTGAAGCTTGAAGCTGTTCATGAGCTAGGAAGAAAGACCTGGAGATCTTCTGAAAATCTGACCCACAGTCGATCAGGGGCTGGTGCTCGGCCAGGCAGCATTTTGCTCTGCTCTGCGTGGCTCTCCGTGAGTCAGGCCTGCTTCACTGGCAGGCAGCAAATAACAAGACAGAATGAGCAGAATTCTCCGCAGAGGGCTGAAACATGAGCTCAAGGTTGGGACCTGGGGGCCTGGAATAAGGAGATCCACATCAGTCTTCATTGGGGTGACCTGGGGACAAAGGGAAGGTGGTTTGGTATATGGGACGAAGGAGTCTGTGCCTGCAAATTGGCCCAAGACAAAAGGACCTGGCAGGAATTGTTCCAGTGAAGGCTCCTTGCCTTCTACTGACCCAGACAGACCCAGGGGAGGGGTGTAGGGGTGGGGGACCCGGAATAAGGGTGGGGATGTGGGGGTGGCTCGGTGGTTCCACACGAATAAAGCTTTGTGAAACAGAGACAGCTGAGAGTGGCAGAGGCTCCAAAGCAGAGACAGAAAGGGCATGTCATGCTCGACTCAGTCTCTGGGACTTAGGAAAGATTTGAGTTCCAAAGGGGCAGCATATTTATTCATTATTATCTTGGGAGTGGAAGGGGGAAGGTGGAGTTCCAGAGAGCAGGTGAACACACAAATAATATTTAAAAAGGCGTCCATTGCAAAGACTTATTCTGGGATATCGTGCATGTGTAGCTTACTAAGGTGCTGTTGCGAATCTTGATGATGGGACTGTCTTCTTCTCTCCCCTCTGCATCACTGTGAGCAATGGTTCTTGCTTAGGGAACTACCTCAGGCTTGTGGCTCTGAACAGTTCTTGGGGAGCTCGTTAAACATATGCCTGCGAGCAGGCCTGTTCTGTGCTCCCAGGTGCGGGTCTTCTCTAAACTCGGAATGGTCACTCATTGTTTGGCTTAAGGTCACAAGGAAGCAGAAAGCAGGGTTAGAAAAGTGGAGGTTCTGGTGTTCTTGGAGTCTTGCCAGCTGTTAACTTATCACGGGGTGACTGCCTGTCCAGAGTATGGGGGCTGTGGGGAGCAGGAGATAGGAGAGGAAAGAGGCCGGTCCAGGTTTCCCCACCCGTTATCCAGAGCAGTGCCTGAAAGGTCACTTTTGCTCAATATGTACCCTCTGACCTGGCACTGCTGTCAGCTCAGTCCTTGCTTCACAAGCTGTAGGAAGGAGGAGGTGCCAGGCCTAATGGATCTGCTACCCTATCGTGTGATCTTAGCCTTGGTAACAGGATCCATTTCCTAGTGAAGTTTTTATCATACAGTACTCAAGGGAGCTCTCCTCTTCCCGTTCTCTGGCATTAGGAATTGTCACCATCTTCCTGTGGATCAGGCACAGCCTTGTGCTGAATGGCTTATCTTGTCCTCACTCTCGCCCTCCTTTCTGTCTCCTTTCTGTCTGAGACCTTTGCACATGCCATTTTCTTTCTCTGAAATACTCTTCTGCCTTACCAGTTCCCTCGGCCCCAGGGTATTTATACATGCCATTCACTCTATTTGCACTTTTTCTCCTTCTCTCCAGACTAATCCCTTACTGTTGGTTGGCATCAGGTTGATGACACACTATTCTAGTTTATCTAGACCACTTTTGGCCTCCAAGGAGGTTTTGAGAACCCAGTTTCTTTAAGGCTTAAGGTTCAAAAGGATACCTAAGGTGTCAAATAATTTAGGTGGTCATGACAACCAACTCTGGACCCCAAAAACCTGGATTCCAGGAGAATGAGAATGCTTCTCAAAGATCTCCCTCATTTTTGCTGACCTTCTGCTCTCCCACCCATGATGTCCTTTTCTGTGTTTGATTGATCTTTCCTAATGCTGTGGTCCAGAGTAAGAGAGCGGAAGTCGGAAGTCTCACCCTGCAGTGTTCTGAGTGTATTTCTTTTGAGACTGATGTGTTCACTCTTCTGGCAGCCCTTGATCGGCCACTCTTGTCTCAGCTGGGCTGTTGCTGCTCTCCCCACTCATCCGCTCAGTCTCTGCCTTCCTCAAACACCTGTCCAGCTGCTCTATTGTCACCTGTGGGGACACCTGTGCCTTTCCATAGGACAGGCAGCAGATATTTGTCTGGTGTCTGCTCCCCCTGGCTTGTCTGGGGTCCACAGGGCAGGGTGGGCGTGTCCTACCCATGCTTGAACTCTTGAAAGCAAGTGAGCAGTCATTACCTGTGGAGTTGTTATGGTTTGAATAGTGCCCCTTAGAATATGTGATGGAATAAATCCTTACCTCTGCCTGTGGATATGGTCTCGTTTGGGAATAGGATTTTTTTTGTGTGTTTATAATATAATCTTGTTGTTGTTGTTGATTGCTGTTGAGTTGAGCACGACTCAAAGTGACCCTATGAACAAAAGGCCTGAAGCCTTTCCATAACTGTCAACATTTATCAAAGTTCATAGAGTTTCTGGAAGCATGTTGTTTAGGAAGTGAAATAGCAGGGTCAAAATGTAAACTCATTGCTGCCAAGTCAGTTCTGACTCATAGCACACTGAGTGTCCTAGACTATAACACTTGACCGTCTCTCTCCCAAGGAGCTGCTGGGGGATTTTTTGCGGGAGCTCTTTGGGTTAGCAGTGTAATTCTCCACAGGCTCTGCCACCAGAGCTCCCTGGGTGTCTTCAACCTAATCACTTTTTGAGCTATAAAAAGAACAAATTAGGCACAGAGAAGTAAACACAGGGGAAGAGAGATGCCATTGGGGAGATTTCCAAAAAGCTAAGGAGCACAGGACTAATGAGAGGAGAGATGGTCCCCAGAGGGACTGAGGGGCCCTGCTGCGGGAGCCAGTGCCCTGAATTCTGCCTTCTGGCCTCCTGAACTGGAAGACAATGGTCCTCCTTTAAAACCGTCTTCCTGTGGTATTGCTGTTATAGCAGCTCTAGATCACTAGAATAGGAATGAGTATCTGAGGGGTGTGTGCAGGTACACACACAGGCACCAAGAAGTACAGCAGGTTTATGAGCAGGGAGCTGCCGTGTTTCCCTCTCTCTGATTGCTTATGGAGGGAATGCTGCTGGGCTGGATCCTGCTTGGAGATGCTGGCCATGAGGCACGCACCAGGGGACAGGGAAGGCGGCGTTGACGATCAAGGGGAGTTCAGGGATGAGGACCACTGGGCCCAGGGCCTTGGCTGGAACCCCTGCACAGCTGTCCTGGTCAGGGCCAGGGCAGGTGGGCAGGTGCCAGTTGAGACAAGAGACTGTAAGACCAGTTGGATGAAAAAAGCTCAACCCCTCGGGAGTGAGGGTAATAGGTTTCCTTAGCCCTAGCCCAGATATGGGGTGCCCGTGAGGAGGTTGTGGGAACCAAGGTGTGGAGTGCCTGGTCAGCTCTGCACCAAGACTACCCCTGTTCCCTCTGTCCCTTACCTGTACTCCACACCTGAACGCCCACTCCCTCAGTCTCACCTGTATTTGGGATCTGCCTCTGTGTCACTGGTGCCCCACTCTTGGTCTGCCTCTCAGTTTGTCACCTACGCCCTGTTCCCAGGCACTCATCCTCTCAGTCACTCACTGGCACCCCACGCTTGGTGTCCCCATTACACCCTTAATCTCTCACCTGTACCTCATACCTGGGCTGTCACCTGCACCCCTTACTTGGGTTTCTGCCTTCTCAGTCACTTGCTTGCACCCTGCACCTGGGCTCCCGCCTTGGTCTTTCACCTGCAGCTTGTCCCTGCACCCCTTCCCCCTTGGTCTCACACCTGTACCCACACCTGGGCCCTTTCACCTTGGCCTCTCATCTACACCTGAGACGCCCCCTCAGTCACATCCACACCTCCATCTGGGATTCCCTGAGTGTGTCTCTGTCATTATGTAATCCATAGGGAAGTGGCCTTTCTTATTTGGAGTGGGATCTGCTCTTCAGTCACATTTCCCCTGGCAAAGATCGCCTTACTCCAGACTGTTTTTAAAAGAGAAAGATGGAACAGAGAGAAGGAAAACAAAACAAAACTGACGATTAGGCACTCAGACAGAACCATGCAATCTGACGGGCAAAGTTTGGAAGGAGCTCCACTGGCCTTGTCACCATGTGTAGGGAGCTGTCCTGCTTACCCAAAGCCTCTCTGGTGGTGTGAATTCACCGGGATGCTTCCGAGAAAAATGGGCAGTCTCCTCCCCTGCTATTTACAGCTTTGGCAACCCGATGGAGGGTCCACTACGAGCTGGTAATGACTGTTGCATGTAAAGAAAGCCCTTAAGTTCCCTGACACCCTGAGGAACGATACTGGGCACTGTTTGTGGTTCAGGGCCCCCAGAGGGATCCATCTGGGTGTGCACCCTCACAGCGCCGCCTCTCCTGCCTGGTTTGCTTTGATGAGGGGTGGGATGGCCTCTGTCCTGGAGCCCTGGGCCAGCTGGAGTGCCGAGAGTTTGCAAACACACCTGCAGGTCTGTGGCTCCCACCCATATGCACATCTGGGTGGCTCGCCTACCCAGCGCTCCATGTGGCATTTTCTCTCAGGCCAAACTCTAATGCTTGATGCTCCTGGTTAACTTGTAAAGGTCGTGCTTGTTGACTTTGGGCCACTAGAAAATCACCTTTACTTCATAGCCCTGTAACTGGGTTTTTATAGGTTTGCATTCCCCCATAAAATTAAACTTCTAAAACAGCTAAAAGCATGTGACTTTCCTGGGGCTGCTGTAACAAAATACAACAGATTGATCAGCTTTTGAGAATGGGAATGTATCGTGTCACACTTCTAGAGGCCAGAGTCTCACATCAGGGTATTGGCCATGTTGTTTCCTCCTGAGGGCTTTGAGGGAGATTCTGTTTTATGCCTCTCTCTTCGACTTCTGGTAACGACCAGTGATCCTTAGTACTCCAGTCTCTGGGTATTTTTCCTCTGTTCTTGTCTGTGTCTTTTGTTGATTAGGACTTCAGTCATCTAGGATTGAAGGAGACATGGTAGTATAGTGTGCAACGTGTTGGACTCCTAACTGGAAAGTCAGAGGTTCAAACTCACCAATTATTCTTTTGGAGAAAAGCGGGCAGTCTCCCTAGTTAAGATTTACAGTCTCAGAGATCTGATGGAGTGTCACTATGAGTCAAAGTTTGCTTGAAGTGGGTTCATATCAGGTCAGGACCTACCCTACTCCTATATGACCCCATGTTAACCTAACTGATGACATCTGCATAGATATCTGCAAACAAGGTCACATTTAAAGGTGCTGCAGTTAAGACTAAAGCATCCCTTTTGGGAACACAGTTCAACATACAGCACAGACTAAACAAAATGGAGCAATATTGGTGTTCTAGTGTAGACACTGGGGCAGCATAACCATTTTTAGTGAGGGAGAATATGAATTCATTATGTGCTGTAGTGAATCTGACATATGGGGAAGTATTTTATCACTTGGCAAAGATCATTTGCAGTTTACAATAGCTACAGTTTTAAGCCTGCACTGCATGTCCCCATCAACAGCCAGGCCTTACCCCTCTACCCTCTTCTGTGATTTAGAATAGAGCCTGTTCCTGTGCCTTGGGCAATGGTGACTTAGGGATAGAATTCTTGTCTTCTGTATGGGAGACCCAGGTTCAATTCCTGGCAAAAGCATCCATGTCCAACCACTACTTGTCTCATTTTCCTTTGATGCTTCCCTTGCTGTTCAGTATTTTGCCTGTAGAACTCTGTCCGTAGAATTCAGTATTGCAATTTGAGGATTGAATTTGTTCAGTACTTTCAGTGTGAGAAATGCTGAGCGTGTTCTTCCCTTTTGATTTTCTAAGTCCAGGTCTTTGCACATTTTGTTACCTTTTGCCATTTTCTGGACATCTCTTTCATCATTTCTTCCATTTGCTCTAATTGTTCTTTGTTCAAGAGCAAGTTTCAGAGTCTTTTCTGACATGAGTTTTTGTGTCTTCTTTCTTTTTAATGACCTTTTGCTTTCTTCACATAGGATACTCTTGATGGCATCCCCCACTTGTCTGCTCTTTGCTTATTGCTGTTCAGTGTGTCAGGTCTGTTCATGAGATGGTCTCTAGATTTAGGTGCAGTATACTTAGGGTTTGGACTTTGGTTCTCGAGGACTTGTTTTCATTTGCTTCAGCTTCACCTTTAGTTTACATTTGAGATCTCTTCCCCAGTCCTACCTTTGTTCTTCTCAGTAATGATAATTAGCTTCGTCATGCCTCTCTCCACAGATGGAGTTGATTTTTTTCTTTATTTTTAATTAATTTTACTTTTTATTTTTATTTTAACAAAAGATTATGGAAAACTTGGATTTCCAATCATTCATTGCTGCACATTTCCATTCTATACCTGTAAAGCAGAGATGTGATGGGAGCTAATGCTGTAACTCAAAAACTCAAACTCATTGCCGGTGAGTCAGTCTGACTCAGAGCTTACCCTCCAGTGAGTTTTCGGAGGCTGTAGGTCCCAGTAGAGAGGAGTACTCAACTTCAGATGGAGTTGATTTGACTCCGGTGTATTCTATGCAGTGAGTCCATGTTTGTAGTCATTGTTTATGGTGTTGAAAATGGTGTCTGCAATGAACAAGTCATTGTTTTCTCACAATTCTGTAATGCAGTTTGCAGCATAATTTCTATCATCAAGGCCATATTTTCCATTGAGTTTCAGTAACCAAACAGCCTTTCAGTCCAAAGTTCATTGCTGAACCTGCTATGACACTAGGGATGCTAGTCTTGCCCTGAGGTACGTGGATTTTACTCCATCACTGGTATTAATGTACTTTGGGATACATCTTGAAATGTTCTTTATGGTGATGAGTGGGACATCATTCCTTTTGTTTGTCATTCCTGGAATTGTTGTTGTTATGTGCCATTGAGACTCTTGCGACTCATAACGACCCTATGTACAAGAGCTCTAAATGCTGCTCTATCCTGTGCCAACCTTGCCGTCTCCGACACACTCACTTCCACCACCCCAGTCACAGAATCGATCCACTTCATGGAGGGTCTTCCTCTCCTGTGCCGGACCCAATATATTTGTCTGAAACAAATGGCTGATACCAGCCATGGCATTGGTAGTATTGCTACTAGGAGTTGTTAAATTGGCTACAACTAGAACGAAGCATACAAGACAACTGAAAAATATCATAGTTTAGATCAGGTACATCTTAGACTTTAAGCTGATGCTTTGCTCTTTAGCACTTTTAAAGAGGTCTTTGACAGCAGATCTTCCCTATGCAGCATGTCTTGATTTCTTGACTGCTGCTAGGATGGGTGCTAATTATGAATCGAAGTAAAATGAAATCACAGTCAACTTAGTCTTTTCTCCCTTTATCATGATAGTGAATGCATAGCTGCCTTTACAAATGTCCAATATTAGTTCATGTCCGCGCATTAATCTCTAGGGTATTAATCTTTATGCATTCTGTTTCATTTTTGCTGACTTCTAATTTTTTCAGGTTTTTACTTTTATGTATTTCACATTCTGATTATAAATGACTTTTTTGCAGCTACTTCTTCTCATTTTATGTCATATCATGTCAGTAAACGAAGGTCCCAAAAGCTTTATTCCATCTGCATCATTAAGATCAGTTCTACTTTGAGGAGACAGCTTTTGTGGCATAGTGCATTACCTGTTGCTCTGTTAACGGAAAGTTCACTTGCTCGAGTCGTCAATTGGTCTGGGGGAGGAAGATGGGCAGTCTTCCCATGTAAAGATTGACAGTGTAGGAAACCTGACAGAGGGTGGCGCTCAGGCAGAACTGACTTGATGGCAGCGAATTTACCCCTCTCCCCCCTTTTGGTCCAACATGAGGGAGTCATCTTCTGACAACATCAGACAAGAGTCTTGCAATTCATAAGTTGTTTGTTGTTGTTTTTCCAGAAGTACATCACCAGGCCCTTCTTTTTAGGGAGCTCTGGCAGCCTTGTGGTAAGAAGCTGCACTGCAATCCCAAAGACATGCATATTGAATCCACCTGCGGTTCCGAGGGAGAAGGTTGAGCAGGTGCTCCCCGTGGTGTGATTAACTGCCTCTGAAAACCTGCTTGAGAGTCAGCTATGGGTTGGTTCTGACTCGACAGCACACAACAACAACAACAAAAGTGTGGAAGCTCTCCTGAAACCTGCCCGCCGGAGTTGACTCTACTGGCATTTGAAATTCTAGAGGCATAGCCTCTCAAGTACCACAGCAACTCAGAAGATACCACAGCGTGTGACACACTGACAGATGAATAGTAGGGGTTTTCCCCCTTCTTATATTGTTGCTTTTGTTAGGTGTCATTAGGTTGAATACAACTCAGAGCAACCCTGTGAATGGCAGATGTAAACCCTACCCTGCCTTGTACAGTCTTCCTCATCTCTGCCACCCTAGAGCCCAGTGTCACAGTTACTGTCTCAGTCTCTCTCGTTGAAGGCCTCTTCCTTCATTGACCTTCCACTTTTCTGAACATGATGTCTGTCCCTGTCTAAGGACTGGCCCCTGCTAACATCATACCAAAAGACAAAGCTTCACCATCCTGCCATCTAAGGAGCATCCTGACTGCACCCTCCCCAAGACTTATTTGCTGTTCTCTTGGCTGTTATGGGATATTTAGTTCTCTTCTCCAGCACTACAGCTTAAAGCCATCATTTCTGTTGTCTTTACTATTCAGCTTTCAGTGCACAGCAAGCAATTGAAAAGGCAATGAGTTGGATCAGGCATATCTTGGTCTTTAAGCTGATATCCTTGCTCTTCAGCACTTTAGAGAGGTCTCTGACTGCAGACTTTCTCATTGCAACATATTGGTTCCTGACTGCTGGTACCAAGGTTGTTGATTGTAGATCCAAGTAAGATGAAACTATGGATAATTTCTATCTTTTCTCTCTCTGTGATGTTTGTTGCCTATTGGCCCAGTGGTGAGGATTTTTGTTTTCTTGACATTGAGATGTAATCCGTAGTAGGCTGTAGTCTTTGGTCTTCTGTAACAAGTGTTTTACTTCACTTTCAGCAAGCAAGGTTGTGTCATCTGCATAATGCAGGCTATTGATGAGTCTTACTCTGAGCCTGATGCCACATTCCTCTTCCTAAGTCCATAATACCATTAGTTGTTGTTGTTGTTGTTATGTGCCGTTGAGTCGCCTGTGACTCATAGCGACCCTATGTACAACAGCCCTAAACTCCGCTCTGTCCTGTGCCAATC
>NW_006399976.1:1730131-1745650 GCF_000299155.1 Elephantulus edwardii
TTTCCTTCACCTGCTCCCCCCACCGACCAAACTGTGCAGCTCTGCAACTGCATCCTGGCCCATCCTCACCCTTTTGCCCCCAACCCTCACCTCCTTGTACCCCCAATATGTTTTTCCCAATTAAAAAAAATATATATAAAAAAAAGAAGCCCTGTGGGGCAGTCCTGTGTGTGTGAGAGTCAGTGTGGCAGCCAGTCCATACTCAAATTTTCTTATTTATCTAAAATATCACCTTACATTTGGCTGCTGGGTCTCTTAAGTCTCTCTCCATTATTTAACTTAATTTTGAGATATTTGTGGAATTACGTGCAATTGTGAAAAATAATGCAGAGAGAAGTCTTGTACCCTTTTACCTACCACTGATAATATTTTGAAACATTATAGCTAACATCCATAGTGCTAAAGAGCAAGGTTATTAATTCAAAGACTAAGGTACACCTGATTCAAGCCATGGTATTTTTACTTACTTCCTATTCATCTGAATAGGAATGCTTCCTAAGCATTTGGAAACATACTGCACTGGGAAAGGCAGGAGTCAAGGACTGCTCCAATTTTTTTTTTTTTTAATCTTCAGTTTATTAGGGACGAACTTTACAAACGCCACTTCCTCAGTGGAGCTGCAGGGTGTGGCGCCTTCAGCAGGCGGTGCTGTTTGTGTGGTGGAACTGTGGCCCTCCCCGAGGCTGGGGCTCTTGTGTCTGACATCAACTCGTGCATCTCCCAGTGTTTGTGGACTGGCTTCATGATCTCTTGGGTGTCAGGATTTCTTGTGATTGCTTTATGGAATGAATCAATGAGGATAGCCTCAAAGAACTTGCATGTGGGATCTTCACCCACTCAGTGAGAATTCAGGGTTCCCAGGGCGCCAGAGTGGCAGCCAGCTTGCTCCTCAGTTACAGACTGATGACTTCCAGCAAACTTCAGCTGGCTCACAGTGTGATGGATGGACCTGCCATGCGTTGCTCCCTTAGAGCCAGGACATTTCTTGCCATCCCAACAAACTCGAATCCTGTAGATGACATAACCTTGCTTGTCCTTCTAACCCAGTCTGCATACTTTGTCTGGCTGCATAGGGCACAGGCCAGTGCAGTGCCAAGAACTGGCGGTACCACCACCACCAGTGCACCTGCAGGAGAAAGCGCATCCAGCTGCTTCTTCTGCCACTGATACTGGCTGTACTTGTAGGCACCCATCTTGGCTTGTTCTGATGGCTGCCACCAGACAAAAAGCCTCTCCAAATTATTGAGGAGCAGTGATGTCCATTTGAGGACTGAGGTGCACCTGATTCAGGCAGTGGTCTTTTTTTTTTTAATTTAATGAGAATTTACAGAGAATTAAGGTTTCCAGTCATTCATTGTCACACTTTTCTCCCTTCACCTTTCTCCTTGATAGGTAAAAGAAAAACTCTTTCATTGTTATACAATCCCTCCCCCCAAGTCCATTGCCCTTTGCACAGGCAGTGGTCTTCTCAGCCACTTACTATGCATCTGAGAACTGGACAGTGAATAAGGATGAGAGAAGAACTGATGCCTTTGAACAGTGGTGTTAGAGAAGAGTGCTAAATATTCCATGGACTGCCAAAAGGACAAACAGGTATATCTTGGAGAAGGTGCAGCCAGAATGCTCCTTGGAGGCAGGGATGGTAAAGCTTTGTCTCCCATCCATTGGGCATATTGTTAGGAGAGGTTGTTCCCTGGAGATGGACATCATGCTTGGGTAGAGGGATGATGAAGAGAAGAAACCCTCAACCTGGTTTGACTTAGTGACTGCAGCAGTGGACTTGAGAGGCCGGCACAGGATAGAACAGACTCAGACCTGTTCATAGAGTTGCTATGAGTCATAATCGATTCAGTGGCACCTAACAACAACAACTTTCATCTGAAAGTTGGACACTGACTAAGGAAGACCTAAGAATTGACCCTTTGATTTGTGTGTTGATGAAGAGTAGGGAGTGAATGTCTCATAGACTGCCAAAATAACAGACACATTTGTCTCAGAGGAAGTACAACTAGGATGCTCCTTTGTTGTTGTTGATTGCCATCGAGTCGAGGTCGACTCGTAGTGACTCTGTGAACAGAAGACCTAATGTCTTTCCGTAGGTCTCATTGTTTCTCCAAGTTCATAGAGTTTCTAGAGGCATGTAGTTTAGGAAGTGGATGCTGCTTCTTTCCAACCTGTTTTACAATTGGGAGCTCCATCAAATGCTGTCCACAATGGAAAACCGTTCTGGTATTTGATTTCCCCATGGCACAAGGTTCAGCATCATAGCAAACCCACATTACCTCATATAGTGCATTGACAAAGAGTGATGTGCAAAGTGTAAGAGCGTTCCTCCAGATATAACAGCATTAGTCTCATTTAGCAGTGGTTAAGTGTTGTCGAGTCAAATATGACTCAGAGTAAGCTTTGCACAAAAGCATGATGGAGATAGGAGCTTGGTGCAGGATAGGGAAAGGTTCCAGTCTGTTGCTCTAAGTTGTCAATTTGATGGCACCTACCAATAACAAAAATCAATATCAAGATCCTTTGGTGGAACAAGCTGTGTTCAGCTGCTCACCTGAAGTTTGGCTGTTCCAATTCACCCAGTGGTGCTGCACACCTGACAATCTTAACACGTTGCCGCACACTTTTAAATTGACGACAGTGCTTAGAAACACCTTTTTTTTTCTTTCCGATGTATTACTGTCATGTGTTAAAATTGTTCTGTGTGGCCCTTGGGTTGCCATTAAGTCAGACTTGACTGCAAACAACAGCATAATTAATATAACTGCCATGATGGTGTCATTGACACAGCCAAGATACAGATCATTCCATCCTCATAGGGACCCCTCTATTGCTCTTTTGTGGTGCTACTTGATGGGTAAGAACTGCCAACCTTTCAGCCAGTAATGGAGTTGTTTGCTGTCGAGTCAGAACCAACCCATAGCTGACCCACCAACAGATTTTCAGAGGCTGTAAATTGCATGAGAGGAGGTTGCCTGTCTTTCTGCAGGACAGCTGGAACTTTTCTTAAACCTCAGCAGCCACTCTCTCCGTTTCTTTACTTTGGTCATTTCATGATTACATGTAAATCAGAGTGTGTACCTTTTTGGGACTAGTGTTTTTCACTCACTATTTCTGCAGAAAGTCATCCAGGTAGTTCTGTGCATAAGAGCTCATTCTGTTTTTGTTACTGTTTAGTATACCTTTCCTATTTCTCCAGCCTCAGTTTGAACTTGCACATGAGTGAGTGATGATCTGTTCCACAGTCAGCACCTGATCTGGGTTTGAATGCTAATACTGAGCTTCTCCAGTGATTCCGTCCACAGCTGTAGTCAGTCTGATTCCTGTGCAGTCCATCTAATGATGTTCATGTGTAAAGTCACCGTTTGTGTTTCTTAAAAAAGGTATTTGTGTGCAACAGTGAATGAATGGAAATCCAAAGTCTTTGTAAATTTTCATTGAAATTAATAATAAATTTTTTTAAAAAGGTATTTGCAATAAATAAGTCTGAATGTAAAAATTTCATCATTCTATTTTCTGGCCTTGTTTCTCTCACCAAGTCCATACTTCTGGCTACCATTCCTTCTTCATTGTTTTCATTTTGTGCTTTCCAGTAACCAGTTATCATTAACATATCTTGATTGCATATTTGGTCAATTTGGGACTGTAAAATTTGGTAAAAATCTTCAGTTTCTTCTTCTTTGCCTTTAGCTGTTGGTGTATATATTTGAATAATAGTTGTATTTAAGGTCTTCCTTGTGTGTGTATGGATAATATCCCTCACATTACTTCAGGATAGAACTTGAAATTGTCTTTTTAACTATGAATACGATACCATTCTGCCTGTTTTTTATTCTCAGTATATTATACCATATTATTGTCTGATTCAAAGTGCCTATCCATTTAATCTCACTAATGCCTGGGCGTCTTCATGTGTTTCATTTCATCTTTTACAATGTCTTGTTTCTAATATTCATATTCCATACATTCCGTGTTTCTACCTGTTAAAAGATGTTTGCAGCTGTTTCTCCTCATTTTAATTGATCTCCAGTCTGGACTCTTCCTGTAATACTATTGGTATTTCTCTGTTGTTTCTCTGTTGTACTCAGCTTGACAGCACCGAGCAGCAGCAACAACAGTATACCGTGGTGTGGACAGATCACAGTTTGTTTTAACTTTTTGCCTTTTGAAGGATGTCTATCTGTTTCATGAGTCAGGCTGCTGTGGACGTTCGTACACAGGTTTTTGTGAGAACATGAGCCTTCACTTCTCTGGTGTGGATGCACAGCAGTGCTTATTGCTGGTTTGTAAGGCACCTATTCTGTGCTTAAAGAAACTGCCAAACTGTTTTCCAGAGCAGGTCATTGTTTTATTTTTCTATCATCAACACATGAGTGATCTGGTTTTGTGGCTTCCTTGCCAACAGTTGGTTATTACCTCTTTAAAAAGAAAATTTTGACTATTCTGATAGGCATGCAGCAATATCCCTTGATGTTCTAACTTGCCGCTCTCTAACAGCTGATGAGTGTGAACATCTTTCCAAACTTGTGGCCATCTGTTTAACTTTCTCAGGGAATCGTCTCCTCAGGTCTGTTGCCTGTGTTCTTACTGGATTGCTTGCTTTTTCACTGGTGAGTTTTGAGACTTCTGCCCTTGTGGCATAGTAGCTTGGATGCTGGGCTGCTAACATAAAGATCTAGTTTGATGGGAAAAATACGAGGCAGTCTATGCCAGTGAAGATGCACAGCTTTGGAAACCTGATATGGGAGGAGCCATGGCAGCACGTGTGGTTTTTTGCCTTGTAGTGTTCTGGATCCTAGGCCTTTGTGAGATACGTGATTTGCAAGTACTTTCTCCCAGTCCGTAGCCTCTCTTTTCACTTTCTTAGAGCAGAAGGCTTTGATTTTCATGATGTTCATAAGATTAGCCATTTTCCCATTTCTGGACTGTGCTCAAAGGGGCAGTATAAGAATTCTTTGTCTAGCCCATGACCTTGAAGATTTTCTGCTATGCTTTTTCCAAAAAGTGACATTTGTCCTAAAGCCTGACTCTGTATCAGACTTGGTTTTCTTTTGTCTGTGGATGTGCAGTTGTTCCTGTACCATTTGTTGATGAGGCACTGGCCTGTGTTGAATTGTCCTGTGCTTTGTTAAAGATTGCCAGGTATGGTTGTGCGAGTCTGTTTCCAGGTTCTCTGTTGTGTTGTACGCATTGATGTGTCTTGTTCTGTGCTGGTACCATGTGTTGTTGTGTACTGTTGAGTCGGAACTTTTTTAAAAAAATGTATTTTTTAAAAAAAATTTGAAGTGCAGCAATGAATGAATGGAAATCCAAAATATCTAAATGTTCATTAAAATTATTTAAAAAAATTAATAAAAAATTTGAGTGAAAGTTTATAAATCATATTGGTTCCACACTGTCTTTATGCTGCTGTTAGCTATCATCCAGCCCTCTCAGCTGACTCTGTGGTGATCTCATGAACAAACAGCAGAATGAGATTCTGCCCTGCCCTGTCCCCATGATTGTCTGCAGACTGGACCATTAGGATCCGTGGATTTTCACTAACTGACTTTGGAAGTTACTCACCAAGCCTTTCTTCCTAGTCTAGAAGCTCTGCTGAAAACTCTTTCAGCATCCATGCAACACCCAAACCTCTACTGGCCATTGGCTAGTGGCTTTGGATGGAACATGTTGGCCAGGAATCAAAACACAGGACTTCCTGCATAGAAGGCAAGAATTCTACCATTGAACCACCATAGCCCCTTCCTTGATAACTAAACTGTAGTCAGCTCTTGAAATTGGCTGTCTTCTCTCTCCTCTGCTATTATGTGTCGAAGTTTCTTTAACTGCCTATTTCCTTTGCCATTCAAAATCCATTTTAGAGCAGTCTTTCTGTAACTAGAAGCTTGAGTAACACAAATGGTTTGTGACTGGCTGCATATCTCAAAGATAATAGTTTGAGCCCATCCATAGGCCATGCGAGGAAGCCCTGAGTCAACTTCTGTGAAGGTCACAGGCAAAAAAACCCTGTGGAATAGGTCTGCTTGGTCATGTGTGGTTGCCATGAGCTGAACTTGGTTTTTTCCCTCCTTAGTTGTCTGTAGCTATGAAACCTCTTACTGGGCTTTCAGTGGGATCCGTGTTCAGTCTGTTCCGGGGGTGTGTGTTTTAGTACATGCTCTGGCTTGTCTTCCAGAGAGGCGAGGTGGCTGTGAGCCCCACATGTTGGGGACTCTCTGCCAGCCCTGCCTCGCACTTGTCTTTGACTTTGCCAACCTGACAAAGCCTGGCGTGTCGTTCTCCTTCGCAGTCCTCGACCCTGTGGTGAGCTTACACACCCAGCGTTAGCCTGCATGCATGTGTACATGGCTGCATTGAGGGCTTTCCTCTTCCCACATGCTGCCTTCCTCATACCCCACACCCATGTCCTGGTTACCCTGGTGATTCATGACAGTGCTTTCTCCCTTCCCAGGCCCCTTCCCTGACCTGGTGTTTGGAGATAATGTTGTTGCTTTGCTGTTGTGTGGTTTCTCATCATGGCAGCCCTGTGTGTGGAGAGCGTGGAACTAGAACTGCTCTGGAGTTTACGAGGCTGTGTGACCTTCTGGAAGCAGATTGCCAGGCCTGCCTTCCGAGGTGCCTTGGAGTGTGTTCAGACAGACAGCCGTTTGGCGAGTCGTCTCTTGCTTAACCATTTGTGTCACCCAGGGATAGCTTGAGAAGTTGGACAGTGTTCATTCTGGGAGGTTCTGAACACCCCAGTGTTCTGCCGATGCTCTTGAGCAGAGCAGAGTTCAGACGGGTCTGCTCCAGTTCCCCTGTGTCCCAGGCTGGTGTCCTTATCTGTGACTGCAGACCACCTCCCAAAAAGCCAGGCCTCCACCCGTGGAGTGCCCAGGCCCCGGGGAAATGCCCTTAGAAGGTCCCGATGCCGGTATGAACGAGGCCGAGGTCTCAGCTGTGTTTCCGTGAGGGCGCTCCAGCTGGGATGTGTCTGGCTGCTGTGAAATCACATTCCACAGAGCTTGGCAGCAGCAGGCACATGCCAGCCAGTGTAGTACCCGTTTTTCTGGGAATGCCAGGTGCTTGAATTTCCCAGGAGATCTCTGGCCTCCAGTCATCTCCTGGACACTGATCTTTTCTGTTTAGTCAGAAGCATCATCATCTGACCAGTGGCCTGCCTTTTGCTTGGCTTATGCCCTCAGGGCATCTCGTGGCTCATCCCCGGCTCTGCCACCCTGGGCTCTTCCTGTAGGGTGTGCAGTGAGGACAGTACCACTCTGGGACTGCAAAGGTTTTCACTTAACTACTAACCTAATGGTCTGTGGTTGGAAGCCATTGTGCCACGGAAGAAAGGCCTGATGATCTGCTCCCGTAGAGATTGCAATCTAGGAAACCCTACACAGCATCCTGTCTGCCACGTGTGGGGACAGTCTGTGTGTTCTGGAATCCCTTGACTCTGGCTCTGTGACCTTGGGCCTCAGTCCGTCCATCATCGTCGTCCTCCCCACCACTCCCCGCCCCGTCTACAAGTTTCTGCCATGTTGTGAAGATCAAATAACTCTGGGATATAAAATACTACAAATCAAAACTACCCAACCCGTTGCTGTTGAGTGCATTCCAGCCTATGGTGACCCCAGGTGCCACAAAATAGTACTTACTGTTCCCCAAGGGTTTTTTTTTTACTGTAATCTTTCTAGGTCACAGATCACCAGGCCTTCCTTTCGCAACATTGATGGGTAGATTTGACCTGCATTCCTTCAGATAGTAAATCAGGGTAAACTACTAATACCACCCAGTGAGCTATGTGACCTACCTTTCATTCAGTCTAGGTATTCTGGCTACTTTTGTAACCTATTCTTTAAGAGAAAAATAGATTTGCTTTCCAAATGTGTCATTTTAAAGCAAGTTAGGCTAGTTCTGCAGGAGAACTCTTTGTTTCTGGCTGTGTGAGAAGATCATCCTGGTCTTTTCAGTCACTTTCTATACATATGAAGTAACAATTGAATTATGGTGTTGGTGAGAGATATTGAAAAGACCATGAGCTGTCTAGAGAATTAATACATAGAAGAAATACAACCAGAGTGTGTTGGGACATGTTTTTAGGAGACACCAATCACTAAGAAACGACATTCTCCAGAGAGAAGTAGAGGATCAGCAGAAAAGTAAGAGAGACCTTCCAGAAGATGGATTGACATAATAGCCTTGACAGTGGGTTCAGATAGGCTCTCTTGAAATTTTAAGACATACCCAACACTGATGGCCAGAATTAAGAGCTGTTGTAGTCATCATTAGTTTAGGCCCCTGGCATTGTCTGTTGTTGAGTTGACGAGGATTGTAGTGACCCTGTGAACAACAGGCCTGAACTTCCTTGTCCTATCCTGCGATGTTCTCACAATTTTGATCCTTAAGCCATCTCATTGAGTGTCTTTTTCTGTTTCTCTAACCCTCCACTGATGTATTTTTCCGAAGATTGGCTCTTCCTGACAACGTACCCCAAGTACATGAGATGAAGTTTCACCGTCTTTGCCTCTAAGGAGCAACACGGTCGCATTTCCTCAAAGATAAATTTGTTCTTTTGGCAATTCATGGTATATCTAATATTCTTCACCAGCACCACAATTCTTTGATTTTCCTTATTCGTTGTTCAACTTTCAGGTATGGAGGAAACCATTGAGGAGACTATGGCTTAGGTCAGGCGCACCGTAATCATTAAACTGACATCCTTGCTTTTTAGCGTTTTGGAGAAGTCCTTGATGGCACATTTTCCCAGTGCAATACATCTTTTGATTTCATGACTGCTATTACCATGGGTGTTGATTGTGAAATCACTGGCAGCTTCAGTCTTTATCTATCGTAATGTTGCTTATTGATCCATTGGTGAAGATTTTTGTTTTAAGTTGAAATACAACCATATTGATGACTATAGTCTTTGATCTTCTTCAGAAAGTGCTTCAAGTCGTCTTCATTTTCACCAAGCAAGGTTGGCTGTGCCATCTGTACAGTGCAAGTTGTTAATGACGCTTCCACCAGTCCCAATGCCACATTCACCTTCATATAGTCCTGCTTCTCTATTTAGCTAGCATATAGAGTGAATAGTTAAAGACAGGGGATACAACCCTGATGCACAGCTTTCCTGATATACATACCAGATAGAACTGGGGAACTCTATGATTTAAAATCAGGAAAGGTGTGTCTCAGGGTTGTTATCAGTAATAGCAGATATTGATATATGAGGGGGTTCATAGGCTGACAGGCAAGATAAACTTAGATGCGTAGGAAAATGAGACTATATTCATATAATTAGTTAGCTGATATGTCTCCATGTTACTGTTGGTATGTGCCAGCACATCAGCTACGACTCTTAAAACCCTATAGACAGTAGCTCTGAACCTTGCCCTATCTTGAGCCAGCCTCACCGTCTCTGACCCAGCCGACTCCATTGCTATCATCACTTTGTCATCCATCTCGTTCAGTGTTGTCTTCTCTTGCACTGCTTACCCTCTATTCTTCCAAACATGGTATCCAGCTCCAGTGACTAGCCTTTCCTGATAACATGCCCAAAGTACGTGAGATGGAGTTCAAAATCCTCGCCTCCAAGGAGCAACCTGGTCTCACTCTCTTCAGAGCAGACCTGTTTGTTCTCTTGGCAGGCCACAGGATATTCAATCCTTCGTTATTGTCCAGCTCTCAGATGCTTAGCAAACAATTGAGAATACCTTGACTTTGATCAGGCACACCTTAGTCTCTGTATTGACATTGTTGCTCTTTAACTCTGTGTAGAGGGCCTTGATAGCAGATTTTCCCAATGCAACTCATCTTTTGATTTTCTGATTTTTGGTGCCAAGGGTGTTGATTGTGAATCTGAGGAAAATTAAATCATTAACAACTTAAAGGTTTTCTCTGTCTGTTATGATGCTGCCTATTGGCCTGGTGGTGAGGATTTTTGTGGTTTTTAAAAATTTTTATTATTTTTTGTATGTGTACTATCAAATCAGATCTGACTAGTACAGGAGGAGATTGCCTCTCTTCTCCAGCAGAGCATCTGGTGGATTCGAACCATATACCTCTGGGATTGCAGTGCAGCTTCTTGTCACTAGGTCACCAGAGCTCCCTGAGGATTTTTGAGTTTTTTTGATGTTGAGATGCAATCCATATTGAAGGCTGCAGTTATCGATCTTCTGCAGCAAAACACTTCGAGTCTTCCTTAGTTTTAGTGAATAGGGTTGTGCCATCTGCATAACAACCAAACCCACCGGATAAGTCTGTTCCAACTGAACACATCTTCATCAGGTTCCGAGACTTTACATCTTTACAGGAGACTGCTGGATTTCCTCCTGTGGTGCTGCTGCTACTGGATTCGGATTGCTGACCTTTTTGTAGGACACCCTGCCCTACTAAAACTCTGTGCTGTAATTGGGTCCTGCAGAGCTGGCCGTGACTCATTGGGACCTTATGCATGACAGAACGAAACCCTGCCTGATCATGTGCCATTCTCACAGTCTCTGCTGGGCTTAAGCCCATTGTTGTAGTCACTATGCCAGCCAATCTTATTGAGGGTCTTCCTCTTTTTCAATGACTTTTCCAAGCTTGGTAGCCTTTTCTAAGGGCTGACCTTTCCTGATAACATGTCCAGAATATGTGAGACAGTCTCTTTGCTCCTAACGAGCGCTGGCTGCACTTCTTCAAGGTAAAGTTGTTTGTTCTTTTGTCTGTATTCAGTATTCTTCACTAGACATAGCTAATGGTGTTATTTCTTATTTATTCTTGGTCATTGTCACAGTCCCATGTATATAGTAAATGGGGCAAAATATTAAAAATGCCATAGCCATAACAAAGCACTGTGAGGGAATGAGTTGATGAGCCTGAAAACTCAGGACCATAGTCTTGGGGGATGTCAAGGTCAACTGACATAACAGACCACAAAGACAGTGTTCTCTATCAACTTTCGTCACAATATTTCTTTTCTTTTGTTTTTATTTTGGTGAAGATTTACAAAGAGATTGGCTTCTTTTATTCATTCATGCATACTTCGCCCTCCCTCCCTTTTTCTTAATGAATAGCCTTATGAGGCTATTAGTTGTCATACACATGGTTTCTAATCACCCATTCCTTTCAGATTGTCCTTCCTTTCACCCATTCCAGTATGGGATTCATATCTGTCCATACTTTTCCCACTGTTCCTCCTGCCCTGTCTTGATCCTGTCATTATAGTAGTGGGCTTATGCAGAATTTGTCTCTGTATAGGGAGCAGTGGTAACATGGGAAAGGCAGAGTCTCACTTCAGCCCACTTCATAAAGGAGAACTGTCCCCGTGAATAATATCTGTAGTACTAAACTACATGGTCAGACGTGCCACCTCACGTGGGTGGTTCTGCACCTATTTCTAGTAACCATTGGGTCCAGAGTTTATTGCAACTTGACTCACAGGCTTTACTCACAGTTGTGAGGTTTATTAAAGAAATATGTTGGGGAATAGGGGAGGCAAAGAATATCACACATTGTCAGTCCAGGTTTAGTCCAGCAGTCTCAAGCCAAATTTACAAGGTACAGTTCCTCAGTTAGTGAAAATCTCGGTTCAGTTCGGCAGCACATATACCCCTCCAGTTTCCTCCATCACGAGCTTTATCTCATAGCAGTTACAAGTCAGCTTTTCCTTCAGTCATCCAGCAAGCAAAACTTTAACAGTGGCTCCATCTCGAGAGTTCTTCTTGTTACATTTTGCCACAGTCTCTTCACAGCAGTGCCACAGTCTCTTCACCTCTCCACCACCATCACTGACAGTGTGGAAAGCACACTTATATTGGTTCCACAGCTAGTAATGATTTGCAAGACCATGTTCCCAATGAGGGCTAACTTGATGGGTAGAAAAGCCAGTTTTCGAGGTTTCTGACATCATAGTCCCTTTGTGACAGAGGTATTTGACTCAACATAATGCCTTCCAGACACATCCATGTTGTGTAGTGTTTTACGAGTTCATTATTTTTCAATGCTATGTAGTATTCATTTGTGTGATATACCATAATTTCACTAGTCATTCAATTGTTAACGGGCACCTGGGCTGTTTCCGTCCACTTTGCTATCGTGAATAATGCTGCAATAAACATGGGTGTGTTGTTTGTGTTGGCAGCTCTGATTTTTTTCGGTATATTCCCAGTAGTGGGTTATAGTTGGGTCCAATGGTATTTTTATTTCTAACTTTTTAAGGAAATGCCAGACTGTTCTCCATAATGGTTGTGCAATTTTACGTTCCCACTAACAGTGTATGACAGTTTTAGTCCGCAGTCTCATCAGCATTTGTTGTTTGCTGCCCTGTTGTACTTTTCAGTTGTTTTTGGAGTGGGCTGATGTCTCATAGTTGTTTGATTTGCATCTCTCTAATAGCTAGTGATTATGAGCATTTTTTTCATGTGTTTGCTGGCCTTCTGATGTTCTTTGGTGAAGCTGCTTCTGTTCATCTCTTCTGCTCATTTTGTGATTTGGTTGGTTGTCTTTTTCTTGTTGATGTTCTGGAATATTTTATAAATTTTAGTTATGAGTCCCTTATCAGATATGTCATTGCCAAATATTTTTTACCAGACTGTGGGTTTCCTTTTCACTCTGTTGGAGTAGTTGGGGTTTTTTTTTCTTTCTATGCACACAAGGATTTGATTTTTAGATAGTCTTATTCTTCTATTTTATCCTCCCCTGGTTGTAGGTTTTTAGTTATGCATGAAAGTCTTTTCATGCCATATATTAGGACTTCTAAGTTTGTTCCTTTTTTTTTTCCTCTGATGAACTTTATAGCTTTTGGTTTTAGTGGTAGGTCTCTGATCCACTTTGAGTTGGGTTTTGTGTATGATATGAAATGTCGATCTTGTTTCAGTTTTCTGAGGTGGTTTCCAATTCTGCATCTCCTTTGATGAGTGGCGGGTGGAGTTTTAAAAGCTGTCAGGCGACCATCCAGGGTATATCCATTGGTCTCGGCCTGATACGAGCAAAGGAAGAAAAAATTTTTCTCTGAAGGGCTGATGGACCACATGACCTTCAATTTCCATGACTCCAAGACCAGAGGAACTAGTGTATAGCTGTTACTGCTGAAAGCTCTGAGAGGAGTCATGGTAGAGACTCCCTGATAAAGTGGGAGAAAAATGAGCACCGAACGTCAAAATCATACACATGAACAGACTTACTGATCTGTTACAAGGTGATGGACCCCACACATTGTGGTCCTTAGTCACCTGGAAGTGAAATCACCCCTTGACTCAGCTTCCAGTCAAACAGTAGGGAGATCTAAAAGTCATCAGAAACACCAGGGAAGAGTATACTTCATAGAAGAGTCAGCTGTATGGGATCAAAAGGCCACATCTGCCCGGGTATAAAGCTCAATGTGGAAGAGAGAGGAAAACAGAGGAAGTGAGGAAAGTGCTGCTACAGTGTAATCACTGTCATGAAACCTAAAGTACATAGGTCATTGAATGGAAAACGGATTTGCTCCATAAACTTTCAAATAAAAAGTTCATTTTAAAAAATCAGATCTTGCAGAAGTAGAAGGTGGCTCTTAGGGCCTCCCTTTTCATGCAGTTCAGTTGTAGCTCCTTCTCCCTAATTGTTGCCCTAGGCTGCTTGTCCCCTCTGCTTTCACCTTGGTCCTGGTCTCACTTGTGGTCAGATATAAGTTGGGGGTGGCACTGTTCCAGGCCCAGCATGATGAGCTGAAGCTGTGAGAGTCTCCCTGAGTTACAGCCACCTCGAGGGGTCCTTGGGTGTGCACACACCTTCAGCACGGGCTGAGTCATGGCCTGCCTCACAGGGAACCTGCACCTTCTCAGCATGCATCTTCCTTTCTGTCACAGAGACCTGCTAGGCAGGCATGCAGGTAATTTCTACTCTGGGGAGGAAGCCATGTTGTAAGAGGAAGTGTCTCAGGTTCCGCCTTCCTCCCGCTTTGCAGGACCGGAAATGTGTGCAAGAAGACAGGAACTTCCAGCTGTTGTCATTGTCCAAGCACATCCACACTGGTGACCTGTCTTAGTTATCTGATGCTTCTGTGATGGAAATTAGTTTTCTCATAGTTTCGGAAGCTACAGGTTAGCATTCAGGTGCCGGCTCTGAGTCCCAGGCAGGCCCACTGTGGGCTCTGGAGGACGTTCTTGTTTCTTCAGCTTCTGCTCCTGGGAGATTGCATGTGGATTGACATCTTTCCCCCCCACCCCGCATGTCTGCTTCTAGCCTGCTTGTTAAATCTCAGAATTAGATAGCATCTCAAAAGAAAGGCCCTGATAACGCAGTGGTGTTGAGAACCTGCTACCAGCAGTGTAATTAATTTGGATCTTTTTTGTTGTTGTTTGCTTTTTATTTTTTTTTTCAGTTTGGATCTTGAGATTGAGACAAGATACTCCCTATGATAATCTTACCTCATTAACATAACAAACACAGCCCACTCCCAAATGTGAACATGACCATAGACATGGAAGTCAGGATTGACAACATGAGGGACAGAGTTCCATTCATAACACCTTAATTCCAGAGGGAAGCAGAGCTGGGTCAGTGATGGTCTCTTTACTTTGCATGCTGGAGACCTGGGTTCAGTTCCTAATCGGTGACTGTCATGTGCGGTGTCCTGCGTGTGGCAGTAGAGACTTGTGTGCTGTTGCTGTGCTGCTAAACAGGTCTAGATGGACTTCCCAGATTTAGAGACTGAGAGGCCTGGTAATCTACCTACTTCCATGAAAGCATGGCCTGTATCGGAGTGACGACTCTGAGGGTCACACAGGCTGCATGCTGAGCCTGTTGACTGAGGCCGTGGGAAGCACAGCAGATGGCCAGGGGCTGTAGGGGCTGTGCACCTAAAACCTGTCACCGTGGACGAAACTCTCACTCATGACAAATCCACTTGTGCCAGAGTAAAATTGTGTTCCTTAGGATTTCTAATGACTAAGTTTTCAGAATAGATTTCTAGGTCTTTGGGGTGAACTGGAAACCCTAGCCTTTCGATTAGCTGCTGAATGTGTTCACCATTACACTATTCAGGGACTCTGTGTACCTCATTGTCTTGAGTCACTTCTAACTCGTAACTTCCCCATGTACATCAGTGTTGAACTGTCTTCAGTCAGGTTTTCATGGCCTGCTTTTCGCACCAGGCCTTTCTTCCATGGTGCTCAATCTCTTACAGCCTTGGTTGCAGACCACAGAGTGATTGCTTGATGTGTTCTTCTCCTTTCATGAGACTGGAGAGCAAGGCTGGAGGACGACACAGTGGAAGTGCTCAGGCTTGAACACAGTCCAGGCAGGACCCAGGAGCGGCCTGAGGGACCTCATAGGACAGTCACTTTCCCTAAAGGGTGTAGAGATGGGGTGCTGTGGGCCTGTACCAAGCTGTGGGCCTGCACCCAGGCTTTTGTGCGTCAGGGAGGGTTTGTGTCCATCTCATTCCCAGAGGTTGGCCTGGCCTTTGGAGCAGCCATCTGAGGCTGTGAAGCGGGTAAGGATAGCACTTGGAGCAGGGCTTGGGATCTGGTTGAAAGCTTGCAGGATCCTGTTACTCTTTTTTTTTTA
>NW_006399976.1:1746430-1758091 GCF_000299155.1 Elephantulus edwardii
GTTACCCACTTGGCCATCAGAGTGCCCTCTTGAGAGCCCTGTAAAACTCTTGAAATATTAACATTTTCAGAGATGCCAACTGAATAAGGATGAGGAGCCCCGAAAGTCACTGTCCCTAGCAGTGGGCACTGAAAACAGACAACTTTGTATCCCAAGCAAAAGCTTTAGCATCAGCTTCCCAATGCTGTGAGCTGTTGAGTCTTCCCAAGGAGTTCCATCTGTCTGTCCATGGACTCCTCGGAAACAAGAGGAAGGAACAGGGGGAAGAGTCCAGGGCCCTCCGCTGGAATGCGTGGGGGGCCCCCGCTCGTCAGGGCGCTTGCACCTGGGCAGGGGCAACCTCCTGGGCTTCTCGGGGGCGCAGCCCGCCGGGCACTGCCTCTGTTAGTGAAGGGGTGCCACTGGCCCTGGATGCTCGGGTTGTCTGTGTGGAAGGGCTTGCGGATGCGGATCAGGTTGAGGCCCGACTGGGCCGCCAGCTTCTGCACCAACGCCCTGATCTCTTCGGCTGACTTGCAGTGGATGCTCTCCTCACGCACAGCCCCGTTAAGGTATTCCGCCACCACTCTAGGAACGTTGCACGGCTTCGCGTTCATGTAGATGACGACCCCTGGGTTCCGCTGGGCGAAGTCGGTCACCTCCCGTTCTATGAACTCCCTGGCGCCGCGGGATGAGGGCGCGTCGCGGCTAAGGCTAAAGCTGAGACGCTGAAGCTGTGCACGTAGCGACCCAGGCTGTTGTGGAGGACACTGGTCAGGAAGCGGCTGGCAGTGCCACGTGCAGTCATGGCTACAGCTCGGGCGCCGCACCGCAGGGCAGAAGGGGCAGAAGACAGGCCCCGGATGGGGAACTTCCAAATTTTATTATTTTTGTGTATGTGTACCATCAAATCGGGTCTGACTGGCACAGGAGGAGATTGCCTCTCTGTCTCCAGCAGAGCATCTGGTGAATTTGAACCTTGTACCTTTGGGATTGCAGTGCAGCTTCTTGCCACTAGGCCACCAGAGCTCCCGATCTTGTCACTCTTGTGTTCCTGATGCGAAGCCTTTGGAGCCTCAGAGGGTTGGTCGCTTCGTCTTCTTGCCCAGGGGTGAGCTGCAGCCCTTGACAAGCAGCTGGGGCACTGCCGCCTCCAGCTGCTGCTCCCAGTGACCACGTCATTCCTGCTAGAATAAAGATTTCACCGTCCTAATGCTTCATGTGCTCAACTGCTAGCTACCTGAAAGGCTGTAGGTTTGAGTTCACTGAGAAGAAAAGCTGGTGATCTGCTTTAGTAAGAATCAGCCCCAGGAAGTTCAGAGGGTGCAGGAGGCACAATGTATTGGAGCCACCTTGAGGGTGACTGGATTTGGGGGTTCCTGAGTGGTGCAAGCAGTAAAGTACCTGACAAGTAGCCAAGAGGTTGACATTTCAGACCTACCCACACAGCAGCACTGCAGAAGAAAGACCTGGTAATCTGCTTCCAGAGAGATTACAGCCGCCCTGTGGAGCATAGTCTGCTTTAATATGTAAAGTCCCTATGAGTCAGAATTACCTCAACAACAACAGGGATTATTTTTTTTTTACAATTTTTTTTTTATATTGGTTTGCTTACAAAATTCATATACAAGGGAGCTCTGGTGGCCTAGTGGCAAGAAGCTACACTGCAATCCCAAAGGTACATGGTTTAAATCCCCCAGGTGCTCTGCTAGAGAAGGAGGGACAGTTTCCTCCTATATCAGTCAGATCCAATTTGATGGTACACACACAAAAAAAATTTAAAAAACTCAGGAGAGCTCTGGTGGCTCAGTGGCAAGGAGCTGCAACTACAATCCCAGAGGCGCACGGTTCGAATCCACCAGATGCTCTGCCGAGGAAGGAGGGACAATCTCCTCCTGTACCAGTCAGATCTGATTTGACGGTACACTCACACAAAAATAATAAAATAAAAAAAAAACACAAAAACAACTCAAAATTCATATATAAAATTCACATACAATCCTTAAATCACTTTTTGTTTCATACAGTCATTCCTGTTTTTTTTTTTAATATAAAATTAATCACCATTGAACTATGCCCACCATTGCTCTGTCTTTCCAGATCTCTGCTGGATTTTTCCCATTTCCCCCACCACCACCACCACCACCACAAATTGTTGGACCTTATAATTTCCCCTGCCCCTTCTCACTTCTCTGCTTCCACCCTCCCCTCCTTGGATCCTCATACACGTTTTACTAGTTACCCTATTTTTACAATAATGGTCATATCTATTGTTTATTCTTATGACTCTGAATTAGTTCAGTCAGCATAATGCTCTCCAGTCCTTTCCAAGTTATATAGTAATTTTCAATATTGTTGCACCTGAATGCTGCATGATATTCCATCATGTGAATGTCCTACAAATTTCTCAATCCATTTGAATGTGGTTGGACATTTGGGCTATTTCCATGTTCTTGTGATGGTGAATAACGCTGCAACTAACATTGGTGTACAGATCTCCACTGGGGTCTCAGTTCTAGTTTTTTTGATATTTCTAGCAGTGGATAGCTAGTTCATATGGAATTTCTATGCTTAGCTCTTTGAGGAAATGCTAAGCTGCCTTTCAGAGTGATTGTACAATCCCACCAATAGTGTATGATGAGAGTTCCTATCTCTCCGCATCCTCTCCAGCATTTACTGCTTGCTGTCTTGTTAAACTTTGACACTGCTACTGGGATGAGATGGTGTCTCATTGTGGTTTTGATTTGCATGTCTTTTATTGCCCATGATTTTGAGCGTTTCTTCACGTGTCTATTGGCCATCTGAATGTCTACATTTGTAAAAAGTCTTTTGCCCATTTTGTAATTGGGTTATCTCTTTTTCTTGTGGAGGCCCTGGAGGATTCTGTAAACTTTTGTCCTGGGGCCTTTGTAACAACAGGGAACTTTTGCATTTACTCTCCCCAGCTCCAGTTAAGTGTAACATTTGTGCCTGCAGATCTACACTAGAGCATGTTTACTGTGTGTAGACTTTTGTTTTCACTCCTGGGTATTTTGGTGATGACAAAATCAAGGGGGACACTTTTCTTTAGCAGTTGTGTGTCCATTTTTAACCCATATCTATGATTCTGTTTACAGATTCCTACTGGAAATCCATTATATGAATCTTATTACAAGCAGGTAAGTGTAGCATGTGTGCGCTTAGTTAGAGCTGATGTGTAATAGAAGGCGATGTTGTTGTTATTATGTGCTGTCAAGTTGATCATGACTCTTAGTGACCCTAAGAGCAATGGCTCTAAACTTTGTCCTATCCTGAGCCAACGTCACTGTCTCAGACACACTTGACCTCATTGCCACACTCTGTCAGCCTATCTTGTCAAGGGTCTGTCTGTCTTGTACTGACCTTTCCAACCTGATGTCCTTCTCTAAGGACTGATAGTGGGTAAATGGTAGAAATCTCACCTTCTGTGTGGGAGACTTGGGTTTGATTCCCAGCCAGTCCACCTCATGCATACCCACCGTCCATCCGTCAGTGGAGGCTTGAGTGTTGCAAGGATGCTGGCTGGGTTACAGTGGAACTTCTAGACTAATTCAGACAAGGAAGAAAGGCCTGGTGATTTACTACTGAAAATAAGCCAGTGAAAGCAATCACAGCCATGTCAGTCGTCAGGAGGTTGTGTCTAGGCTCAGGGCCGGGCAGGGCAGCTTTGTTCATTGTAGCCAGAGGCCACACCACCCACTGCTAACATCAGGCATGTGATGGAACTGGAGTACAAAGCTCTGATTTAAAGTGACACATGCCCTCTGTCCCGAGGTGCTCTGATCAGAAAGTTCTCTTAGGCATTGTTCTCATGTTGCAGGTAGACCCAGCGTACACAGGGCGGGTTGGGGCGAGTGAAGCTGCACTTTTCCTGAAGAAGTCTGGGCTCTCGGACATTACCCTTGGGAAGGTATGTGCAGGGCAAGAACCACTTCCTTCTGCCCCCTAACTCCCCTAGTGGATGCAGGCCAGCTGTAGACAGAGCCCTTCTTATGGGGAATGGTCATCAGGCCACCTTTTGGCCCTTAGACTGGAACTGGTGAACTCAAATTCAGGGATGGCAGCCTCCCCCCCCCCCCCCCGACAAGGCTGAGCTCCTTGGTGTCCTGATAGTGTATCTATCGGTTCTGAGCTGGGTGTCAGACTGGAGCGAGCCTCAGGCCTTTGAGGTGAGGGCTGGGTGGATGCCTGGCTCTGCCCCTGCTGATCTGTGTGCCCAGGCAGGTCACTTGTCTCTTCATGCCCTTGAAAGGGCTGCCTACAGGCTTCACACCTTTGGACAGATCATCCGTCTGCCATATACTTTTGGGCAGGTCACTCGCCTGTTCCTGCCCTTGGGACAAGTTAGTCTGAAGGCCTTCTACCTGGGCGACCAAGCTCCGTTGTGGCTCCAGCCTTTTCTGCAGGCAGGATGTGGTTAGTGGTCATGCTTATGATTGTTTTTGTCTTTTCGGCAGATATGGGACTTGGCTGACCCAGAAGGTAAAGGGTTCTTGGACAAACAGGTACATACACAGCTACAGAGTAAGTGGGGTAGCTTGGCCCGGACCCTGCTGTCTGTCCAGCTGCGCGCTCCCCAGACCTTTTCTCTTGTCCCTGTGTCACAAGACACAGATGCAGCCAGCCCCCTGTTAGCGCGGGCACCTCCCTGTCCAAATAAAGTCCTTTTAACTCTTGGAGCCATTCTTGGTTAGTGTGTCTCTTAATAGTTTGTGTACTTAACTACAAATGATTGCAGTTTTTAAATAACCTCTTGGTTAGCAGCACAACACACTAAAGCCTACACCACTAGAGCGCCTTTAAATTTTTTTTAAATGAATTTTTATTTTTCAGTCAACCTTGTTTCACATAGAAGGTGCAGACAGTAACATTTCTAAGTGCTCCTACCAGCTCCCCCTAGTGGTAGCATCATATGTGGCCACAGGGCTGTTGTCAAAACCAGTAACTACATGATGGATTTATGCTGAAGGCAGGACTGAATTCGCATTGCCAGGTTTTGCCTGTAAACAACAGCCCCCTCCCTCCTACCCCGTGTGGATATTGTTCTGTCAGTGTTGTCACTTGCACAGATAGGTGTCATCACCATAGTCAGGACAGGGAACTTTGCTTCATTCTCTGGAAACTCTCTACCCTGGCAAGCCACCGCTCTGTTCTACCACGACCACGCTGTCACTGTGAGAATGTTCTCTACATGTGATTCTACTTAGTCCACAAGTAACTTCATTTTTTTAACGTTTATTTGACAATGACATTGATTATGTTAGGGTCAGTGATAAATGGGTCCCTGGCTGGTACCAACAGTGATGCACTTAATTACTAACTGAAAGATGGGTGTTTCCAGCCCCCTTCTGAGGGACCCAGGAGACAGACCTGGCACTTTGCTGCTGGAAGGTCAAAGCCTCGGATGCCCCTTGTATCGGATCAGCTCTGTTCTGCTGATTGCATGGTACCATCACAAGTCCGAATCCACTTCGCCTAACCACAGCATAGGAATAGCATGTTGTTTTTGTTGTTAGCTGCAGGTGAATTGGTGCTGACTTGTAACCACCTATAACGGAGGAAAGTGCTACCCCGTCCTACAGAACCCATCTCGCTCAGGGTCTTCCTCGTTTTCACTGACCCTCAGCTTTACATCATGTCCTTCCCCAAGGACCAGTTCCTCCTGATAATGTGCCTAAAGTATGTGAGACTAAGTTGAGTCATCTTCACTTCTAAGCAGCGTTCTGGTTATACATCTTCAGCTGATAGCATTGTATTGACGTAGAAGTGTATATAACAATTTTTGAAAGTAGAGAAAAACAAAAATAGCCTACAGTAACCATTCCTATCCCCTTACAAGAAGCCTAATAATGTTAATCTTTTTTAAATAATCCTTGTAGAAGTGATTTAAAAATGATTCTAGCTATAATGTGGTCCAGCTTTACCCAAAACTGGAGTGCATAGCTCGTGACCTGGGGTGCTCCCTCCCTTTGCAAGTCCTCCCTCCTTTTCTTGGATCCTCAGGATTCTCACAGGAAAGACCTCTGTTCACTGCGGTGTAGGTCTCGACCTCCGGGGTCTGGGGGTACCGGCGTCTGTGTCGCCCTGACTCTGATCATCCTGGGAAATGCTAACTAGCCTTCATCTATTTGAAGACATTTTTAAGAACAGAATTTATGCTCAGTATTCTTAGCCTAGTTAGTTGTCTTCATATTTAAAAAAGAAAAGATATGGTAGCACAAGTGGCTGGCCAGCCCTGGGTGAGTGGAGGCTGCGGGCAGGGAAGGCACCTGATTGTCTGGCATGTGTCTCATATTCCTGTCGGGACAGGGAGGGATACACTTCACACTGGACCACAGCGGGCACAAACCCCCACAGGCTGGTCTGCACATGGGACAGGTAGGGACCCCAGCGAGGATCAAATATAAATTCCAGAAGAGCTGTTTCAGTTTCATGACACTTTAATAAACTCAGCATATCTGTGCACTGTCATCTGTGTTCTGACCCATGTTAACTCCACCAACTTCCACAATTTACTATTTATTATACTGGGAATCTTTTATTATTGAAAAACACTTAATGAAACTTTGCAATGCTCAAGATAAACCAAGGTAAGTTATTTCTAGCACATTCCTTTGAGTGATGTTCCCAAGGTGAACTTGTCAATTCTGGGTCTGTATGTCACATTTGCACATATCATCCTGGGGGTGGAGGGGCCCGGTCTCCCAATGCCATCCGGTACAGACCATCCTCCAGGGTTGTGGCCCAGCACACTGCTTATCCTCCACTCGTCTTTTGGGCCTGCAGGGTTTCTATGTGGCACTGAGGCTGGTGGCCTGTGCACAGAGTGGGCATGACGTCACCTTGAGCAACCTGAACCTGAGCATGCCGCCGCCCAAGTTTGTAAGTCTCCCAGCTCCTCCTGTTTGCCTCATCTACCTACCTGTTTGCTTCCCATCTCTCTCTCTGTCCCTTTCACAAGGCAGTTAGAAACTTCCCTCCCTTTCAGTAAACACCGAAAACCCAGAGCCCACTGCTGTAGAGTCAGTTCAACGTGTGACAGACCTCCACTGGGTTTCCAAGTCTGTAAATCTTAAAACAAGAAGTGACCAGCTCTATCTTTCTCTAACAGAGCTGCTGATGGGTTTGAACTTCCAACTTTTCAGTGAGCAGCTCAGTACTTAGTCTCCTGTGCCACCAGAGTTTTGATAGACACAAGCTCCTGTGATTTAGTCCTATGCCAGTTCCTTTTCTTTCTTTCTTTTTTGAAGGTGAAAGCAGTTTTATTAGAAAATGTACATACCAGAGAAAGAGACTATCATTCCTCCTAAAGTAAAATGGGAAAAGACTTTTTTTTTTTAAAAAAACTAGCTTTTTATTGTGATTTACATGAAAGACGACAGATGAAATTGGTTTTCTCCTCCCCACTTCATGCACATTATGTTTCATGACGTTGATGCCAACCCCACATTGTAACAGCACTCTCTGCTGCTTCCTTGTGTTTCTCCTTTCTACTCATCCTGTCTTCTGAGCTTTCTCTCTCAGCAAATGCTGCCCTTTGGATCTTGTGACTGCTTCTTTTAAGTAATATCCTCTTCCTGGTGATGATGATTACCTCAAAGATGTGCCTGCTTTTTGGCTGTTAATAGAGTCATTTCAGTTGTAGGTTTACAGAGTCATAGTCTTGGGACTTTATCAGACCAGCAAGTGGGTCATGTCTTGGTTCTGAGCGTCACTTTATGACTTAATGTTCTGTCTCTTCTTTTTAGCACGACACCAGCAGCCCGCTGACAGCCGCCGCGCCCCCTGCTGAGGCCCACTGGGCTGTGAGGGTGAGTGGACCACAGCGTCATCTTTGTGGTCCTTGTGATTGTGCCAGCTGAGGGGTGGGGGTTAGAAATAGTCCTGGGGGTGACCCTGTGTCACAAGTGTTCTGACAAAGCACACTTTCACACTGATACCTCTTGTGAGGGCCATGGCCCACTGCTGTGGTGAGGGCCGTGGCTAGGACAGTGATCTGCATTTTGGAAGTTGGAGTCTTAAGAACCTGTCATTGGGAAGGTAGGGAGGAAAATGAGCAACAATGAATGAATGAATGAAAATCCAACTTTTCTGTAAACTTTTATTAAGATCACAATTAAAAAAAAGAAAGGAACCTGCTCATCTCAACTAAGATTAGCACTAGAGAAAAGGCTGGCAATGTGCTTCTGAAAATCAGCTGGTAGAAACTCTATGGTAGAACCTATGGCCCAGAGTGGATCTTTGGGATGGTGCAGAACTGGACATTATTGCACCCGGAGTTGCCGTGGGTTAGGGACTGGCTTGGTGGCAACGGTCCTGACTAACAGGGAGACCACGGACATTGTAACAATTTTGCTGCCTAAATGAGTGGGAACACTGAGGTGTCCAGCAACAGATAACTAGCCAAAGTAACCATGGTACGTGATTCATGCATCACTGAAAAATGACCATGAATTTGTGAAATACTGTACAACATGGATGACTCTAGAATAAATTATCCTGAGTGATATATTGTCACAAAAAATTGTGGTATAAGACCACTGTTATGAAAAGCTGAGAAAAAATTCATACACAGAAATAATCTTGGAGGATTAGCAAGGATGGGAAAGGAGAAAGGAGTAAAAATTTGATAGAGAAGCAGAGTGACGGGAAGGCAGTATACAATAAGGGATTGATTGGACATTGCAGTTAAGGAATTATGTTAATCAGTGGTAATTAATGTTATAAAACAATGTCTGTCAATGAGTGTATGAAAACCCAACATGATTTATAAACACCTCCCCCCTAAAAAAAAACCCCTCCGTTGCTAAATGACCCCCACTCCACCCCACCCCACCCCACATTATCAGGTTGTTGTTGTTGTTATTATGTACCCTTGAGAATTGGAACCAACGCATACCAGATTCTCAAGCAGAATTTCAGAGGCAGTAAAAGCGAATGTTAAAAGACTGGCCATCTTTCTCCCTCGGATCAGGGGAAATGGGACAACTCCAGTGTGAAGACCCAGCAGCGTCCCGTTTTCTTATTTCCTGCTGGTGTGCCTGGCACACTGGTGCTCCTCATACTGTTTGAAGAACCAGAGGCAGGGAACGTTGTGACCGCACAGACGTGTCATCATTTTGAGGATGAAGAAAGCATGTGAGGTCTCCAGTTAGTGCAGACCTGCCCAGTGGAAACAGGTGTGGGATGTGGGAGCCTGTCCCTGATAGCATGAGACTTGGAATATGAAGTAGAAAAAGGGTTTTCACCATGGCTAAAAGATTGACCTTCGTGAGTCTTACTATAAAGTAACAAGGGCAGTGGTGGTTCGGTGATAGCATTACCACCTTCAGGCCAGGGGACCAGAGTTTGATGCCCAACCAGTGCACCTCACGTGTGTCTATCACCTGTCTGTCAGGGAGCCTGTGTTTGGTGCTCTGGTGGTGTAGTCTGTAGGGTGCTGTGCTGTGAGCCCAAAGGTGGGGCCTTGCTGGGCGTCCAGATCCACTCGTGACTCCATGGGAAGGATAAGCATTCTCTTCCCGCACAACGTGCAGCTTCTGAAAGCCCCGAGGAGGGTCAGCCCTGAGTTGGTTCTGACCCAGCAGCAGTTAGACTTGAGCGGGTTTGTTACTGTGACACTGCACAGGAAGCTCAGTGCAGCTTGCAGACCAAGGTGGGCAAGGAAGACCGCTGGCTGGCCTTGATCTCAGCCCACGCTCGAGGGCATCGGTTCCATGGCGCGCGCACTTCACCCCTCGGTGGGTGCACTGGAGGCCACAGCTGGTGCCAGGCCGGCAGTGGCTGCCCACTCTGTGTCTCAGGGCTCTCCCTGCACTCACAGGGAGCTTTGGTGCCTGACTTTTGTGTTGTTGGGTCCCTGGATGATGCAGGTACTTGTGTTCTGTGGCTGACATATGGATGGTCCATTGGAACCTGGACCCAGCACCATGGCAGGAGAAAGGCTGGGAAGTGCTGTATGAGGGGCACAGACAGGGAGACCCTGGGGGTGCAGTCCTGCTCTGTCATGCTGCTGGACCCGTGGTCGACTCAAGCCAGTGGGCTGGGTTTTGTTTTCTGCATTGTTAGGCTCACCCGGTTAAAGTTGGTCTTGATAGTTGCTCAGTTCTTTGGCTTATTTTTCTATCTGGCTCTTTACCTTTTTGAGGAGCCTGGTGGCTCACTGGTTAGGTGCTTTGCTCCTGATTGAAGATCAAAGATTCGAACCTCCTAGCCACTCTGTGGGGGAGAGGAGGGACAGTCACCTCCACACAGGCTTCAGCCTTGGCTGTGCTTTGAGCAATTTTACTCTGGATGGTTGGGTTACCTATGGTGCCGATAGGCTCCGTGGCAATGAATGTCTTTCTATCTTTGTTTCAGTTCTGTGTATTCATGCCTGGATGTTGCTCTTTATCCTAAAGAATGAGCATCTGTTCAAATCAAATCATTACCTTTTTGACCCCAGCTCACTACCTCCTGGGGTGTGGGGAGGAGTAGTCTTTGTCCCTCTGTGGAGACCCCACTAGCCTCTCCTCCACAGCAGCCGCGGAGGGGACAGCAAAGCTGGGGCGCAGCTGCCCATGACAGCTGTTAACCTTGGCTTCTGGTCTTTAGCAGAGAGTTGTTTTGTTCATGGCAAAAGTTCAGGGTTGCTTTCTTTCCTCCCTGCCCATCTCAGTTTTAATAATGAAAGTGTTAAGTCATGCGAAAATTGTCACAGAAACCACAGGGTTTCCATATGCCCCCCTTCTTCTGTCATGTGCATTTTTTCTACTCTTATTATCATTCCTGGTAAATACGAGCAAGTTGACTATGAGCAAGTTATTATGTACCATCAAGTCGGAACTGACTTGCCAGTGGGTTTTCAGAGGCGGTAAATTCACACAGGAGCAAACTGCCCATCTTTCTCTAGTGGAGCAGCTGCCTTTGTGTTGGCAGCACAATTCCTTTACCATGAAGCCACCAGAGCTCCGACGACGCATGTTGTTGTTGTTAACTGCCGTCGAGTCGCAGACGACTCATAGCGACCCTATGAAGGAGAGTCCTCGACGCTTGGGTGCCTCTCATCCTCTCTCCAGGTTCATAGGGTTTCCGGAGGCAAGCTATTACGGACGTGGATGCCACTCCTTCTTCCAAACTTGTTTTAATCGGGGAGCTCCACCCCACTCTCTGTCTGCATTGGGTAGCCAATCATTAATGCATTTGACACACCAGTGTCACAGTGATCAGCCTCACAGCAACCAAAAGTGAATGTGGTACGGCAACTTGTACACCAGGGCTATACAACCTAGAGGAATGTCTGAACAAAAACAATGAAAGACAGTTCCGAGGGCAGCGGATTAAAAGTCACCCACCTTTGGCTTGGTAGCATCGCTTTCTGTCCATTGGGCCAGCTGATCTATCTTTCTGTTGATATTATTGTTGTTAAGTGCCGTCGAGTCATAGACGACTCATAGCGACGCTATGAAGGAGAGTCCTCGACACTTGGGTGCCTTTCATCCTCTCTTCAGGTTCATAGGGTTTCCGGAGGCAAGCTATTATGGAAGTGGATGCCACTCCTCCTTCCAAGCTCCAGCGACGCGTTGTTGTTGTTATGTGCCGTCGAGTCGTTTGCGACTCATAGTGACCCTGTGTACAACAGCCCTAAACCCTGCTCTATCCTGTGCCAATCGCATTGCCTCTGAC
>NW_006399976.1:1759726-1848744 GCF_000299155.1 Elephantulus edwardii
GACTCTAGCTCCTCGCACATTTCATTGTAATATTTTGCTTTGTCATTCCGTGCTGCCTTTTGGAATCTTCTGTTCAGCTCTTTAGTATCTTGAATTCTTCTTTGTGCTTTGGCTTCTCTGCGCTCCAGTGCAATCTTCAGAGTTTCTTCTGACATCCATAGTGACCCTTTAAACAACAGATCTGAACCTTACCCTATGCTGCACCATCTTCGTTGTCTCAGCTATGCTCAAGACCACGGTTGCGGTCACTAGTATTAATCCATATAGTTGAGGGTCTTCCTCTCATTACTAATCCTCTACTTTCTCAATTGGATAATGAATAAAGATGACAGAAGAGAATTGATGCCTTTGAGCTGTGGTGTAGCACTTTAAAGAGGTCCTTGACCATACTTGTCCCCAGTGCAACACTTCTGTTGACTGCCTGACAGTTGTTTACCATGAGTGTCTTGATGGTTGGAGAGGATGTTGAAACTGTCAGCAGCTTCATCTTGCTTAGATTCATAGTTAACAGCGCTGGTACAAGCAGTCAGAAAATAAGGAGATGTATTGCGCTGGGAAAACCTGCAGTTAGGGACCTTTCCAAATTATTGAGGGATAATGATGTCAGTTTGAGGACTAAGGTGTGTCTGAGTCAGGCCATGGTCTTTTCTATCACTTGCTATGCATCTGAGAGCTGGACAATGAATAGGTATAACAGAAGTAGAATTGAGGCCTTTGAGTTGTGGTTTTGGAGAAGAGCACAGAACATCCTAAGGACGGCCAGGAGAAATGTCTTGGAGAGGATGCAGACAGAGTGCTTTTCAGAGGCAAGAATGATGAGGCTTCACCTCACATACTTTGGACATATTGCTAGGTGAGGTGGTTCCTTGGAGAAAGACATGATGCTGGGAAGGGAGGAGGGTCAGCAAAGGAGAGGAAGACCCTCAACCAGATGGATTGATAACGATGACTACTGTGATGACTACTGCAATGGGCTCTGGTGTATCAGGAAGTGTGACGATGGCACAGGATAGAGCAAGGTTCGGATCTTTTGTTCATAGTGTTGCTATGAATCATACTTGATGACACCTAACAACAACTACCATGATTGTAGAAATAGTTGACAGCTTCAGTCTTTTCAGATGTCTACTGGTGACTGGGTGGTGTAAATGGGTAAGTGCTGAGTGACTAGCTGAAAGGTCCACAGTTTGAATCCACTCAGGCACCATGGAAGAAGAGCCTGGAAAGTACAGTCCAGAAAATCCTGCAGAGTGGTTTTGTTGTGTCACATGGGCTTGCAGAGAGTTGGGGCTGAGCTGGTATCAGTTGTTTTGGTACCCACCGTTCCAGTGCCCTGCAGAATAAAGTGCCTTGAAAATGTCCGATGCTCGTCTTTCACCCCTCCTCTCTGACGTGCCTGGCATCAGCCGGTCTTACGTTCTGCCTTTGTGGAGCACCTCGTTGTGGGAATCCGTGTTTGGGTTCACTTCTCAGCTCAGTGTCTGAGACTGCTGCAGGAGTCCTGTGTCTTTAGGGAGGTGGGGTGGGAAGCAAGTGCTCTGAAACTACATCACACAGCCTTGTGACAGCTCCCTGTGACACCCATACAGGCCCTCAACCTACTCAGCTGTTTCTTCTCACCCAGGTGGAAGAAAAGGCAAAGTTTGATGGCATCTTTGAAAGCCTTTTGCCCATAAATGGTCTCCTCTCCGGGGACAAGGTCAAGCCTGTCCTCATGAACTCCAAGTTGCCTCTGGACGTCCTGGGCCGGGTGAGTGTATGGGTCCTACCCGGGTGTGGGTGTGGGTATGGGTGTGTGTGCATGGCGTAGTCCCATCACCTTCTGCCCTTCTCGGTTCTCCAGACACTTGCCGGCTGGGTGTTAGCTTTCCCTGGGTGCCGTCAGCAGGCACACAAGGTCCCTGAGGCAACCAAAGGGATGGGCCTGGAGGCCAGCTGGAAGGCAGTGGTCTCTGAGGGTGGAGTTGGAGAGGGGGCTGATGGAGCTGTGCCTGTGTCTCTTGTTGCTGGTGAAAGGCTGGGAGGTGACGTGTCTCAGGTGGACACTCGCAGCATCGTCTGTGACAGGAAGACTCACATCTTGAGAAGGTGGCAAATGGGTCAGGGGCCCAGCAAGTGATCATGGCACAGGCCAGCAACCGGTCCTCATGGTCTGACCATGTCCAGCACCTTCGGTGTTCACATGAGTCTTTGAGGACACAGCCTTCTGGTTCACTATCTGCAGGGACACTTTGCACCAGCCTGCAGCCCGCCCATCGCACCTGAGAAAACAGTTCCATGTGTCTGTGCCGGACCTGTGTTCAGAGCAATACCTGTAACAAAATCAAATCTGTCTCTCCTGTTGAAGACCTTCTTGACATTGAGGTGCAATCCATATTGAAGGCTGCAGTATTTAACTTTCTGCAGCAAGTGCTCAAGTCCTCCTTACTTTCAGCAAAAAAGGTGGTGTCATCTGCGTAACAAAGGTTATTGATGAGTCTTTCTCTAATCCTCCACGGGACTTGATAGGCAACATCATGATGAATGGAGAAAGTAGTGAGACTGTCAACAATTTCCTCTTACTTGGATCTACAGTCAGTACACATGGTACCAGTAGAAGATCATGAGATGTATTGCACTGGGAGTCTGTAGTCTGGGACCTTTCAAAATTGAGGAGCAGGGATGTCAGTTTGAGGACCAAGGTGCACCTGGTCTTCCAGCCATGGTCTTTTTAGTCACTTGCTATGCATCTGAGAGCTAGACAGTAACTAACGATGACAGCAGAATTGATGCCTTTGAGCATCGGTGTTGGAGAAGAGCACTGAATAGCCCATAGACTTCTAAAAGAATAAACAGGTTGTGGAGAAAATGCAGCCAGGGTACTCATTGGAGGTGAAGCTTCATCTCACATACTTTGGGCATGTTGCCAGGAGAGAATGTTCCTTGGACAGGGATCATGCTTGGGAAGGAGGAGGGATAGTGAAGGAGAAGAGGACCTTCAACCAGCAGGATAGACATAGTGACTCCCGCAGTGGGCTCTAGTGTGTCAGAGATAATTAGGGTGGTGCAGGGCTCAGACCTGTTGTTCACAGGGTTACTATGGATCGTACTTGACAGCACCTACCACCAACAACAACATTGAAGACCTGTTTTTTAAGACAGGAGAGGCCCTGGTGGTGCAGTAGTTAAAGCCCCCAACTGCGAACTGGAAGGTCAGCGGTTTGGACCTACTAAGTTGCTCCACAGGACAAGATGAGGCAGCGTGCTTCCCTCAGGACCCGGAGGCCTGGAGTCAGAGCTCCGAGGCGGTTCTGCTCGGTGCTGAAAAGCACTGTGAGCTGAGATAGACTTAACAGTGGGCTTGGCTGTGTGTTTGAAGGACGGTAAGGTGCCTGGACAGCACAGGAAGTTTATGGCTGGTTGCTGATGCGCGGGTTAGCGGTTTGATCCTACCTTGTGGCGCTGTGAAAAGTACTGGCGGTCTGCTTTGCAAAGATTACCTGCCAGGAAACCCGGTGCAGGACGTTCTACTCTGTAACATGTGAACTTGACAGCAACAGGTTTGGCTTTTTGTCTTTGCAAGATAATAAAAACAAAGGGAGGTGCGAAGAGCAGCCCTGGCCACGGTCACAGTCATGGTCATCTTTTTGGAGAAGGGGAGCGTCATATGTGAAAGCCGTGGTGATGATAGGGTGTCATCGGATCAGACGGGTCCTGAGAGGCACCACATGTGGCTTCTCAGGAATAGTGGCCTGTCCCACCCCTGGTGACACCATAGACCCCAGAGAGGGCAGCTCTTCCTGCTGTAAGCCCGCTGGTCTCCCTTGCAGGTCTGGGACCTCAGTGACATCGACAAGGACGGGCACCTGGACAGAGACGAGTTTGCTGTGGTAGGCGCCTGCTGGGACTGTCCCATTCACCACAGGGCCCATGTGGTCATGGGTGGGGAGCTGCTTTGGGAGCTGTCCTCACATTGTCAGTGTTTATTGTGAGGGGATTTCAAGAAGAAAAGTTGCACTAGTGCAGATAGTTCTTTACTTCCATTCACTTGCATTCCCCTCTGTTCGTTCTTTTTAAAAAAATTCCTCCTCCTTACTCTCCATCTAATCCTTTGTTTCCCTATCCCTCGTATCCATGTATCTGTGTGCACAGGTGAACTTGCCTTTTTAGCTGGTGAGAGTAAACTGAAAATGCATACAGATGCCTCTCTGTGCTAAAGTACTTCAGTGTGTATCTTCTGAAACTAAGGATTCTCTTGATGAGAGATTGTCACAGTTGCACAGTATTTGAAGTCTGTGAATTAACTGTGCCATTCACAGGACATTAGCATTGATCTGTCCTAATAACCAGCCAAGGATATTGTTTACATCTAGACACCTGTTCCCAGAATTTCATGGTGGCCAAAGAAAGCTAGTTTTATGTGTGACCTTCTGTCACCTGCACTGAAGGGTCCTTAACCACAGCGGCCCCTTGATAGGACCCGATCTTGTGTTGACACATTTGAAGCGCACCGTGGTTGTTCCTGGGAACACCTGTGTTGTAGGTGTGTCTGAGGTCGCTCCTCTCCTCTCCCAGGTGGCACATCTGTGGGGCAGGGGCAGGTGTTGGGGGTGGGGAGGACACCGCACCTGCCACACCATGACTGCTCTGTCTGCTCACAGGCCATGCACCTGGTCTACCGTGCCCTAGAGAAGGAGCCAGTGCCCGCTGTCCTGCCCCCGTCCCTTGTTCCTCCCGCCAAGAGGAAGAAATCGGTGTTCCCGGGTGCTGTGCCTGTGTTGCCTGCCAGCCCCCCACCAAGGGACAGCCTGCGCTCCACACCGTCCCATGGCAGCGTCAGCAGCCTCAACAGCACTGGCAGCCTGTCCCCCAAGCACAGTGTCAAGCAGACCCAGGTACAGCCCTGCCCAGCATGCCCAGCACACCCCCAGAATGGCCTCCCAGGTACAGCCCTGCCCATTACGTCCAGTCCATGTCCAGAGTGGCTGTCCCAGGTACAACCCTCCCCAGAACACAGCAGACTTCCTGGGTGCTGCCCTGCCCAGTTCACCCCTAGAGTAGCCTTCCAACACACCCCAAGAGTGGCTTTCTCAGGTACAGCTTGTGCCCGGCATGTACTTTGAGGTATGACTTTAGTGGGGCCTGAAGTGGGGAGTGCTGGTGAAGTGCTGAGTGTCTCTACAAACACTTAGTTCAGGGATTTGTGTCCTGCTCACTGTACACGCAGCTGTTTCTTGTTCTTTGTGGTAGTTATGCTCTGTGTGGAGCCCTTGGCTGGTGCAGGTGGTAAGCATTTTCAATTGCTGAGAGCCTGGAGGTTTGAGCCTACGCAGGGGTACCTCGGGAGAAAGTCCTGGTGAACATGCTTCGGGGACACTTGGAACTCAGTGACTGGGACTGAAATCAGCGGGTTGGAGACATTTTTCCATAAATTCCCCACACTGCTACATCCTTTTACTCACTGGGCCCCAGAGCTGAAGTGGGCTGGGGGACACATGTCCTGTCCCCAGACACACGTCCTGGGTTCCCAGTGTCACAGCAGGTCCACCTGGGTGGCGAGGATCTGACCTGAGGACAGTGGGGTGGGGGGGTCAGGGAGATGGGTCACCTAGCAGAAGGTCTTCTCCTGGGTTCAGTGCCTGCCTGTTGCCACAGCTTGTTAGCAGGTGACAGGGCCCATTCTGGCCTCTGTCAGTGCTGGTGAAGACCGAGTGCACGAGGTCCAGCCCATGGGGGCAAGGCCACCTGTGCTTGGCTTCTCAGCGCAGTATCCTGGGACTGATCTCTGTAACCCAGAACAGCCCCTGCCCAGCGCACCCCCAGACAAGCTGTCTCACGTCCAGCTTGGAGGAGTAACTCCTTGGGAGACCTCTTGCTGAAGCTAACCCCTCATGCTAGTAACCTTCCTGTGGGACCCCTCCTTAGTGGTCACTGTGCATCAGTGGCTCGAGACTCTTCCACCCCCAGCACCGGGGCCCTGACCTCCTGTCCTGCAGGTGCACGTTCCATCTCACTTGGCTTCTCGGTGACGTGTGGGCTGCCACCTCTCAAGTGGGCTCACTCTCAGAGCAGACTTGGTTGGGGACACAGAAGCATGGCATCCTGGGAGCCCAGGAGGAAACACACTCACACCTCTCTCTCTCTGAAACTGCTATGTCTGTACAAACGCTGGCCGTGTGTGTATGTACACTGGCCACACTGCCTGTTAGTGGACTGAACTCCCAGTGGCAGCTAGTGGGGGTTCTTATAACTGTAGCCGTAGGAGGAAATTGGGGGCTGCCTTTGGAGCCCCAGAGGCTGGGACGAGAGGACTGTACAGGGGGAGGTGTCTACCCCCTTCTGAAGAGCAGTGGTGCTAGGGTGCTGTATAGCCTTCCCTGGATCTGCAGGCCCCCCTGACACAGCGGATGGGGGTTCAGGTTGCTTCCTGATGGTGATGGTGCTATGAGGAGAGCTTCATTCCGAAGGCCGCCTGCCATCCTGCCGGCTCAGGTGCGGGTTGTGGGGGTAACGCGCTAGGACTCATGTGGTACCCACCCTGTGGCCGGTGGTGAGCTGGGTGGTGCCGCCCGCCATCCTGTCGCCTCAGGTGCGGGTTGTGGGGGTAACGCGCTAGGACTGAGATGGTGCCCACCCCACAGCCAGCGGTGAGCTGGGTGGTGCCTGTGGCTGACAAGATGCGCTTTGACGACATCTTCTTGAAGACAGACCTGGACCTGGACGGCTACGTGAGCGGCCAGGAGGTGAAGGACATCTTCATGCACTCGGGCCTCACCCAGAGCCTGCTGGCCCACATCTGGTGAGTGTGGGTGCACACAGCGGACAGCACTGCAGTGGGAGCGGGCCTGTGCGTCTTGGGGGCCCCCAAGGGCATCGTGAGAATGAAACGTGAATGTTCTGTTCTGGAATGTGGAACCTGGTGCTGTGACAAAGGTAGAAGGCTCCATACGCTGCACGTCCACCACGCAGCCCCCTTCAGCAGCAGGCTTCTCTGTTGAGAGCTCCTGGTCGTCACACTGGCTGCTGGCTCTGCTGATCTGCTGGGGACTCCGCTCAGCTATGGGAGGTGGGGGTGCAGGGCCTCAGCCCTGCTGGCTTTGGGGACAGTAACCAAAGGCTCTAACATTCTCATAATCAGCAGTCAGGGCCATGGCTGCCTTTCCATGGAGGCAGCTCCCAAGGAGGTTAGCCACCTGCAGAGGCCGGGTATCGTCCAGGGTCCGCTGAGGAGCCAGCCTCTTCCTGCCTCCTCCAGCCCCACCTCTTGGGGTACTTGGCTAGTGGTTGAAGTCTTAGGGTACCAGTGTTTCAAGGGTACATTCCTCACCTCCAGGCAGGAAACCTGGCTTTGATTGTCAGTGCAGCTCTTCCACCATCATGATGGCAGCCAGAGATGCGGCTTTATCCCTGTGCTGCACCCCATCACCCCAAATGGTCCCTGCATCACCCCCACCTTCCCCCCACATTATCCCCATATACCCCCATCTTTGAAACCCATCATTCCCTAGCTACCACCCACTGCCTTTGTTTGCACACAGCCCCCAGTGAAACCCTATAGCTCTTGCTTCAGATGCTCCCAGGTGTCTTGTCTGGACTTGTCACTGTGGTGCCATGTCCCTCAGAGTGGCCTGACTCACTGGACGTGGAAGGTGCTAGAACCACCACACACACACACTTGCTTCACATAGGGAAGAGAGCCACGCCAGCGTCTCCCCAGCCCCAGGAGAGCCCGCCCAGAGCCTGCCCCTGCGTCCAGGGGGGCGTGGTGGTCCCTGCTGCTCTGAGCAGAGCTCCTCAGGCACTCTGTAGGGGTCACTGTGGTGCCTGCAGGCCACGGAGTGGAGCTGGAGGAGCAGCACCCTCTGTGGCTGGACCTGGCCACGTGCTTGCAGTAGGTAGTCGGCGATCTCTCGGAGATGTGTAACAAGCGTCCTCACATCTCTCCCAGGGCCCTGGCCGACACGAGGCAAATGGGGAAGTTAAGCAAAGACCAATTCGCGTTAGCTATGTATTTCATTCAGCAGAAGGTCAGTAAAGGCCTCGACCCCCCTCAAGTCCTCTCACCGGACATGGTCCCACCCTCAGAGAGAGGCACCCCAGTCCTGGTGAGTATCCGCCCTCCACGTGTGTGCTTTTCCTACTCCCGAAACCAGGGCACACACAGCAGGAGGGCTTCCTGATTGAGGGGACTCTGCTGCTATGTGGGTTCCCCACATGGGACCCTGGGAGGGCAGCACCTCCACCCAGATGGGCACTGGGCTAGGTCCATAGACTTCTCCTGTGAACCCAAGACTAGATGGTTTTGCCCCTGCTCCCGAGCGTTCCCTGCTCCTCCTCCCGAGCACTCCCTGCCCCTGCTCAGGGTCTTGGCACCTTGCTAACCCCCGTACTGTTTGTTTGGTCCCAGGACAGTTCAGGCTCCCTTGGCTCAGGGGAGTTCACTGGCGTGAAGGAGCTCGATGACATCAGTCAGGAGATTGCACAGTTACAGAGGTATGTGAACATCTGCCCCCCAGGCCCGAGCCTCACACAGACCTGTCACGGGTTGTTGCTGGTGTGGTGCCAGGGAGGGACATTGGGCTGGACTCGAGGTTCCTTTCACCTCCGAGAGGGATTGGGGCCATCTATTGTGGGATGAGGTGAGGGTCTAGATCTGGGGCAGAGGGTGCCCTCATCTGTATTCACTTCAGTTGCTTTCACCGTGCTCTCATAAAATGTTTCTCATTTTAGAGAAAAATACTCACTGGAGCAAGACATTAGAGAGAAGGAAGAGGCCATCAGACAGAAAACCAGTGAAGTGCAGGTGAGGACAGGCTGGCCTTGGCCAGACCTGTTAGTGTGAGACCTGGCCCAGGGGGACACCCTTCACCTGCTCCAGTGCTGGGCTGAAGGGAGGTTCTGTGTTCACCACACTGTGCACAGCGGCTCTCTGAAAAAGTGAGATAGAATGATGACTTGAAAGTGTATTTTGTTGGCATTTATTACATTCAGCGTGTTGTACAACTACTACCCTTGACTAGTTCCAGAACGTTTTCATCCCCCAAAGAAACCCAGCAGCAGTCACTATGCCAGGGCCGTCCTTAAGCGACTATCTCTGGGTTTGCCTGTTCTGGAATTCTGGTACAAGAATGGGACCTTACACTCCATGGTCCTTTGTGTCTGGCTTCTGTCGCTCAGCATCGGCTTTTATAGATCCAGTGGTTTCTAGGATAGTCCAGCGTGTAGCATGGTGTTAGAGCATGGTGATGGCCAGCAGACTCGACACAGACCACCAGCCCCCAAAGCCACCTCTTCCAATCCGCTCTGTGACCTTGACATTGGAAATGAGCGCTCTAGTTTGCCCAGGTAGTTGGGGGCTGAGACTACCACATAGGAGCTCCACCAGGTGCTAAGCTGGCTCTCTTGTCGTCATCATTAGAACTGAGAGGAGGCTGTGCTGTGACGTTTGTCCCTGCTGTCTTTCCCAGCTGGGCCTGTCTTGGGGACATCAGAATGTGTGATGAAGACAGCGTGTCATGGCCCTGGTGGCACAGCAGGCCTGCTGTGTTGGGTGACTTGGCTTGAAGCCCAGAAGCTTGGCCTGTTTCTCATTGCCACTGTGCTGTCTGCCCCTCATGTGTCCCCTCATGTCGTTCCCGTGGCCACTGTCCCTGTGAGGGCTGTGGTTGCTCTTCTAATCATTTGTTATTGTGGCCGTTTTGTTGAAATAATGCATTCTCCTTGTGATTCACCCAGTTCACTTGTGCAGTTCAGTAGCTTTTTGTGAGGCCACCAAATCGTGCAACCACCAGTCAATTTTAGAACATTTCATCACACCACAGAGAAATGCTGTCCCCTTTGTGGTCGCCCTTTCATCCTCCCCAGCTGGTTAGTGTGGTGGTTAGGTCGGTTCGGACTCCTGGTACCTCCAAGCCCAGTGGAGCCCCGTGTTACCCGGTGCTGCCCCATCCCCACGGTGATGACACAACAGACCGCGCTCAGCCACAGCGTTGACGTTAGCTGGTTTTCCACAAGTAGATCATCAGGCCTTTATGCTTTGTCTGTCTTAGTCTCGAAGCCTCACAAAAACCTGCTTACCGTTAGTGAATCTGCTGGTACTCCAGATACTGCGGTCTATCATCTAGCGCCATGGCAACGTACAAGCCACACAGTGCAACAGACTGGCAGACTGGGGAGAGGTGGTCCTAGTGCCTGGCAGCCACTGGTCTTCAGTTGTACATTTGCTGTTTCTAGACATGTCATCTAAGTGGAGTTATATAATATGTGTCTTTTCCTGACTGGCTGCTTTTATTCAGCAGAATGCTTATGCTTGCGAGGTTCCATGTCATGGCATCTGTCAGAATTGTATTTTCCTTTTACGACTGAATAGTATTCCAGTGTATGAGTAGATTACTCATTTGTTGATGGTTACTTGGATTGCTTTTGTCATTCAGTGATTGTGAATAATAATACTGTGAACATTTGTGTACAAGTTACACATGAATCTCTTAATTTTCCTGGTTATATATGAAGAAGTGGAGCTGAAGGCTCACATAGTAACTTAGATTTTGAGGATCCACCAGAAAATTTTATAAATTGTTGTTGTTGTTAGGTACCATTGAGTCACCTACGACTCATAGCAACCCTGTCTATGTGCAACAGCTCTGAACCCTACTCTGAGCCAGTCTCGCTGATTCTGACACACCTACCCCCATTGCCCCAGTCACTGTATCAATCCATCTCATCCAGGGCCTTCCTTTCCTGCGCTCTCTCTCCACCCTTCCAAGCATGATGTCCTTCTCCAAGGACCGGTCCCCTCCTGGCCACATGCCCAAAGTATTTTCTAAATTAGCTGCACCATTTTGCATTCCCACACCAGCACTATTTTGCATTTCTCTTCTTCCTTGCCAATGCTTCCTACTCTCTTTTTTATTCTAGTCACGCTGGTGGAGGTGAGATGGTATCTCATCATGGTTTTGATTTGCATTTCTCTAATGACACAGGATGGTACAGCGTTCAGACCAGTTGTTTATGGGGTCGCTATAGTCATACTCAACTCATTGGCATCTCTGAACAACAGCAGTGGCTGTAAAAGGATCTCTGGTAACTTAGGAGTAGAGTTGTGCTACCACCTCCGAGGTTTATAGTTCGAATCTACCAGCTGTCCCTTGGGAGAATGATGGGTAGTTTCCTCCTGTGCAGTTTGCTGCCTCTGAAAGCCCACTGGAGGGTGCGCTGTGAGTTGGTTCTGACTCGACACTAAATAACAACATCAGTGACTGTGTTGTTGTTGTGTACCACGGAGCTGGAACAAACCCTTTGCTGATCCTGCTGCAGGTTTTCAGAGGCAAGGAATCACACAGGAGAGAGCACAGAGAGCTGGTGGCCTTGAACTGCCTGCCTTTGGGATTGCAGTGCAGCTTCTTGGCACGAGGCCGTCAGACTAGATGACTAGAAATGGCCTTCAATGACTAGAAATGTTTTTAATGACTATAAATCTTCATGGAAGCGTTCTGCTACATCTGTCTCTAGTGGAGGTCCTGATAGGTTTGAACTGCCCACCTTTTGGTTTCCAGCCAAGCACATTAACTGTTGTTTCACCAAGGTTCCTGTAAATGATGCCAAGCATTTTTAAAATGGGCTGACTTGCCACCTTTGTCTTGATATATCTGGGCTTAAGGGGCTTTTTAATATAGACGACTAATTTGCACACATTTTCTCCAATCCTGTGAGATGACATTTTCACTTTTTATCATGTCATTTGAAGCACAAAAATTTTAAATTTTGATGAGGAGCCAATTTATCTGTTTTTCTTTTGTTTGTGCTTTTTTTTTAAAAAAAAATCATTCACTCATCATTTTCATTTTTTTAATTATTATTTTAATTTCTTTTTTATTATTTTTGTGTGTACTGTTGAATCGGATCCAGTTGGTACAGAAGGAGATTGCCCCTCCTTCTTTAGCAGAGCATCTGGTGGATTTGAACTGTGCACCTTCTGCCACCAAAGTTCTTGTTTGTGCTTTTGATGTCTGAATAAAGCCAGGAAAAACTGATGCTCATGAAAACGCACGCCTGTGCTTTTTTTCTCAGCCTTGAGTTTTTACACTTGCGTCTTTAATCCGTTTCCAGGTCATTCTTGCATGCAGTGAGGAAGGGCTCTAACTTCACTCATTCTTGTACATGTGGAGATCCTCTTGTCCCAAAGTCACTTACTGAAGAGACTGTTCATTCCCTAATGAGTGGTCTTGGCACGCTTGCTGAACTTCAGTTGACCAGAAACAAGTGGATTTATTTTCAGTCTCATGGGTTTTTATGACTGTTCTTATCCACACTGTTTTGATTATTGAAACTTTGTAGTAAGTTAAGGAGAAGAAAACAGTTGCAAACATTCCTTAAAAATTGTAATGTGGAATGTGAGAAGTATGAATTAGAGACAATTGAATGTTGTCAGAATGGAATTGGAATGCTTGACCGTCAGTATCCTAGGCATTAGTGAGATGAAATGGACTAGTGGTGGCCATTTTAAATTGGACTATCCTATGATCGTTATGTTAGATAAGATTAAATGAAGTGGATAACACATTTAATGTCAAAAGAACATTCCATCCAGAAATATGAAGCTATCAGTGATGATATCCATACACCTACAACTTAACCCAAATTTATATATCAACCGTTAATGCCAAAGATGAAGAAACTGAAGCTTTTACCAATATTTGCAGCCTGAAATTGGTCAAGATACATTGATAATAAATGGTGACTGGAATATGGAAATTGGAAACAAGGAAGAATCAGTAGCTGAACAATATGGCTCTGATGATAGGTTATGACAAGGATTGCATGATGAAATTCTATAAGACAAGTGTTCTATTTATTGGAAAGAACCTTTTCAGCAGCATAAATGATGACTATAAATGTGGCTGTCATCAGATGCAATGCACAGGAATCAAATTGACAAAATATGTAGAAAGATAATAGTGCAGATCAGTATCACTGAAATAAATACAAAGCCCAGCTATGGAATAGGCCATCAATTGCTCATATACAAGTTCAAGTTTAAACTGAAGACAAAACTGTTTCCTAAGAGCCAAAGTGCTATCTTGAATATATCCCACCTGAATACAGAGACCATGTCAAGAATGAATTTGATGCAGTGGTGTTCAATCTAATGATTAAAAACCAGAAGAGTTGTGGGATGACATCAAGGATGAAGAAAGCAAAAGATCATTAAAAAGATAGGAAAGAAAGAAAAGATAATGGAATGGACAAAGATCAGGAGTTAGGAAGCCAGGAGAGAAGAACACGTGACATTTCTCAAGCTGAAAAAACTGGGGGTGAAGGGGGGGATCAAAGCCTCAAATTGCGATAAAGACAAATTCAGTGGGCAAAATGAGGCTGAAGATAAAATTATGCAATTTTGGATCATCAGTGATTTAGTTATTGCAAATACCTTTTTTAAAAAAACACAAGTGGTGACTATACAACGTGGATTTCACCCAGTGGGCTGCACAGAAATCAGATTAATTACATCTGTGGAAAGAATTGTTGGAGAAGCTCCATACCAGAAGTCAAAACCAGAACAGGTGTTGATTGTGGAATAGATCCATCAGCTTGTTCAAATTAAAGCTGTAGACAATTCAAACAAGTCCACAAGAACCCAAATCCAACCTTGTTTCTGTCCTCTCTGAATTTAAAAATCATCTCAAGAGTAAGTTTGAAGACCAGAGGAGCTGTGGGATGACATCAAGGATATTATCCAACAAGAAAGCAAAAGGTCATGACGACAAAGACAAGGTAGGGGAAAAAAAGACCAAAATGGATCTCATAAGAGACTGAGAATTGCACTTGAATGCCAAGAAGCCAAAACAAACCGAAGAATTGCAGAAGAGATGAACAGAAGAATCTGAAGGGCAGGTTGAGAAGACAAAGTACTATCATAAAATGGGCAAAGAGCTGGAGTTAGAAAACAAAAAGGGAAGAATTCACTTAGCATTTCTCAAGCTGAAAGAATTGAAAAATAAATTCAAGCCTCAAGTTGCATACTGCAGGATGCCACAGGCAAAAGCCTGAGCAAGTCCAGGAAGCATCACAAGAGGATGGAAGGGATATACTGAGTCACTGTACTGAAAAGAATTGGTAGACACAAACATTTCAGGAAGTAGTGTATGAACAAGAACTAATGGCAATGAAGGAAGAAGTTCAAGCTGCATGGAAGGCATTAGCAAATAGTAAGGCCCCAGGAATTGATGGAATACCAATTGACAAATTTCAGCAGATGCAGCCCTAGATGTGCTCCCCAATCTATGCCAGGAAATTTGGAGGAGAGCTATCTGGCTGTCTGAAAGAAATCCATATTTATTCCTATACCCCAAAAAGGTGATCCAACAGTATGTGGAATTTACCAAACAATATCATTAATATAACATACAAGTAAAATCTTGCTAAAGATTATTTAAAACAGCCAGAACAGTACATTGGCAGAAAACTGCCAGAACTTTAGACTGGATTTAGAAAAACTGTGGCACGAGGGATATCAGATGTCAGATATCTGATGTCAGATGGATCTTGTCTGAAAGTAGAGACTATAATAAGGAGTCTGTGTTTTAGTGACTGTGTGCATTATAACAAACTATGGCTAACATTGAGAAGAATGGGAATCACAGAACACTTAATTATGCTCATTTGAAAGCCATACTGAGGTCAAGAAGCTGTTGTGTACACAGAGCAAGGGAGTACTGCATGGTTTAAAATCAATAAAGATGTGCATGAGAACTCTCTCCTGTCTCTGTATCAATTCAGTCTGTATGCTAAGCAAGTCATTCCAGAGGCTGGACTTTATGAGGAAGAATGTGATACCAGGATTGGGGAGATGACTCTTCAATGTACATTATGAAAAAGACACACCCCTTTTTTGCTGAAAATGAGGAGGATGTGAAATGCTTGCTGCAGAAGATCAGGGAATACAGCCTTCAGTATGGATTAAATCTCAACATCAAGAAGACAAAAATCCTCTCCATTTGTTTAATAGGCAACCTCTTGATGGGTGGGGAAAAGATTGAAGTCTATGATTTCATCTTGCTTGCATCCCAGACAAGAAATTAAAAGATGAGTTGTACTGGGAAAACAAGGCCCTCTTAGGTACTAAAGAGCAATGATGGCAGTTTAAAGACTAAGGTGCTTCAAGCTCTGGTCTTTTCAATAACTTGTTACACATCTGAAAGTTGAACAGTGAATAAGGATGACACAAGAAGAATTGATGCCTTTGAGCTATGGTTTCGGAGAGGAGTCCTGAATACCCCTCAGACTGCCAAAAGAACAGATAGAGAAAGTACAACCAGGATGCTCCTCAGAGGCAAAGATAGTGAAACTTTGCCTCACATACTTTGGATATGATGTGAGGAGGAGCCAGTCCTTGGAAAGGGGACATTATGCTTGGAAAGGTCAGTGAAAGAGAGCAAGACCCTCAACAAGAGGGATTGATACAGTGACTAACAGTGGGCTCAGGTACAGCAGAGATGGGGCAGTAGGATAACAGGATAAGATCCATTGTTCATAGAGTCATGATAAGTTGTAGTCGACCCGACAGCACCTAACAACAACAACTTGGGCAGAACATTGAATGGGGCAGGAAGTATCAAATGAGGATGGAAGGAAGCCCCAGAGTCACTGTACCAAAAGGAATTGGGCAGTGTTCAGCCGCCTCAGCAGGTAGCATATGAAGAGATGGTGCTGAAGGAAGGAGTCCAAACCGTAGTGAAGGCAGTGGTGAAAAACCACGACTTCAGGAATTGATAGAATAGACTAGATGCTTCAGCAAATGGATACAATGCTGTACGCGCTCACTTAACTCTACCAAGCGATTTGGAAGGCAGTGACTGGAATGGGTCCGTATCTGTTCCCATGGCAAAGAAAGGTGATCCAGTAGAGTGCAGAAATTAGCAAATAATAGCATTAATATTGCATTGCACACAGATGCCTTTGCTGAAGGTGGTTTAAAAGTGGTTGAAGGTGTATATTAATGTAGAACTGCCAGAAATTAAGTTGGCTTCAGAAGAAGATTTGAAACAAGGACTGTCTGTCACTGCTGAGGTTAGATGGATTTTGCCTGAAAGTAGAAAGTACCAGAAGATGTTTATCTGTGTTTTATTGACCCCCACAAAGTCATTTGACTGTATAGATCTTAACAAATTCTGAGTAATGTTGTGAAGAATGAGAATTCCAGAACCCTTAATTGTGCGCGTGACCACCTTGAACATAGTTCAAGACACAGTCTTTTTGAGCAGATCAAGGAGACACTTTGTGTTTTAAACTTGGGAAAGAAGTGTGTCAGCCTTGTATTCTTTCACTAGACTTATTCAGTATATGTGTTAAACAAAAATTCTGAGGGAACTGTTGGGAAGAAGACATCCTCAGGACTGGAAAAAGACTCATTAGCAACTTACAGTGTGCAGCTGACACGCAGCTGGTTGGAACTGGCTCACAGCTGACCCTCCAGCAGGTTTTCAGAGGCTTTAAAACCACAAGGGAGGAGATTACAGGTCCTTCTCCTGCAGGACCACAGGTGGATATGAACCGCTAGAGAGCACCACCTTTGCATTGGCAGAGCAGCTCCTTACTAACTAGGCCACCAGGACTCCCTTAACGTAAAGAAAATCTCACAGCTGGGCCATTAAGCAACATCAGGATAAAGAGAAAAGACTGGAGTTGTTGTGTTTTTAATTTTACTTGCCTTCTACCCAACAGCAATGGAAGCAGCAGCAGTCAGGAAATCAGACTAGTTATTTCACTGGGTAAAAAGACTGCCTTAAAGTGTTAAAAACGGCAGATGTCACCTTGAGAACTAAGGTGTGTCAGACCCAAACCATGGTATTTTCAGTTTTTTCATTTTCATTTGCAGTCACTTGCTATGTGTCAGAAAGCTGGACAGTGACTAGGGATGATGCAAGGAGAATCAATGCCTTTGAGTTGTGGTGGTGAAGAATATTGAGTATACCATAGACTGCAAGGAAAACAAACAGGTTCGTCCAGGAGAGGGTGAAGCCAGGCTGCTCCTTGGAGGCAAGAGTTCTGAAGCTCCGTCTGACTTATGTAACCAGTCTTTGAAGAAGGACATCATGCTTGGAAGGGTAGAGGGACAGCGCAGGAGAGGAAGACCCTTGATAAGATGGATTGATTCAGTGACTGGGGTAATGGGAGTAGATGTGTCGGAGACAATAAGGTTGGCACAGGGTAGAGCAGGGTTTAGGGCATAGGGCCACTGTGAGTCGCAAGCAACTCAATGACACATAACAACAACCACTACAATAACATTTGCAAGTGAACACAGGGCAGTGAATTGGGCTGCCAGGGCAGCTCAGACATACACCTTCTGTTGGGAGGACAACATTTCTTTTTTTTAAATTATTATTATTTTTGTGTGCGTGTACCGTCAAATCAGATCTGACTGGTACAGGAGGAGATTGTCCCTCCTTCCCCAGCAGAGCATCTGGTGGATTCAAACCGTGCGACTCTGGGATTGTAGTTGCAGGTCCTTGCCACTAGGCCACCAGAGCTCCCCTGGGAGGACAACATTTCATTCTGTTCTATACAAGGTCACTGTGTGGAACCAATGACAGGCACCCACCGCACCAAATCAATACATTGTGAAATCAGGAAGTGCAAGTTCTCCTACTTGGTTCCTCTTTTCCAAGATTGTTTTGCCTCTTCTGAGTTCTTCGCACATGAGTTTTAGTACCAGCTGTCAGCTTCTGGAAAGAGGCCAGCTGGGTTTCTGATAGGATGGTGTTGACCCTGTGGATTGCCTGTGTTCTGTTCTTTTTTTTACAGTAAAAACGCTTGCCTTTTTATTAAACTAGCTTCCCATTTGACAATTTCTTTACCAATTAAGTGACATTATTTACATTTTTCACAATGTATCCGTGATCTCTTTGATTGTGCTGTAACTGTTCTGTTTCTAGTAATTGTTGACCTTTTAGGCACCTGCAGATGAGTTTTTAAGGGAGCTCTGTGTTTCTGGGTAATAGACTTAATTTTGCTTGCCAGTCTGTTACTTCACTGGATGATGATTTCTGCATAGCTTCGTCCAGTGTTTAGAGTACCTGGTAACCCCAGCGATTCCTCTAGTATCAGCTGATCCATGAAGACTGAAATGGGTAAGACTGTTTTGTGTCATGTTTTTCTCCTGTTCTGTCAGGGCCCATTTAATGTGGCCTTGGTTGGAACAGTAGGCAGTGGTAGCTGGGCTCTCGAGGCAGATGAGCTCTTAACACTGTAGACAAGTTGTTCTTACAGACTGGGGTCCTCCTTCCTCTTGCTTGAGTTGTTTTTGAGTTCTCTTGGCACAGCTTCTCCCCTCTCCGCACCCCGTGACTGCAGGCTGGTGAGCCTTTTTTTCCTCTGGGACCTTTGGGGCCTCCTTCTGTGTTACAGATGAGGTCCAGGGTCTGGCTGTCCCAGGTCGCTTGATTTCTCTGGTCACTTCCTTCACGCCTCATCTCACTTCTGCCACTTTCTGTAGATATGACCCACTCAGTGTCCCCCAATCCAGGTATTTTTGTGACCTCCCCCTAAACATTGCCTGACTTACCACCTCAGTGCAGAGGTTCAGAGACATAGCGCGCATCCTGTCAGTTTTTGGCACTCCTCATCTCTTGGCTAGTGTCACGGGGGAGTGCTGCACAGTTGATTGTTCTGTGACCCGAGTTGAGCCACACAGGGAGATCCATTCATTCTGCAGGGATGTGGTGGTGTACACAGCCTGACTCCTCACAGCAGTGTGGCTCCCAGTGCAGATACTCAGCTCGGAAAGGCTTGGCCCAGGTCTTTCGGAGCCACCTGCATCCATTTCACAGGCTGCTGTCTCACCGACGGGCAGAGCCAGAGTGTTGTGCCGTTTGCTCTTGAGTCAGCTCTGTCCCGTGGGGAGCTTTTACACAGCAGAATGTCACGCTGCCTACTCCTGCGTGGTCGTCATGGTCATTGTCAAGATTGAGGCCAGTGTGTAGCCCATTGTGTCAGTTCCTCTCATGAAGGGTTTCCCTTGTTTTCCAGCCCTTCTGTTTTACCAGCCACGATGCCCTTTTGTAGTGATTGGTCTTTCCTGGTGGTATGTCTTGAGTAGTGAGCCACAGGCCCACTGTCCTGACTTCTAAAGAACATTCTGGTGGTGGTTCTCCTAACATTATTTTGTTTGTTCTCCTGGCAGCCTGTGGTTTATTCCATTTTCTTCACCACCACAATTCAAAAGCATCAGTTCTTCTTTTTCCATTTCCAGTTTTTCAAAACATTGAAAGTGAATTAATCATCCCCTTGACTTGGGAAAGAGACTGTGGCCAAAAGGAAGACTTGCCCCAGTCTTGTATCCCAACCCTTGCCCCTCTGGGCAGACACAACAGGAAGAAGCCTTAACCTTATACCTGAATGCTTTGCCCGGGGCTCCAGGCTCCCTCCTCTCCATGTTCTTCCTCCCCGCTCCTGGTTGCCAGCTCTTGGCTTGGTTGGGTCGTCTGATTTCACTGTGATAATTAAAAGAAAAATCCTAAGCAACCTAAAAAAAAAAGTGAATTAAAAAAAAACCCCAAAACCCTATGATTTGGGTCACGCACACCTTAGTCATCAAAGTGATAACTTTGCATTTTGGCATCTTAAAGAAGTTCTCTGCAGCTGGCTCGTGAGAGCAGAGAGTGACGCAGCAGCTTCTGTGGGGTGGACACCCATGGACCCCCTGCTCTGCTTTCATGTCTGCAAGTGCCCTGTCACTTCGGCTGTTTGGCCCAGTCTGTGGGGACATGGCCATCAAGCCTGCCTTGGCCTTGTTGCTACTGATGTCCCACTTGTCCCAGCCTAGTGAGCAAACGATGAAGCCTGTGTGTCTTGTCTTTCTAAGGAAGAGAAGGTCAGGGGCGTCTGTGGGTGCTGAGTCCGCAGGGCCCAAGTCCAAGGACCCTGCACATGTGTGCTGATAGGAGCTAGGCTGCACTTGCCAGCGACCCCTTGCCAGGTAGGTTGGAATTGGGAGCTGCAGGTTTGGGCTTTGGCCCAGCTTGAAGCTCTGTTGGGTAGGTGGGTAGCCTTGGGTTATCATGGGTCCTTCACTGCTTCTCTCTCCCCTGAGACATTCCATCATCCACATCACCACATCACCCCATCACCCCCCCTCAGTGTTAGCACCCCTTCTCCTTCTGTCATTCCTAGTCACTGTCCCAACTCTCTGATGCAGAGCATGTAATTGTGAAGACTATGGCCTGGATCAGGCTCACCTTAGTCTCCAGCCTGATGTCGTTACTCTTCAGTACTCTTGATAGGTCCCTCACAGCTGACTTTCCCAGTGCAATTCATCTCTTGATTTCATTTCCTGGCTGCTGCTACCAAGAGTGTTGACTGTGGAACCAAGTAAACGAAAACTGTTAACTATCTCAATCTCTTCACCATCCATACTGATACTGCCAATTGGCCCAGTGGTAAAAAATCTTTGTTTTCCTAACGTTGAGCCTCAATCCATATTGGAGGCTGCAGTCCTTGACCTTCTGCAGCAAGCACTTCAGGTCCTCCTCAGTTTCAGGAAGCAGGGTTGTGTCATCTGCATAATGCAGGTTGTTGACTCTTTGACCAATCTTGATGCCACATTCCTCCTTGTACAGCCCAGCTTCTTGGATGATCTGTTCTGCATACAGATTGAAAAGGTATGGAGACAAAATACATCCCTGATGAACCCCCTTCTTGATTTTGAACCATGTGGTGTCTCCTTGCTCTGTTCTGATGACTGCCTCTTGGTCCAAGTATAGGTTTCTCATAAGAACAATCAAATGTTCTGGGATTCCCATTCTTCTCAGAGTCAGCCATAGCTTGTTGTGATCCACACGGTCAAAAGCCTTTGCATAGTCAATGAAGCACAGATAGACATTCTTCTGGTATTCTCTGCTTTCTGCCAAGATCCATCTAACATTAGCTGTAATAACCCTAGTACCACGACTTTTTCTCAATCCAGCCTGCACATCTGGCAGTTCTCTGCTGACATATTGTTTCAGACATTTTTGGGTAATTTTCAGCAGAATCTTGCTTGCGTGTGATATTAATGATATTGTTCGATAATGAAGATGACAGAAGTAAAAATTTATGCCTTTGAGTGGTAGTGTTGGAGAAGAGTGCTGAATATCCATCCCACAGAACAGCCAAAAGAATAAATGGATACGTCTTGGAGAAGGTGCAGCCAGAGTGCTCTGTGGAGGCAAGATTGGTGAAGCTTCGTCTTGCATACTTTGGGAAAGATAGCATGCTTGGAAAGGTGAAGGGACAGTAAAAGACTTCTCTCAACCAGGTGAATTAACACAGTGACTGCAGCAGTGGACTCGAGTGTGTCTGAGATTGTGAGGATGGCACAGGGTAGGACAGGGTTCAGATCTGTAGTTCATACAACAACACATCTCAGGTCCATTGTGCTCAAAGCGATCCCTTGATTTTGATTGTCCCATGAGGACTGGTCTCTGAAGAAAGGTCTGGGCATGGTGAGAGGGCAGCAGGGACCTGACTCCAGGCCTCAGCCCCCAGCCCCACACCCCACTTAGAGATGATTCTGTAAGAGTGCAGGACCTGGGCTGGGACACGGTCCCCAGAACCAGGAGGCGGCCCACGCCGCTGGGCGTCCTCATCTCCTGACCTGAGATGGCTCTGCCTCGCTGTCCCTTGGGAGCGAGCCCAATGCCCGCTTCCCTCACTCTTGTTATTTTCAGCCTCTGACTGGTAGCTAACCCAGAGACAAGGGCATGAGAATGCCACCTGGTCCCGTCCCTGCCCTGTCTCAACACTGGGTCTGCTCTAGTCTGTGACTGCAGTGCCCTCTGGCCTGACCCCCTATGGTTCCCCTCATGTGTGTCCCATCTCCTGGACCCTCAACACTCCCTGCAGGCTCTAGGCTGCCTGGGGAGCTGCCAGTGTGCCCACCTGTAATCCCAGCCTCATTGTGAAAGGCGCTAGCAGGCAGTGCAGCAGATGACTCGCTGGTCCTATGAGGCCTTTCAGAACATGGGGGCACATAGATGTAATAACGACATCGCACCCCCCTCTTCACCTTCACATTGGTTCTTCACATTTCCATCACACGGATCTTCCCAAGTGTAGTGGTTCTAGAACTTTCCAGTCAGCCCCTGCCTGACAGATCTCAGTCATGGTTGATTTCTGTGACCGTGCATGGAGTGTGTGGGAGTCTCCAGGTTGGGGCCACATCTTGAGGTCCAGCTGTTGCTGTGACTGCGGCCTCTGAGACCTTCCCCTTGTCTCCTCATCTCCAGACACGTGGCTCGGTGTGAGTGTGGTGTCCGTCCTCCTTCCCCTCCAGTCCTCATCTGGCTGGCACTGTCCACCCTGCAGGTCCCCTCTGTGCAGCAGGCGTCTCTGGACTGCATAGGGTTGACTGTCTTTTTGGGTTCTGATGGTTCTGCACCATCCCCTTGCGGTATTCCCTGTGTGTTTGTGTCTGGGGAACATTTTTCCCACCCTTGGCGCCCTCACCACAGAGTGAGCAGGGGGCAGGCTGGTCAACTAGTGGGCTCAGCCTCACTCAGAATTTAGTAAGGGCTTTCTTAGCAGATGTGTCCAGAGGGCTGACAGTTGGCCTGGCGCTTCTGTGGAGTGTGTCAGTGGTGCGTACCTGGGCCCAAATGGCCCGTTTTCAGATGTGCCTTCTGTTTGCCAGTCTCACATAAACCCATGCCATTCCTTCCCAGGAGCTGCAGAATGACCTGGACCGGGAGACGAGCAGTCTGCAGGAGCTGGAGGCCCAGAAGCAAGATGCTCAGGACCGGCTGGACGAGATGGACCAGCAGAAGGCCAAGCTCCGAGACATGCTGAGTGACGTGCGGCAGAAGTGCCAGGACGAGACCCAGATGGTGAGCTGAATGCTGGGGTGCTCAGTGGTGGGTGTGTCAGGACGCTGGGAAACAGATGGGCACAGCCTGCATGGCTTTAAAAAAAATAAAGAAATTGATACTTTAATGAACGTTTATAGAGAATTTGGATTTCCTTCATTCATTGAATATTTTCCTCTCTGCCTCTCCCCGCCAGTTCACTTTTCTCTTTGGAAAAAAAGAAAAATGATTTCATTGTTGTACCATTCCCAACCCCTACCCCAGTCCACTTTATTATGCAACTTTTATATTGGACTGTTATGCAAATAATACCTAATCATCTATTCCTTCCTTTTAAGCAGTTCTTTCCCTCATCTGTCTCCATCTTTCCCTCATCTGTCTCCATGCAGTGTACATTATTTATCCCCTGTTTTCTTAATTTCCCCCCAACCCTGATGTCGTGACATTATGCAGCATTTGTCCTTTTGTGACTGAGATATTTCACAGCTTATTCTCCTTCAGGGTCACCCATTTTGTAGAATAGTTCATGAATTACTTGTTTTTCAGTGCTGCATAGTATTCCACTGTGTGACTATACCACACCTTCTCTATCCATTCGTTTCATGATGGGCCTGGATGGCTTTTTTTTATTTTAACTTTTATTGGTATTCCATTCAATAATTCATATGTACTTTGTTTTATGACACTGATAACATCCCCACGTCATACCATCGCTCTTCCCACTATCTCTGTGCTTCCTTTTTTTACTTCATCCCACCGTCCTCTCCCTTCCTACCTTTTCAGCTTTATCTGGGGACAAATGCCGCCCTTGTGACCTTGTGTGGATATGATTGCACTAAGGACCGAGTGCCTCCTGGTGTTACTGTTCATTGTGTAGGTTTATCCCTTGCTTGGTTGCTGGTTGTGTCACAGCCTTGAGTTCACTACTAGTCTCCAAGGGTGGCTGAGAGCCGGAGTCTTGGGTTTCACCAGCCTCCATCAGATGAGCAAGACTGGCCATTACTGACATTTTGCATTTTGTTCTGAATTCATCTCTGACTGTATCCAGGACCTTCTGTCCGTTTTTTTGGTCTCAGCATCGTGGAAGTGGAGGTTCGCAGTCTGTGAGTGTGTGGATAGTATGTTTTGGTGCCATACAGGGACCAGTGGCTGCACCATGGATGCCAACTCACAGGCCTTGATGTCCTCAGTGACTGATCACCTGTGCAGGTGCAGGACACTTTGGACAATGTTAGGTACTTGACTGTGAGGTCTCCTGATTCCATACCATGGTTGTTTTGTTTGTTTTTTAAAATGCAGACATTTTTATTATGTTTAGGTGAGAGTTTACACAGCACTGGGTCTTCATTGAACAATTTTCTGCACCAATTCTTTGGTGGTATTGGTGACATTTTCACAGTGCTTCCTTATTTCTGGAGGCCTTTCATTCTGGTTGGACCTCTTCCAGGACTCTAGTTTCCCTATCTTCTTACTTCGCTTTTGAGTAAACTTTGACCTTTTGGTCTTTTATGAATGACTTTTTGCGGAGCTCATTACTCATGGGTTACAGTATTTCTTTTACGAGCCAGTCGGTTACTTTAATAGCAGATGATCTCAAAGGTTTGAGGTTTAAATATCTCAGGGCAGTTGTCTTGGAGACCTCTAGTTTCAGCCAGACCAGTGACTGTGGACTATTGAGGTCTTGGAGTTTTCTTCCCACATTTCTCTCCTGCTCTGTCTACTGTGACCATAGTTGGTGGTAGCTGGACACAACCTAGTTCTTCTGGATTCAGGGTCATGGTCCTGTGGATGGCTTCCTTTTCTTAGTCTCTGTTTTCCTCCTTTGTCTTTTGTTGCAGATGAATAGAACAGTAGCTGCTGCTTAGATGGCTGTTCTCAAGCTTTTCATCACTTTGGGGTGTAGAAAGTACACGTTGTGAACTGTCAGTAGCCAGTTAACTGAGTTGTCTTGTGAGACTCTGGCTCTAAAGTTTTTTGTTTTTTTTTAGGACATGGTCACATTTATTGTTCATAGAGTTACTATGAGTTAGACTTGAAGGCACCCAAGAAAAACAACATAAGTTGAACTAAACTTTAAATTACACTGCACATTTCAGTGTTAGGAATAATAATTTAAAAAGAACTGCATTTACTCTGAATATTTTAACTTTTCACAAAATTATCTCTAGAAAATAATTTTAATTTAAAACAAATTATTATCTTCTTTTATGTGGTTGAGGTTTTTTAAAAATTTTATTTTGTTAATTTTAATGAACATTTACAGAGATTTTGGATTTCCATTCATTCATTTGTTGCACTATTTTCTCTACCCCCCCAGTTCGTTTCTCTCTCTTTTTTTCCCCCTTTTAAAGTCTGTTTTAATTGTCTCATTGCCACAGTGCTTGTCAAAACCAGAATACTCGTGAATAAAGCACCTGTACCTGTGTGCTGTCTTATCGATGTGAATATATGTGCTTGTGCGCACACCCCTGCTCACTTTGTTTTGTTGTGAGCTGCCACTGAATCAGCTCCAGCTCTCAGTGCCCCTGGAGATGACAGAACGAAGCACCCAGTCGCGCACCATCTTCACGATTGGCAGTTTATTTGAGCCTGTGTCCTTGTGGCCACTGTGTACTGGCTACTGGATCTTGGATCAGAGAGAAAAACTGGCCTCAAAGGCATTTTGGGAACCTTTGAAGCTAGATAGTAAATTCTATGTAATAACCACGCATTGATCTGTTTCTAAAGTGTGATCATGTTACTGGGGTCATAAAAGAATGCTCTCATTTTTTGGAAACATACCATGAAATAGTTGGCTGTCACAGGGCATTATGCGTGCAGCTCACCCACAGATGAGTCAGAGGAAAACGGTACCTGTTTCATTGTTAGGCTCGGACTAATGGTGACCCCGTGTGCGCGGTCCTGTGCCATCTCCACGGTGGTTGGGATCCACCGTTGTGGTCACTGTGCATTTTCGGTGCCTCCCTAACGGGGAAATTGCTTCCCTCTCACACTACAGCAGCACCATACTAGACACCGTTCTAGCACTGAATCAGTTTCCTTTGTTGGCTGTGAATTTTCATTGGCTACTTTTTGGAAATCGCCTGTCAGGCCTTTTTTTTCTTTGGCACCTTCTAATCTGGCACCTTCACTGAACCTGTCCACTGTGAGTATCTGCTGGTATCTGAAAAATTGCAGCATCACAGCGATACACCAGCTCCCACAGTGTGATGTGCTAATGGATGGATGCTGGCTAACTTTAACAGAAGTGCTTAAAAGACCATTTGGAGAACCTGAGAGCATTTTTTGCACTAAGCTCCTTGTCTCCCAGCTTGTGTCTAGAGAGCAGTCTGTATTGGTTAATGAGGTGGGTCTCTGAAGCCAAGCCTCATAGATACTCCACCTCCTTGGGCCACTGCCAGCCTCCCCCCAGCACACAGAGGGTCTGAAGGCTGTGCACCGTCCAGTGCAATCTGCACAGCTCGCTGGAAACCTGGGGACGGTGGTGTCCGTGCACTTGAACGTCTTGAAGGTCCTGTGCGATTGCAGTCAGCCCCACTGGCATACACAAATGGCTGTCTTGGTTCCAGGTCAGGACCTGCTCCTTCCAGAACCACCAACATCAGTTTGTCAGGCAAAGGTGTCTTTCCACCCCACCAGGAGCCTAGGCTCTGGGCTTGGTCACCCCTTCCCCACCTCGCTTTGTTCAGAGCATATGAATTGTTTTCTTCCTTCATGCTATTTCTCACTTTGCAATCCCCTCTGATCCCACTCTAGATTTCATCTCTGAAGACACAGATCCAGTCTCAGGAATCAGACCTGCGGTCCCAGGAGGATGACTTGAACCGGGCCAAGGCGGAGCTGGGCCGCCTGCAGCAGGAGGAGGCGCAGCTGGAGCAGAGCATCCAGGCTGGGCGTGCCCAGCTCGAGACCATCCTCAAGTCCCTCGCGTCTACACAGGACGAGATCAATCAGGTTCGGGTGGGTTGGGTCCCTGTGAGCACCACTGTATGTGCAGGCAGCCAGTCAACCAGGGATCAGCCTGGTGTGTAGAGTGACCACCGGAGTGCTCAGCTTGGCAGCTGTGTGCGTCAGAGTCCCTTTAGGGACCGTTCACCTGGAGGTGGAAGCAAGGGCCTCCCTAGCATGCCCAGCCACACACTGGCCTCTGCTTTGCCTCCTTCCACATGGGGCTGAGGGCATAATCACAGACTCCTTGGGAGAGAGCTTGGCTCTTGGGTGTTCTCCGTGGCCTGGGGCTTGTATGAGGAGAAGTTGAGGAAAGGCTTTCCTGCTCCTCCCTGGGCCTGAGTGAAGGACAGATGGCAGCTGAGGGCAGCAAGTCCAGTGCCAGCCATTGAAGGCTCCTTTGTAACCAGCATTACCCCACATAAGCCCCTTATCTCTCCCACAAGGAGCCCTGTCCACCCTACCAGGACTCCCATTCTGCAAACAGGACCCTCTTCCAGGTCTTTAAGCTGCCCAGGAATCCCCCAGCACAAGAGCCTCATGTCCGGCGGTTTCCAGCCTCCATGGAACATTCCATATCTACCCTCAGAGCGGGCTTGGTGCCGCCATCGACAGGCACCGAACAGCAGCCTGTGCTTCCTTTGCTGGCTGAGCTAATCTCTCTGCTCCAGTGGCTGATCACAAACCTCTCCCACCAGTCATCTGGGTTGTGCGCCGTTGTTATTTAGTAGCTGCAGGGGTCTTTTTCATCCTAGTTCGGGATTTATGAAACCAGTATCTGTAAGTTTATACTGCTAACTGTAATAACAACAACAATAGGCAAGGAAAACCCATTTTCCACCAAGTCAAGCCTGACTCCTGGTGCTGTGGATGTGGCATTGTAGAGCTGTGCTGCAGAGGGTTTGTTTCCAGCAGCTAAGTTTTCAGAAGTTGGCTGAGACCCCCTGGGTGGAGTTGAACATCCAGCCTTTGCCAGGTGCATTAACCTTGTGCATTACCCATAGAATCCAAATGGGACAACAACTCCCTCAAAAGGAGACAGCTGCGTGGGCATTTGGGATAGGTTATGCACCTGGGTTTTGACCCACTTAGTCTGTTCAGAATCAGCACATACAGAGAGATCCCTGGATACGTCCAGTCACTAACCTCAAGGCTGGCGGTTTTGAGTCCACCCACTTTGGTTCTGTGGAGGAAAGACTTGGTGAACCATAAAGATTACAGGCCAGAAAACCCGTGGAGCATACCTCTCCTCTGTAACACCTGGAGTCTTTGACATCACGTATCAACAACAAACAAAATAAAAGAGAATCTACATGTGTCTCTGCACATGTGCCCTTCCTGCCCGGGGCCGCAGATGCATCACAGCCCAGTGGGTAGTGGGAAGGGTATTCTCTGGTCTCCAGCCATCTCTTTCCTGCCTGCCCATGACCCACACCTGAGGCCTGGGGTTCGATCTAAAGGGAAGTGCCATCTTACCTGACTCAGCCCCAGGCCTGCGCATGACATGGAACTGTTTCTGTCATGCAGGCAAGAAGTAAGCTGTCCCAGCTGCACGAGAACCAGCAGGATGCCCGGCGTGCACTCCTGGCCAGTGACGAGGTCCTCAACGGGGCGCCCAGCCTCACCGACCTGACTGAGCGGGGCGGCTTCGGAGCCACGGTGCAGGTCGAGTAGCTGCGTCGAGCCCTTGAAGTGGCCTCTGTGGTCACCCCCACTCCTGGACTTGTATATGGGCCCCTCTGTGACTGTGTGAGGGGAGGGGGCTTCCGGTTTCTGCTGCTGCTTTGCACTTCCCCACCTCCTGTCAGGTATGGCCGGGCTCACTCGGGTCCCGAGTCCAGCAGAGTCCGGAGTCCCCTGTCACCTCATCTATGCAGAAGCGCCTGAGCGCGCCGAACCTCCAATTTCAGGGGACTTCCCCTAAACAGAAAAGAATTGAATCCATACCTGCACGTATGAAAGCCCAGGGTCTACTCATTTGGGGGATTGGGAGGGGTGTGCCTGCGTGTATGTGGATATGGTTATGAGTGTGTGCATGCATGTGGTTATGCTTCTGCAAAGCAGTACCTTGAAAATCAAATGTATTGATAAAAATCAAGAACAATGACCCGAAAATGCTTGATGGGCATTGCTGTCTCAGCAAGAATTGCCTTTCCAGAAACTCAGGCCACATTTAAAACCTCTTCCTTCCCTTTCACACTTTGTGACCCAAGATGCCAGGTCAGTATTCTCATGCTCTAACATCTGGATGGAAACCTTGCCTCTTCTACCAGCCGGCCTGTGCTGGGGGTGTGTGGTCCCTGGCTCCATGTGGCCGTGGCCGTGCCTTTGGCCGCATGCGCTCTGTCTGGCTGTCTCTCAGCCCCTCCTGGCCTGGTCTTGGGCCTCCTTTCCTCCTGCTCCACACTCTGACTCAGCTCTTCCTGCTGTTTCTTACCGCGTTTCTGTTCTCGGTCACAAGGTTACTCAGTCCTGAGAATCTGCAGGGTACTAGCCTTCTCCAGATCACTTCAGAGCCACTATGACCACTCCGTCTGCCTTCCATCTTGGCCGACCTGGCCGTGCTGCCCCCACCACCCACATGTCTTCCCCGTGAGATGTGAACGGGGCCTTCCTTGTGTGCTCTTGGGTCTGTTGTCAGCTTCGTTGTTGACTTTCTTTATTTTCCTCAATGACAAGCGTTTGTTCTCTGTGATGTTGCAAACTGGCTTTTCTTGCTTTCTCCCTGGCTGCACTGCGGCCGTTGTCAGCTTCATGGGGCCCCAAGCCTTCTCCCTCTGCCTCTTCCTTTGCATCACTCACAGCTTACCCTCTTCTTGCTCCTGGTTCAAGAAACTGCTTACTCAGAACCGCCCCCACCTTTTTTAATGCAGTCTCCTTGGATGCACGTTGTGTTGCAAGTGGCCACTGAGTTTTTGCAGATTTTGACCGTCCACATTACCTTAGTTCATCTTTTAAATGGGACCAAGTTTACACAAGAGAAAATCAATCTTGGGATGTGGACATCAGCGATATTACGCATAAAGCCTGTGTCTGGAAGAAAAGATTTATTTATATCATTGTACAAATACAGATTTTAAAGCATCTTTTGGCTTGTTTCCATTTCTTAATAAGGACTCTGAAAAAGAAGGATTTTGTTTCCTCCCGAACAATTGTCGGCTGCTCTGCGGGAGAGAGGGCTCACCTAGTCCTCGGTGGGGTTGGTCGTGGATCCTGACCAGTGGTTTATGTGGGACCTTCTGAGTTCCAGGACATCTTGTCTAGTGTCAGGCTTGAACAAGCCACAGAGTTTGACATCTCGTCTCACCTCCTGAGAGTCTGAGCGGCTTTCCCTTCCTTGGGTAACCAGGTGGCTGGAGAGTCCAGGGTCAGAGACACAGGAATCTTAAGGCTTTGCTTGTTTCTTGTCTCTCCTGGTGATAAAGAGACTGAGCTCTTGCCCTAAAGGCAGACCCAACCAGCCTGTTAAGACTCTGGTTTTCAGTGGCTCATTTGTCAGAAGTAGACTTCTAGGCCTTTCTTCCAAGGCACCCCTGGGTAGATGTGACTGCCCAGTGATTAGGTGAGCAGCTGAGTGCTTTCACAATTTGTGGCCCGCGGGACTCAGTCTGAAAAGAAGGCTTTATGGACACAGACTTGAGGCTCACTGAGAACCAGCCCCGGACAGCAGCCTGCTGATTGCATCAGGGTGGAAGTGGACACCTACATGCTGTGGTGAGCTGGACTGTTTTCACTGGTTCCGTAGCCAACTGCTGCTTAAGAGTCTTGCCTTAGTTACTCAGCATTACCCACAGTGGGAGAATTTACACAACGGGAGTTGGTAGAATCCCCTTCAGATCAGTGTTCTTTTTCAGAGCCCCTCACTAGCCTGCCTCCTACAAAGGAGCAGGCATATCCCATAAGTGCCACTGCCCTCCCAGAGCTCTCAGTTCTCAGAACATGACTGCTTGCCAACTTCATGATCCGGGACCCATCTCTTTCCTCTCTGAAGGGACATGTCATCCACCCCCAGACGTGGCAGCTGCACTCTCATCCTGGCAGCTGGAGAGGAGGGTCAACTGGTCATTGGGTGATGGGGTAGTGGTATCTCTGCGAAGCCTCATGGACGTCACCATTGTTCGTCTTTGGCATCTCCTCTGAAGGAGAAGGTGTGGTGGCCACCTTGAGCAGACGTGTTGGCCACCTTGAGCAGACATGCTTTCTTGAGAAAGTTGGTTCGAGGTGGTAGAACCAATTCTCAGTTCAAGGCCTGGTGGTCTGGGCTTTGGATTCTGAGCCGGAGACCCCAGAACCCCAGTCTCTTCCTGCGTAACACTGTTCACCACCACCTGGAGTCTTCCGGTAACAGTTGACAACATTAAATCAAGAGCTGACAGCCAAGCCTCTCCCTCCATCTGCCACTTGTAATTCAATCTCAATCCAGTTGAGAACTAAATAGAAACCTCCAGCCTGAGCTCGAGCTGTTGTTCTGCTTCCTCCAAGCCCTTTGTCCCTATCTCCTTCTGGAACAATCATCCTCATTTCCTACCCCTCCACCCCTTCCACCAATGCAGTGGGAGAGACCAGCAGTGGCCCACAGATGCCCTGTGCACTAGGAGGGCACAAGGTGGTGCCTGTGTGCATCTCTTCTTACTGACTTGATTTCCCTGACTTGGGGAGGTCGTGTGTGCGTGGAGGTTCCAGATACTCTCCCCCAGGTAAGAAAACACTGTTGGACCCAACCAGAGGGCAGTGGCACCAGCTTCTTCTGGAGTGGCCTGAGGGCAGCCCTTGGTGCCCAGACCACCCCAGGCTGGTGCCTCCGTAGGGAGTCTCAGGGGGCCACAGAGGCCTCTCCTGCCGCCGTCCTGCCCCATTGGCCAAAAGATCAAATGCCAGCCTTGTTCAAAAGATTTTGTCCATCAGGTTAATGGATGGTTTCCCAACCCCAGTACATCCTTCTCAGCACTTTTGGCAAAGTGCCTCCACTTTCTGATATCACGGTGACACCCACGTGTGCCCAAGGGGTGCCTCCACCAACCAGACCACCGTTCCTTCCCTGTGGATGAGGCACACCCAGCCCTTCCGGCAAAGTCATACCCTACCCATAGCTTCAACGGGTTTTCAGAGGCAGTTAATCGCACGGGAGGAGATTGCCCATCCTTCTCCCATGGAGCAGCTGGTGGTGGCCTTGAAGCACGTGCCTTTGGGAGTGCAGTGTAGCTTCTCACCACTAGGCCACCAGGGTCCCCTCTCCAGGCTGTCCTGTACCCGAAAAATATGCTCTTATGAAGCTTCCCCGCCCCTAACTGGTCCAGATGGGCATGTTTGTTCCTAGAACTAAATGACTTTTTATTTTTTTTGACCTGAAGTAATGTACATTCTAGAGTAGTTCCAGCTGCTCATTTCCCCATAGGGAGCAAAGAGCCACCACATTTCTTCTTGCGGAGACCTTCTTTTATTTGAAAAGGCTCACTTCTGCGTCTTACAGAGGCAGAGGCAGGCCCTCGGGGGCAGTCGTGTGTTTGGAAGGAAGGCCTGTGATGATGTGTGAGCAGCTTGTCACATTATTCGGGACACTTCTAGACATGTCTTTTTAAAGAAATGGTTTGTTTTAAAATAGTGTTAGATTTTCAGAGAAGTTGCAGTGATAATACGAAGAGCAGATGGTTTCCATCGACCGCAAGGCCCCCCGTCCTCTGTTACTGTTATCATCTGACATCATACACTACCTTTCAGCTGACGGATCAGCCCTGATCCCCAGTTACTACTGCAAGCTGTCTTTGACAACTCAATTTAAAAACAACAACAACAAAAACCTAGAGTCTCCCACTACTTAGAGTGGGGCCAAGAGTTCTATAGATATAGGATTCTATTTTGACTCCTTTAAGTTTGAAATAATAAAACCCTGTCTTGTTTCTCATAAAATTATAGGATGATCCTTTCAAAAATAAAGCCTTGTTATTTAGCAACAATGCCCAGGACTTACATCCGGACCCTTTTCAAGCAGAAGACCCTTTCAAATCTGACCCATTCAAAGGAGCCGACCCCTTCAAAGGTAGGACCTTAAGCCTTGCTTTGAGGTTGGGTTTATTCCTTAAGGGGGGAAAAATTATTACGGTGAAAAATACATAGGGGAGCTCTGGTGGCCTAGTGGCAAGGAGCTGCAACTACAATCCCAGAGGTGAACGGTTCGAATCCACCAGATGCTCTGCCGGGTAAGGAGGGACAATCTCCTCCTGTACCAGTCAGATCTGATTTGACGGTACACGCACACAAAAATAATAAAATTTAAAAAAAATAAATATAACAAACCATATAATATCTCAAGACTTTGTACACATCCAGTTCAGTGACATGGGTTACATTCATTCCTGCTGTCCCCTTTCCAGATCATCCCACTGCCATTATCATAACCTCAGTGCCCTAACCAAAGTGTTCCTGCCCCCCGGCACAATATACACTTGCTGAGTCTAGATATTTTATGTGAATGAGATCTTACTATATTTGTCCTTTCATGATTAATTTCATCCAGCAAGATGTTTTCAAAGTCCATCCATGCTTTGACAGAAGACTTAATCTCTCTTTACAGCTGCATAGTATTCCATTTGTAGATGGACCATGTTGTGTTACCATTGACCTGTTGTGAGGCATTTCATTGTTTGACACGTTTGTCTTTTGAGAAGAGTGCAACCGTGAACTCTTCTGGTTAGATACCTAGCATTGATATTGCTGGACGGGGTACGCTATTCAACTTTCATCTATTTATTTAACGTGATTTGAGTGAAAGTTTACAGAGCACATTTTTTTTATTAAATCATTAATTTAATAGCATTAATTATAATACAGTACTGTTGTACTCTTCTCACTTCCATTAATCCTGTGCTCACCTCGTCCTGCCTTTTGAGCTTTATCCTCAGCCAAATGCTGCCCCTTTGACATTATGTGCTCGATTATTCTAAGGAGGAGCCGTAACTAGGTTGTTGGGGTTTTTTGCTTTTTTTTAAATTTTATACTTATTTATATACAAAGTTCATATACATTGTTTTTCACACCAGACCTTTCCTCTTTACCAATCCCTCCCTCCACCCATCAAATTTTGTGACCCTGTTATTAAACGCAAGGTCATGTAACCAACTTTTTAAAGAAGTGCTCAGGTGTTCTCCACAGCATCTGTACCATTGACCATTTATGTCATTAGAAGTGAGTTATTGATCAGGGAAGAGAGGGTCGCCCCAGTCTGATCTAGAGGACAGATACTCTTTGAGTTTGACCAGCTTTTGAGTCTTCACCTCAGCCTGTTAAGTGGTGAGCTGAGGCATTGAGTGAGACTACTGGTGAGAGGGCAGCTCAGCGAGGCCCCTCACATTGCCCCCTGCATTGCCCAGCTTGTGTACGGTAACTGACACCTTCCGTGCTCCTGCCTAGGGCTGTTGGATGGCTGCTTGCAGTAGTGCTGATGACAGGCCCAGGGCGTGTTCGTGTTAGGTCTTCATGTTGTGGATTTGCTCTGACCCCCGAGTCAGGGGTAGTTTGGTGGCAGTCCAGAAAACAGTAGTCCTGAACCTTCCAGTTTTTGAGCAGAGTGGTGCTTCCTCGTCTGAGAAGAATGTAGAGGCAGGAAGGAACAGTGGTGGGGTTCAGACAGAAGACTGAAGTCTAAGAGGTGGCCTGGCAGCTCCTGGACTCATGTATGGTTCTCTTCACATTCGCCATGAGAGGCAGCGTAGGGCAACTGCCTTATTACCCCCTGTTGTCCTATCTGAGGAGGTGAGAGGGTTATGTGTTAAAAGCGGGAGCCTTGTGTAGGAAGTGGAGTCTGCCCAAGGGGGACAGCAACCTTTCACTCACTTGTAAATGTCCCAGCCTCCGAGCACACTTCCGAGAGAAACCTGCCCTGTGGCTTCCCCTGAACTCTGGCTTCACATGCCACATTTTTTTTTGGACATCGGGTGTGGAAAGGGGAGTGTCCCTCTCTCCTGAATGGGAAGGTGAAAGTGAAGGCACTGCCAGGGGAGGCCTTGTGTAGGTGGAAGGTTGGTAGTAGAGAGCTGTGTGCAGGTGGGGGGGCAGCAGGGGAAGACTGTGTACAGGTGAGGGGAAGCAGGGGAGGGCTGTGTGCAGGTGAGAGGTGACAGGTAAGGTGGCAGGGGAGATTTGTGTGCAGCGAGGGGCCAGCAGAGGAGGGCTGTGTATAGGTGGGAGGTGACAAACCGCGGGTGGCAGGGGAGATGTGTGGAGGTGTGGGGCAGCAGGCGGAGGACGGTGAGCAGCTAGAAGGTGGAAGGGCTGTGGGTGAACTACTTACTGCTCTTCTCCTTCCCCAGAGCTAAGCATTTCTCTCTGTTATCTAGGTGACCCGTTCCAGAATGATCCTTTTGCAGAACAGCAGGCAGCTTCAACAGGTAAAAGAAGTGTTTTGTGAACCAGTCCTCACAATCATCACTATCAAAAGTCAAGGAAAGTGGGAAACCGCCTCTGAACCTGTTCTGCTGCGTTTCCTAGCACATGGCAGGGGAGAATTTTGTTTCTGAAGGAACTTAGAAGTGACATCTTTCCTCCTTTTTACAGTTTTATGCTCCCTTTTGACAGTTTCTCCATGTGATGAGAGATTAAACAAAAGCATCTCCAACCAGTGAGATGATGACTGATTGTGCAGAGTTGCCTGTTACAGCTTGGTCACCTGGGCCAGAGGCACCTGTGATGGTGGTTGGGGGTGTTCTGTGTGGTCCCTATACACACAGGACTCCTGTCCACAGAGGCCAGCAGGGTCAGTGCACACTGAGAATGTTCACCCATTGTTATACAATCCCTCCCCCAAGTCCACTCCACTATGCAGCCTTCATACTGGACTCCTGTCATGATAATAATACCTAATCATATATTGTTCTCTCCCTCTTCTGTTTCAATGCAGTATGCATTATTTATTCCCTCTTTCTCAGACTCCCCTCAACCCCAATGTCAGTCCCGTTTTACAACAGTGGCCCTATGAAATATTTGTCCTTTTGTGTCTGAGATATTTCACTCAGCATAATGTCCTCCAGGCTCACCCATTTTGTATACTGTTTCATGAGCTCCTTGTTTTTCAATGCAGTATAGTATTCCATTGTGTGAATATACCACAGTTTCTCTATCCATTCATTTATTGATGGGCACTTAGGTTGTTTCCAACTCTTTGCTATTGTGAACAAAGCCACAATAGCAATAAACGTGGGTGTGCAGAGAGAAAGACTCCTACCAGGCTACAGAGACTGCAGCAGTGAGCTGACACACAGAAGAGATTGTGAGGATGGTGCAGGTTGGGCAAGGATTCATAGATAGGTTCACTCTGCATCTGCTGACTCAGTGATGTTTCAGAACAACACAGCCAGCATATAGCACATCTTCTCTCATCAAGCCCACTGGTGAATTTGAACCACCAGAGATGTGCATCCTTTGAGGTAGCAGTGCAGTTAGCTGTTGTCTGTGCCACCAGAGCTCCATGCTCTGATGTATTTCATTAGATTTTTTTTCAAACCTATAAATAACGTATGTTGAAAAGTCCTCTGCCAAACCTGTACGTGCTTGTAGCCACCTCATGCCTCTTCAGTTCACGTATCTCCCTGTGTTTCCACTACTGAATGCCTGTTTGTTGGTACTATCAGCGCAGTTACTGTGTGATGGGATTTCCTGTTGTTGCCTTTCACTCTGTAGCCCCAGGGTCTTCTTTTGCTTCGCTTTCCATTATGTGGTCTCACCCGTATTTCCCGTCACCCAGATCAATAATGTATACCTGCTGTCTAGTTGGGGATTTTCTCTCCTCCCCCTCTATCCCTGATAACTGTCAACCAATGTTTCTTCCTGTGCTTAAACCATTCCTTGACTTTTTGTAATAGTCATCTTACACAGTTTTGCCCTTTTCTAACTGACTTATTTCACTCAGAATATAATGTCCTCCGGGTTCATCTTTGTGATGAGATGTTTTGTGGATTTATTGTGATTCTGTAATGCTATGTAGTATTCTGTTGAGTGTGTGTACGTTAACACAATTTGTTTATCCACTCCTTCACTTAAAAGCGCATAGCTTGTTTCCACCCTCTTCCTGTTGTGAATGTGCTGAGATGAACCGGGTTTGCATATAACAGCCACCACCGCCTTAACAGAAACAGTTGCCAGACCTTTTTTTTTTTTGTGCTGCTGAGTGGGTTTGAATCACCAACCTTTAGCTTAGTAATTCAGTGCAGACCATTCATGCCACCCAAGGACCTTTCCCAAGACCAGTATTGTCTATTCATTGGACCTTTTCCCTTCACTTCCTAGATCCATTTGGAGGGGATCCCTTCAAAGAAAGTGACCCGTTCCGTGGCTCTGCCACCGATGACTTCTTCAAGAAACAGACAAAGAATGACCCGTTTACCTCAGACCCATTCACGAAAAACCCCTCCTTACCTTCCAAGGTAAGTGTCCCCTGAAAGGTGCAGTTGCTACTGTGTGCTCATTTGTTTGGGTGGACATGCCTCCTTCTCAGCTCCCCTTTCTGGACGGAGTCACTGACTGGGTCACAGGACTCATTGCTGAGTGGGGAGGAGCCATGATGTTCAGGGATGCTGCTGAAACTCTCCAGTAAACCAGGTGGCACAAGAGTGTTTCAGGGGCCCCACATCAGGGCAAGAAGTTCCTCTACTTAGCAGCAGTCCCTCTACCCGTCCACCCCATCGTTCCTGAGCCCAGGCCAAACTCAATTCTGGTTGAGGTTGTATGTCTGACAAAAACAATGAAACATCATACACAGACAGAGGCAGACCCCTGTCCTCAGACCTTTCAACAACTACCCAGCACTTGGAGGATGTTGGAGAGTGCCTATTGCCAGCAGGAGAAAAAGCTAGCCTCCTGGTCTGGCATCTTCACGGAGATGTCTTGTGTTGGTTTGTCAGTTGCTCTCAAGTCGCCTGTGACTGCTGGCCCTGCTGGCTTGCCCTGCGCCATCCTCTTGACCGCTGCATGCTTGGTCCACTGATGCGGTTGTTTTGTCAGTGCATCTCAGCGATGTTTTTCCTCTGTCTGCTTTACCAACCACAATGTCCTTTTCTGTCTAGGAACTGGTCCTTCTTGATGATGGAGCCAAAGTTGCACCATCCTTGCTCCTCACGAGCATTTTGGTTGCACTTCTGTACATTCCTTCCATCTTCTTTTGATGCTTCTTGGATCATTCACGATTTTGCCCATAGCATTTCTCAGTACTGCAGCTTGAAGCTTGACTTTGTTTTGCAGGTGGAGAAATGATGAGGAAGTTCTTCCCTTTTTATTCTCCAACTCTAGCTCTTTGAACATCGTTATAGTACTTTGTCTTAGCTTCTCTAGCTTCCCTTTGAAATCTCTTCATCTCTCTTTCTTCAGCGTCTTGTCCCTTTGTTTTGGTTTCTCTATGTTTTAGTAAAATTTTCAGTCTCTTCTGACATTTTGGCCTTTTTTTAAACTCCCCTGTTTGTAATGACCTTTTATTTTCTTCAAGGATGATGTCTTTGATGTCATCCACAGCTCATTTATCTGATCTTCAGTCATTAGTGTTTAATGCCACAAACCTGTTCTTGAAATGGTTTTTAAATTCACGTGGGATTAACTCAAGATAGGAATAGCTTAAAAGAACTCTTACAAATCTGTAGATGAAAGCAACAGATCTGTTAGTTAGATAATTTAGAACAAAGGAGAATAATAGTTTCTACATCCAGCATATTCCATCATTTCCTGGAGCCTTATTTTTTCCACTGCCTTCTGTGCACCTTTGACTTCCTCCTTCAAGATTAAAGGATTTTGATCATATGCTGCTTCCTGAAATGGCCTAGTGTTGATCAGTTCTTGTTGGTATAATGACTCTGTTTATTCCTTCCATCCTTTTTTGTTACTTCCTGAATCATTTAGTATTTGATCACTGGTTTAAAGAGTTAATTCTTGGAAGCAGGAGTAAATTCCTAAATCAAAACTGAAACCAAGCTAAGGGATTTAAAAATACTGAAGTCTTTTAAGTTCTTTGTTTCAGTAACGTAAATACTGTTACTCAGTGACCTCTGGTAAACTCCTTACATGTTGAAACTTTGTGGAGAAAGAAAAGTTTGTGGAAAGATTGGTTCCTGCCTTACAAAGTGCAGTGTGCTAGAAGAAAAGGATTTGATATTTACAAGTTACAAGCCAAGTTTTCTTTGGGGTAAAAGTTTATGAAGTAAAAGATAAACTCACTACTGCCTTTGATTCCGTTCCAGCTCATAGTGACCCTCCGCTGGGTGTCTGAGGCTACAGACCTGCATTAGGAGACTGCCCATCTTTGTGATGGACTCAAAGCACCAACCTCACAGTTAGCAGATGACACGGTACACAATAGGGCTCCGTTTTGTTGTGGTTATGTGCCATTGAATCACCTGTGACTTACAGCGACCCTGTGTACAATGGCTCTGAAGCCTGCCCTGTCCTGAGCCAGTTTTACTGACTCTGAAATACCAACCCCCATTGCCCTAGTTACTGTATCAATCCATCTTATCCGGGGTCTTCCTCTTCTGTACTGTCCCTGCACCTTTTCAAGCAGGATGTCCTTTTCCAAGGATCAATTTCTCCTGTCCATTTGCCCAAAATACATCAGCCGGAGAATCAAAATCCTAGCTTCCGAGCCAAGATGGCAGCGGCGGAGGAAACAACGTAAGGAGCTGCAAGAGCAGCAAGCTGCATAGAAACAGGCCACCATGGCCCCCCACAGTCCTCAGTCTATCAATAATTGAACAATTAAACAGTTGATTACTGATCTTCAATATGGATCGAGGCTCAACATAAAGAGAACAAAGATTCCCAAAATAGGATGGTTGAGTCCCACAGCTCTCAGCCCCCCACTGCCAAGCCTACGCCTCCACTGCAGCTTCATGGGGCCTCTGTGGCCGTATCCCAGGGATCCCCTCACCTGGGATAGACGGCGGGCGGATGATGGACACAAGGCCCTGAAGCTGGTACAATGGAGCTCCACACTTCCACAGAATAAATGTATTCTAAAATAAATTCTTGCAACCAAGATGGTGGCGGCAAGAGACACAACGTGAGGAGCAGGAAGTCCGGCAAGCTGCATTGAAACAGGCCACGCAACTTATATAGACCCAAACAGCCAAGCAGTTGGCTGCTGGTCATCAATATAGACTGAGCTGAAAATCAAGAGAATAAAGATCCTCAAAAGAACATGGTGAGTCCCACTTCGGCCCGCTACCTTCCCCCGAGCCCATGCTGCTGCGACCCCATGGGGCCACCGTGGCCGGAGCCCACAGGTCCCCTAGCCTAGACCAGGCGGCAGACGCCGTGGCTGGTGTGACAAAGCCCCAGCGCCGCTGATGGCTGTGGATGCCAGGAGCTATGGGCCCCCAGGGCGGGCGGGGCGGCAGCGGCAATGATGGTGGTGGCACCATAGAGCTGCAGGAGGTGAAGGACTTGATACGGGGAGCATCTCACTGTCAGTGAAGGTTTCCTTGGGCAGGTCAGAGAAGAAGATCATCAACATGATGGATTGAGCATGTCTCAGATTGTGGGGGTGGTGTAGGATAGGACAAGGACTAGATTTGTGGTTCATGGAGCTGTTGTGAGCCATAGAGAGATCTCTCTGGGCCTTGTGGATAGAAAGCTGTGCTACCAAACCAAAGGTTGGGGATTTTAATCTGTGGCCCTCAGGCCTAGATTTGATTGGTTTTGGTCAGATACTCTCTAAGTAATATATCACTGCTCTGCCAGTTGGCAATACAGAGGTGACTGTGGTTGCTGTGAGGCTAAACACTGTGACTCTGAAGTGACAGGTGCAATAATGGTTACCTTGGTGGACAGTGTCTGGTGGAGCTCCCTGACTAGAACAGGCTTGGAAGCAGGAGTGGTATCCACTTCTGAAATAGCTTGCTTCTAGAAACTCTTTGAACTTAGGGAAATGATGAAAGTTATACAAGTGTTCAGTCTTTCATTCATAGGGTGACTATGAGTTGTCTACAACTCGATAACACTTTAACAACAACAACAACAACATATCCAAGATGGCTGACCTCCTCAGTATGCAACATCTTTTGATCTCTTGACTACTGCGGCCAAGAATTGTTTAGACCTAGGGAGGGTCTGTTCATCACTCCCAATGCCCCGTCTCCATTTGTAAAGGGAGAGGGTAGTGATGCCTACTTTGAATTGCAATCTGACTGCTTGGTGGAAGGAAGGGGGGCAATGATGGTGGTGACAGAACTGGGGGTGCTGTGTCTGGCCGTGGTCTTCAGTGAGGCACTGAGTCCAGACACTGGAGGTCTTTGGTAGGGGGTGTGTGCCACCCAGCCCCCGGGGTATGCTTCCCAGGCCCCGGAGAGAGCCATCCAACCCCCAGGATGAGCCGTCGGCCCCCAGGGTGAGCTGCCCAGGTCAGGCCCCCAGTGTGAGCCATCTAGTCCCCAGGGTCAGCCATTCGGCCCTCTTGGTTTGCTACCTGGACCCCAGGGAGAGCCCTCCGGTTGCTGGGGAAAACTACCTAGGGTATACAAAGAATTTTATCTAAGCCACTTTCCTCTACCTTCTCCCCCAGTGCACCTGTAAGTAACACCTACAAAGCCCTTCTATTCGTAACTCACAAGTTTGTTCTTTCTAGATTTGCTCCCTTTCTAATAGGTAACCTTAACAGTGAGTTTTACTCCAGGCCTGGGCCCTGAACACAATTCCAGAGTCAAGAAGGAAATATAACTGCCAGCTAAGGAAGGGGGAGGAGGATAGAGCCTTAGGTTCAGCCAGCCATTCCCACTGGACCCACCTTGGCAAATACTTTGCAGTCCAGAGGACAGTAAACATCAGGAAAATATCTTCTAACTGAACAAGAAGGCATGTGGTTTCAACCCAGGACCACAAGTCAAGTGTTAAAGTGGGCTCCCCTTTCCCCTTTACACCAAAGCCTTTGTTCTGTATGAAGAAGCCAGAGAGTCTGTGCCACATTCCCAAATGAGAAACCCACAAATGAATAAGAAAATTTCTTTGTTTAAAAAAAAAATTAAAAAATTAATCTCCGTTGGACTATGCTCACTATCATCACACTGTTTCTTCTGGTCCCCACTGGGTCCTTCTCATTTCCTTCACCTACTCCCCCACCCACCCAATTGTGCAGCCCTGTGATCTCATCCCTGCCCATCCTCACTCTTCTGCTCCCAACCCTCACCCCCTTGGATCCTTATACATGTTTTTCATTTTAAAAAAAAAATCCTAGCCTCCAAGGGGAAATTTGGTTTCACCCTTTCCAAGACAGACCTATTTGTTTTCTTGGCAGTCCATGGTATGTTCAAGACTCTTCTCCAGCACCACAACTTAAAGGCATCAATTCTTTTTCTGTCGTCCTTAGTAATTATCTAGCTCTCTAATGCATAGCAAGTCATTGCCAAGACTATGGACTGGATTAGGGGCACCTTAGTCTCTAGAGTGACATCGTTGCTTCTCAGTACTCTGGAGAGGTCCCTGACAGCAGATTTGTCTGTTTGGATCCACATTTAACGCCTTTGGTATGAACAGTCAGGAAATAAAGCAACACATTGCAATGGGAAAATCTGCAGTTAGGGACCTCTCCAAATTATTGAGGAGTAATGATGTCAGTTTGAGGACTAAGGTGCATCTGATTCAGGCCATGGTCTTTCCGATTACTAGCTATGCATCTGAGACCTGGACAGTATGTAAGTATAACAGAAAAAGAATTGACTCCTTTGAGCTGTGGTGTTGGAGAGGAGCACTAAACATTCCATGGATGGCCAAGAAAGCAAATAGATATGTCTTGAAGAGGGTGCAGCCAGAGTGCTCTTTGGAGGCAAAAATAATGAGGCTTTGCCTAACATACTTTAGGAAGGACATAGTGCTGGGAAGGGGGGAGGGTTGGTGAAGGATAGGAAGACCCTCAACCAGGTGGATTGATTTAAGGTGACTGCTGCAATGGGCTGTTGTGTGTGTCAGGAAGTGTGAGGATGGCACAGGACAGGACTGGTTTCAGATCTTTTGTTCATAAGGTCACTGTTAGTTGTATGCAACTTGATGGCACCTAACAACAGTAACAACAATAGATAAGCTTTTACTTTGTTGACCTGTTGAAATGTTTAACTTAAATATTTCAACAGATATTAATTTTACTTATGAACAGATCTGTGTTATTTTATTACATGGATGAGTTGTTTTCATTGTTTTTGGTCTCAGTTTGTATGTGCACGTGAGTAACTTATGGTTTCTTCCACAATCGACCCGTGGCCTTATTTTAGCTGCTGATGTTGAGCTTTTCTTTGGTACTGTAGTAGAATTTAATCTTTTGTATGTTGAACTTGAACCTGCTACTTTGCTGAATCGTTCAGTTTGATCCGTTTTCTTGCTGAGTCTTTGAATTTTCTCTGTAGGATCGTATCATTTGAAGATAGAGATAATTTTACTTCTTGCTAATATGAATGCTTTTTATTTCCTTTTCTCCCCTTATTCTTCTGGTTAGGACTTTTATATATAAATATATGCATAGTAAATAAGGGTGATGATAAAGGGCTGGCTTGTCTGGTTCCTGTTCAACAAGGAAGTCTTTCTCCATTGAGAGTAATGTTGGCTCTTGGTTTTGTTTATACACTTTATGTTGAGAAATTACTCTTTTGTAGAACATTTCTACAAACCTTTCTAGAGGAAAGGTTGTTGAGTTTTGTCAATCCCTTTTCTGCATCAGTTCAGACAATTATATGATTTTTTCCCTTTGTTTTATTGATGTGGCTGATGACACTCATTGTTTTTCTAATTTTGAACCATCCTTGCATACCTAGAACAAATCCCACTTGGTCATGATGAATGGTTTTTTTAATATGATGCTGATTTTGTTGGCTAGTATTTTGTTGAGAATTTTTGCATTCATGTTTATGAGGGATATTGGTCTATAATTTTCTTTTTTGGTACTATCTTTGCTTGGCTTTGATAGCTGGGTTAAACTTGCTTCTTAGAGTGAGTTTGGAAGTATTCCATTTTTTTCTATATTCTGAATATGTATATTTTTCTATATTTAATTGAGTCGATTTCAGCTCTCCTCTGAATGTTTTATAGAATTTATGTTAGAATGTCTTCCTATCTGAAAAGCTCCTCAGCCAGTGTTGTATAGCAGTGTTGTATAGGCCATTGGTTTTCCCTGGCCAGTTTTTTTAGAAGTAGGTTGACAGCCCATTCTTCTGTCTTAATTTAGAAATGCCACTGAGACTTGTCCACCATATGTGACCCTGCTGAATTTGAAACACTAGTGCTTAAGATACCACCATCATTGCAATTTGCAGGCCACCTCATATTGACCAGTTATGTTACCTTCTATTTTTTTAACTGTTCCCAAGACCACTTGGAGTTAATATTGTATCACTTTATGTAGAAGGTCAGTACTGTGAAACCACACAGATCTGTTTCTCCATTCCCACCGCAGTTTCTCTATGTGGTATAATTACTAACCATTACATGAATTATAGCTACATACTTTATAAACCCCATGGGCAGGGTTAGAATTTTTTATTTGCTCTTCAATATGGATTGAGGCTCATTATCAAGGAAACAAAGATTCTCACCACTGGGCCAATTGGCAGAATCAGAATGGATGGTGAAGAGGTAGAGATTGTTGCAGACTGAGGGTAACATATTTTTATAATTATTGATAATGAGACAGACTACCAGGAATGAGATACAACAGAGAGCTTATAAAACAGGGGGCCAGCAGTTCCCATGACTGAAGGCCTGAAGCCATGCCTCTCTGAGTATGTACTGAGAATCATAAGGAAGGTAAACAAAGGAAAATCATAAGGGAGTACAAAACAAAACCAAGGGGTCTTGGGGAAGTGTTTTGCAGATAAGGCCAAGTTCCTCTCTATTGTTTACTTCATGCTTATCTCAGAGATGGATTCAATAAATACAAACTGAGAACAGTGTTGACTTTTAAGGAATGCCTTAGTGCCTCAGGGTGAATTCTAGCTTGTATTAAACCTCCCTCATATCCTGATAGAGAATTTGGTTTATTATTAATATTAAATTTGATATTTGGCTTCCTGTAGTCAACAGTCTTGGCACCAGCAGCCAGGAAATTAAGACATAATTGTGATGGGAAAGTCTGCTGTTAGAGATCCCCCCAGAGTAATGAAGAGCAGTGATGTCACTCTGGAGACTAAGGTGCGCCTGATGCAGGCCATGGTTTTTGCAATCACTTGCTATGCATCAGAGAGCTGGACAGTGACTAGGAGGATAGAAGAAGAATTGATGCCTTTGAGCTATAGTGTTGGAGAAGAGTATTGAATGTACCATGGATTGCTAAGAAAACAAACAGGTTTATCCTGTTGTTGTTATGTGCCTTGAGGCCCTTGCAACTCATAGTGAACCTATGTACAACAGCCCTAAATTCTGTTCTGTCCTGTGCCAATCTCATTGTCTCCGACACACTCATCCCAATTACCCCAATCACCGAATCAATCCCTCTCCTAGAGGGCCTTCCCCTCCTGCGCCTGCCCTCCACCTTCCCAAGCATGATGTCCTTCTCCAAGGACCAGTCTTTCCTTACAACATGACCAAAGTATGTCAGACAAAGACTCAGAATCCTTGCCTCCAAGGAGCAGCCCTGTTTAACCCTTTCAAGGATGAATCTGTTTGCTTTCCTAGCAGTCCCTGGAACCCTCAATAATCTTCTCCAACACCAAAGCTCAAAGGCATCAATTCTCCTTCTAGCCTCCCTAGTCATTGTCCAACTCTCTGATGTATAACAAGTGCTTGCAAAGACCATGGCCTGTATCAAACGCACCTTAGTTTCCAGAGAGACACTGTTGCTCTTCAGTACTTTAGAGAGGTCCCTAACAGCAGACTTTTCCATCGCAATACGATTTTTAATTTCCTGGCTGCTGGTGCCAAGAGTGTTGATTGTGGAGCCAAGCAGACTTAATCTCTTCACCATCCATCCTGACGCTGCCTATTGGTCCAGTGGTGAGAATCTTTGTCTTCTTGACACTGAGCCTCAATCCATATTGAAGGCTGCAGTCCTTGATGCTCTGCAGCAAGTGCTTCAGGTCCTCCTCAGTTTCAGCAAGCAGGGTTATGTCATCTGCATAACGCAGATTGTTGATAGATCTTCCACCAATCCTGATGCCGTGCTGCTCCTTGGAGGCAAGGATTCTGAAGCTTCGTCTGACATACTTTGGACATGTTGCAAGGAGGGACCAATCCTTGTAGAAGGACGTCATGCTCAGGAGGGTGGAGGGACAGTGAAGGAGAGGAAGACCCTCTATGAGGTGGATTGATTCAGTGACTGGGGTAATCTAGGTGGGTGTTCATAGACAGTGAGATTGGCACTGGACAGAGCAGGGTTTAGGGCTTTTGTCCATAGGGTCGCTATGAGTCTCAGGCACATAACAACAACTATTATAGATATTTTAAAATAAGAGAAAAGCTATTTTTAACTCTAGTTGATTAATATCCTAATGTTCTGTGGTTCTTTCTGAAGCTTTGATTCTAGTTCTTATTCTGCCTTGAGAGGTCTCAGCATTTCTTTTGTTTGTTTTTTATGGGTTTGGGTATTTTTTGTAGCATTTCTTATAAGGTGTGTCTACTTACTTGTCATTCCTAGAGAATATTTTTTCCTGGATACAGTGTTTTGGCATGAAAAGTTTTTGCTTTTTCTTTTAGCACTTTTAGGGATGGTCTTTTACTTTCTTCTGGTTCCTGTTACCCTCAATGAGAAATTATATATAAGTGTTTTGAATACTTTTGTCTTTTTTTCTCTCTAGTTAACCAACTAGATCTTGATCTTCAGCTTTAGTTTTTGGTGGTTTGTGTATTATTTTTTTTTTCTCTTCAAGGCTTGGTAAGTTTTTGAAATATGTAAATTCATGTCTTTTGCCAAATTTGGTGAGTTTTTAGCCACTATTTAAGTCTTTTTTTTCTGAACTATTCTTTCTTACCTTCTTTCTAAGATTTTTGTTGTACTTCTTTCTATCCTGTTGCTGTTTCCCAGGGGTCCCTCAGGCCCCGTTTTCTTTTCTTCTTTTTTCTTTAGGTTGGGGAGTTTCTCCTGATGTCTTCAGAGTCACTTATTCTTTCCTCTGTAGTTTATTCTGCTATTTAGTTAACCTGGTAAAGTTTTAACTCTAAATACTGCCACATCTCAGTTCTAGAATTTTCATTTGTTTCTTTTTTTTTTTTTTTTAAATTTCTCTACTAAGATTATTCTCATGCAAAACCTGTACTTGGACCAGGTAGAGGAAAGACTGCACTGTTCAAAATCAGGAAGGGAGTGTGTCAGGGATGAATCTTGTCTTCACAAATTTTTAGTCTAAATATAGAATAGGCTGGACTTTTTGAAGAAGAAAATGGCATCAGAACTGGAGGAAGACTGATCAACAACTAGCATTATGCAGATGATACAACCTTGCTTCCTGAAACTGAGGAGAGTCTGAAGCATTTGCTCCAGAAGATGAAGGACTGTAGTCTACCATATAGGTTGAAGCTCAGCATCAAGAAAACAAAGATTCTTACCACCGGGCCTAATGGCAGCATGATAGATGGAGAAGAGATTTTTAACAGTTTCAGCTTGCTCGATTCCACAGTCAACACAATTGGCACCAGCAGTCAGGAAATCAAAAGACGAATTGCATTAGGAAAATGTGCTGTCAGGTACCTCTTCAGAGTGTTGAAGAGCAATGATGTCAATTTAGAGACCCAGGCATGCCTTATCCAGGTCATAGTCTTCACAGTTAGTTGCTAAACATCAGAGAACTGGCCAGTAACTAAAGATGACAGAAGAAGAATCAATACCTTTGAATTGTGGTGCTGGAGAAAAGTATTGGACGTATTATGGACTACTAGGAGAACAAACAGGTCTGTTCTGGAGAGGGTGAAACCAAGCTGCTCCTTGAAGACAAGGATTTTGAAACTTGGTCTCAAAAACTGAGGGCATATTACCAGGAGGGACCAGTTTTTGGAGAAGGACATCATGCTTGGAAGGGTGGAGAGACAGCACGATAGAGGAAGAACTCAGATGAGATGAATTAACCTAGTAACTGGGGTAATGAAGGTTGGTAGTGAGATTGGCTCAGGTTAGAGCAGGCTTCAGAGCTATTGTGTGTAGGCCCTCTATGAGTCAGAGTCAGACAGCACATAACAACTAAGATTGCCCATCTTTTTTTCTTTTCTTCATTATACGTGTATTTCCCTTTACTTCACTGAGAATAATTAAAATACTGCGTTAAAGTCCTTGTCTGTTAATTCGAGCATCTGGATCATTTTGCGATTGACTCCACAGATTATCTCTTCCTTGATATTATTGATGTGTGTCACAATTGTAGCGAGTAGTGACTTTATGTGACAGAGGAGAACTGGCCCACAATGTTTCCTAGGCTGCAATCCTGAGAGAGGCTTCAGGACTGGAAGACTCCTTAACAGCTTGGAATATGGAGATGACTCAGCCTTGCTTGCTGAAGGTGGAGAAGGCTTGACATACTTACTGATAAAGATCAACAATTGTAGTCTTCAATATGAATTTCACCTCAACATAAAAAACAACAAAAATCTTTACAATGGGACCAGTAAGCAACATCATTATAAATGGAGAAAAAGATTAAAGTTAGCAAGAGTTTAATTTTAATTTAACCTATGTAATCAAAGCAGTAGTGAGGAAATCAGATGCATTGGGAACATCTGCCAGGCACCTCTTTGAGAGAAAAATGTCCCTTTGAGGACTAAGATGTGCCTGACCCACATCATGATATTTTCAGTTATCTCATATACATAAAAAAACTGGCCATTGAATAAGGAAGACGGAGGACTTGATGCCTTTAAGTTGTGGTGGTGGGAAAATGTTGAATATACCATGGATCACGGAAAGAACAAACAACTCTGCCTTGTGGAAGTGAAGGAAGAGACTCCTTAGAAACAAGGACAAGCAAGACTTCATCTCACATGCTTGGGGTATGTAATCAGGAAGGGCCAGTCACCTCGAGAAAGGAATCATGCTTGTAAAACAGAGGGTTGCTGAAGAAGGAAGGCCTTCAGTAAGATGGCTTTACACTGTGGCGATGACGGTGGGCCCACGCACAGGCACTGTTGTGAAGATGACGTAGCATCGCACTGTGCTGCCTTCTGCTCTGTGTAAGGCTCTAGAATCAGAACCCTCTAGACAGTACCTGACAGCCATCGTTAGGGGAGCAGAGCATCAGGTCTTTGCTCCCAAAGGGCCACTGGTGCAAGGTGATTCACCTCGTGCTTACCTATTGCTTCACCAACAATCCCTTCTCTCTTCATAGGGGGCCACATTCTTCTAGTCCTTGAGTAATTGAGGAATCTTTCCCATGCATTACAAACACCCTTGTGTGGGGACAAGACTGGATTCTGTTCTTTTCTTCCCAAAAGTGTCACTGTTGTTTGGGCAGGCCATTAACTTGGTCGAGCTTTCACCGTGACACCTTTGTCACCTGCGGTGGGCAAGGATGAAGAGTGCCGTTTAGACCTTTTAACCTCCGCTGCCGGCTACCTCTGCTTTGGCTGTGCACGTGTGGCTGAGGAGTCACCTGAGATTTGGAGTTGAGGGCTCCCTGCCACCGCCTCTCCTTTCTGATGTCCCTTTCTTTCCCATGACTGTGGCTGCCTGGCGCTCTTCCCCCTGGTTTCAGGCCAGAAAGGTGACATGTGTCCTGTTATCATCATAGCCACTCCGTCCTGTGCTGCAGCTGCTGTCTGCCCTCAGACTGCAGTCATCAGAGCAGAAAACTCACCGTGTGCTGGTTTCTTCTGCCAAGTCTCAGTTCCCTTCCAACATCTCCTGCCCCGGTTCTCTTCCCAAGCCTGCAGGTCGCGCTGCGCCTGTGTTTTCTTCCGTTGATATTGGTGTTCCAAACAGGAGAGTAGGTCAGCGAGGAGTCTGCTTCAGCGAGGAGTCTGCTGTGCTGTACTGAACTGAGTCGGCGTTCGACCCCCCACAGCCTGGCCCTGGGGGTGGTCCATGCATGTTGGGAATGTGGGTGGTGATGAATGGGCTGTGGAGCAGACAAACTTTTCTCACTCTCTGCTCTGTCCTTTTACTCAGCTCGACCCCTTTGAGTCCAGTGATCCTTTCTCATCCTCCAGTGTCTCCTCAAAAGGATCAGGTGAGACCGACGCTCTTTCCACTTCAGACATGTCTGTGGACAGTGCGGGAGTCTTCCCGTTAGTGCTCTCCTCCCCAAACCCACGTGTCCCAGCGCTCAAGCTGTCAGCCGGCAGTCCCGTCGGCCTGTGCCCCAGGCAGTGGGCCCCGAGTCGGCATCTTACCTCACTCATCTTCCTCAGTGAGAGCCGGCCTGTTCCTCCAGAGGACTTCAATAATTCCAATTTTGTTAGTTGCTATTTACTCATTTCTCTAAGTCGCTTTGGATTTTCTCCTGAAAGTTGAACTGTAGTGCTGGCTTGTGTGATGGATGTTGTGTGTGAAGAATCTCCCAAGGTTAGATATACATGGGGGTCACGTGGGAGCCCCAGTCTTTGGGAGCTCTCTGGCCCAGCAGCCTGCACTGTGGGTCAGTGACCCTCTGATGCTCACAGAGCTGGCTGTCCTGGTGAGATTGCATCTCATGGAGATGGATGGGCTGTGGGTGAGAACAGAGCAGGGGACCCCAAGGGGTGGGCCTTTGCGGAGGGGCTCCCTTGGCGTACGTGTCTCTAGCACAGCAGTTTGGCCTTCTTGAGTGGCCGCAGTTAGAGTCTCTAGTCCTGTGGTGATGCCCCCCCTCCACTCCACCCCACGCCGCCCCGAGGCTTTGTCCCCTTGAAGACCTGTAACTCTGCCTGTTCGTGCCGCTTGCAGATCCCTTTGGAACCTTAGACCCCTTCGGAAGCGGGTCCTTCAATAGCGCAGAGGGCTTTGCCGACTTCAGCCAGATGTCCAAGGTAAAGCCCCACAACAACCCCCCACCCCCACCCCCGACTGGTGTCTCTGTGTTCTCTGTCACACTGTGCTCCTGGGCGCCACTGTCTCTCTGTTACATATGTGTGTATCAAAAACGGAAGTGTATCATTAATGTGCTTCCTGGCACCGTCATTCTGAGACTGACGTAGAAGAGCAGGCCTGGGAATCTGCTTCCCTTCCTCCGAGTGGTGGGACCCAGCTGGAATTCCTCAGTGTGAGGTGTGGCCAGGCCCTGGACGAGGGTGCACCCCACCCCGCGGCAGCTTCCGCTGGTGCACCGTAACCAGTGGCACGGGTGGATGCACCCTGTCACCATGGCTTCAGTGGATCCAGCAGACTCTCTTCATGAGGTCCAGCCTGATAGGGTGAACATGCGCACGCGTCTAGGAGAGTGACCAGGGAGGACTGAATAGGGTGGAGGGAGGTGGGGTGTGTTGTTCCAGAAGGAGACTGGTCCTGGGATGAGATTTGACTGAATAGTGTCTGCGTGGCTGTCATTACATGGGTGCCACCTGAGGATCTGTCCGTGTGGCCTGCTTTACTAACGGACGTGGCGCTGTGGTCTTTACTGCAGTACGAAGCCTGTTGGTGACACCCTGAGAGATGGCAGAAGCTTGTGATTAATTCCAAAGGAAACTGCTAGAAAATTCGAAGGCGTCCATGGTGTGAATAGATGGGGATCGGTGGGGTCAACCATGTCTTTTAATGTGACTTTCAGTGGCCTGTGGTTTTAACAATGAGTGTTTGTTTCTGTGATGAAAATGCTGTCCTGTCCCTCTCCATTGGGCCTTGATCACACCCCCTGATCCCACAGTCCTGGGGGGGGCTAGCCCTGATCTCAGTGACAGCACTGCGTGTCTACCCCGCCTCCTGGAGCCCACCTTCTGGTGGTGAGGGGCCTAGAGTTTGGGGGCTGCACACACACTGGGTTCTGAAAACCAGTTTATTATTGACTTTAATCCTGGTCCCTTTAAGGTTGCGGAGCAGAGCCCTTGAGTGGATGTCACATTCAGTGAAGCCTGCCCGCCTGCCCACCTGCCCAGTTCTCAGGAGTCCCAGCTGAGCAGTTGAAACCACCCCCTGAAGTCAGAAAACTGATCTGGGCTGGTGTGTGTCTCTGGCTTCTGCCGCAAGGTGGCAGCAGTGTCTTGGGAAGGTGCTGAGGCCTGGCCCTTGCTGTCAGGGGACTCTCCTGTGCAGAGACAGTACTCCCTGTCCCCCTCACTGCACAGGGAGCAAGGGCCCAAATGGCCAGAGCTAGACAAGGCTGAAAGCCGAGCAAGGACTCCTTGTTGGAGAGTCTGGGATGCAGGGGTTTCTCTCAGCCTTGAACCATGAGACCCCCTGGCCCAGCTGCTCCTGGCTGCTGAGACCACCCCAGAGATGGTGCAGAGCCGAGCCCCTCCTCATGTCCTGCCCATCCCTGGAGTCTGCTTTCCTCTTCCAGGCCTGACCCTCCCAGGCCCTAAGCCCTCTTGTCCATGGTTCGAGGCCAGGCTCGTGCTCACCCTTGGTGCATTGTGGTCCTCCCGTGAAGTGCCTTGTTTTTGCTTGTGGGTTATCTGTTTTTCAAGAACAACATGGGTATAAATAAATGCTGAAGGAAGCGAAAGTAAGGTGGCAAGAAGGTGGCTTTTTTTGGTTGTTTTTTTTACCTCTGCATTTCTCCCCCATACGGGTGAGCGGGTGGGGAAGTGGGGGCAGGGAGGCAGTGCTGAAGGGGCCTGTTCTTGTGCTTGGTCGTCTGCTCAGTGTGGTTAAAGGAAAGTAGCTGTCGTCAGGTCAGTTCTGGTAGTTTCCTTTACACTGACACTCTGATTTAGAATCCTTCTATCCCCTCCAAGAGAGCTATCTAGATAGTATCTAAGCTGGCACACATGACTTGATTTCAAAAACAAATTCCCCTCTGAACTATGGACATAGAAATTGTTGAATTGAAGTACACTTAGTTGTATGTATTTTAAAAACCAAAATTCCCCAGTGTCTGTGCACAGATGAATGGATCCACGCACTGTGAGCCCCACAGTGATGCTACCTGCCTGTGAAAAGGACAGAGGTCCATAGATGTTACAAAGCAGTTGAACCTTGGAAAAAAGAAATGCTGAATGAAATAAGCCATTCACAAAAAGACAAATATGGTGTGGTTCTGTTTCTGCGAAATGTCTAGAACAGGCAAATACATAGAGGTGAGAGTCGGAGGGAGAAAGAGAGTGGGGGGAGAGAGTTTTTGTGTAGGGAGAATCCAGACAAGGGTGATGAGAATGAGTCACTGAACTGCACGCGTGAAGAATTCTTGGATTGACCAGTGTTTTGTTATCTGCATTCATGTTATAATTAAATAAAGTCCCTCATAGTATATTCCAGGGAGCATTTGAGAATGGAAACAAGAATAAATTGTGTCACCAGTACTACCGCCCCCATAAAAAAATCTCAGCGTAGTTGGCATCTGCTGATTTTCAATGAGTTTTCGCTCACTCTCTCTTTTTTTTTTCAAGTAACGCCTTCACATTGAGGGCTGTTTGAAAAAAGAACACTTTGAGTCGTAGGCTTTGAAGCGGCCGTTCACGGTGTGAACACAGGCCTGCCTCTGACGACCACTTCTCACAGGAGCTTTTCATAGCGTCCTGACTTCTCTGCTGCCCAGCCCAGAGAGGCACTAACGGTTTTTGCCGAAACTTCGCTAAAAATAGCAACTTTCCTTTAAGCCGAAGCCCAAGTAGGAAAGAGTCTGCTCCCAGAGGGAACTTCTTGGGAAGCTTGAAGTAGTGAAAGCTGAGATTGGGAAATGACGTGGGCTTTGTGGTGAGGTCAGTGATAGACTGGCTGTGGCAGGGGAGCCAGGCGCCTGCAGGGAGACCCTTGGGCCAAGCAGCTGACAGACGCGGGCGTCACGCAGTGTGAGTGGGGGAGAACTGCCTGTCCCGGGACGCCAGCACTTGGACTGTCAGCTCACTGACAGCTCTGTCCTTTTATGTGCTTGGAGCTCTGATGTCAGCCTACCTCAGACTGAAGCCTGCAGGGGCCCAGCCCCTACCTGTCCAACCGTCGTCGGTCACTGCATCGGGAAGGGCTAGGGGTGCACGCAGCCCTCCTAGGGCCCTGTGGGGCATCTGCCAAGGGAGCTCCCGCCTGTCCCTTGCCTCGTACTTCTTCCTCCAAAGCTTCCCCAGCGCTTAGGGGTGAAGGCCTAGCAGGACCTCAGGGCACATCATATCACCTCACTAGAAAGAGTGGTTGTAGCCTCTGTGGCTGCACCTCAGGGCTAAGGTTGTCATCCCAGGGAACCCTGTACACTGCAGGAGCATCCAGGACCACCTCTGTGCCATGCTGGCTCCCCCTTTGTCCTTCTCTCAAACAAAAGTTTCACTCATTTCAAAACCAAGCCCCCAAGTTTCTACCCTCAGAGCTGCTACTCAGACCCCAGGGACATTGGGTGCAGTTTTGGGGGTACAGGTGGCCAATCCTGACACATGACCTACCTGGTGTTGGCTTGACTAGTTTCATAGAACCATCACTATGTATTTGGATGTATTTAGTTCCTGTTACAATCCCACAAAGTGTGTCATGGTGTCACTGTCACTTTATTGATGGGTAAACTGAGGCACTGAGCAGCATGCTGGTGGCAGGGCCTGACTCTGAAGCATCTCTGACCAGGCAGGCATTTACAGAGCACTTTGGGAAGACTCAGTGGAGCACAGCTGTCCCCAGGGTTAGGCAGTGTGGGCTGCAGGGAGGGCTGGGAGTTAGGGTGGCCTCCTGGTACAGCCCTCTTCTCCTGGCTCCCTGGCCCCACCAGGCCCACTCGCCCTCGCAGGACCCTCCCTGCTACTGGATCATCTTGTTCCTTAGCCCCTAAGAAGGCCTCTGAGGGTCTGAGGCCATCTTCTCTAGCTCTCTCCCTCCCCCTACTCCCCAGGCCCGCTCTTTCTTCTGTCCACGTCCACGTCCATGTCCTGTGTGTCCTGTGGACAGACACATCCTTGGGAGTAGGTGGGCCCAGCCATCCAGGCATGGCACCTGGTTCTGAGTCAACTCCTCCATTGCTGGGCGACTTCTCTGGGCCTCGGTTTCCCTTTGGTAGAATATAGATGTTGACAGTACAGTTTCCCCCAAGGTTGCAACTGGCAAGGGAGGTGGAATGTTTGGAGCAGTTCCTGTGAATTAGGGGTGCTCCAGGGGGACAGGATGACTGAGCCCCAAAGTGGAGACCCTGTGTGTGCTGAAGCAAGGATGGCAGCTGACGCTGCAGAGTCATCTAAGTGGGGGTGACAGGGATTGGGTGGTGCAAGTCTCGGGCCCTGCAGAGACCTTGGACTACTTACCTATGTATTTACAGCTTGGGGAGTGACTCAGTTGGGCTGACAGGATGGGTGTATGGATGATGAGAGCTGCTCCTGAAGGCTGTGGCACGGGGCTGCATGCAGCTACAGAGTGGGGTTGGCAGTGGCCCCCACATTGGCACAAGGGGTGCAGAGGGTTCAGATGCTGCTGTACAGACTGATGCTCGGCCAGGAAGACAGCATTCAGAGGGTCTTTGTCAAGTTCACGGTGGGCCTGGGACTGTGAGCCTGAGCATGCTTCCTGGCACTAGTCACTGAAGCAGAAGCAAAAGGCACAGGCAAAAGGCAGGATGGGGGCTCAGGTCCTGCAGGAGGCCTGGATGCCTGGACACACTGGGTGCTTGGGACCACTGTGTGCTTGCGCCTGGCCGTGGCGGGCAGAGGAGAGCAGGCTGCATGGCCAGCCCCCTGTCCTGTGTGTGTGCACGTGCGCGCGTGGGGCAGGTGTGGTGCCTCGTCTTCTCGGCTGATCGTGCCTCTCTCTCGTGTCCTCTCTTTCAGCCCCCACCTTCTGACCCGTTCGCCTCCTCCTTCGGGGGAGCAGGATTCTCAGAGGACCCCTTTAAAAGTAAACAGGACACTCCTGCTCTGCCTCCGAAGAAGCCCGCTCCTCCTCGGCCCCACCCGCCCAGCGGTCAGTACGCATGCCCCCAGCCCACTGCCGCTGCCCGTTGGGGGGACGAGAGCCTTTGCCGGCCCTCCCAGGGCTGGAGTGGACATGTTGGAGCCACACGCTTTGTACAGCGAGGAGGGCTTGCTCAGCACCTTGCTGGCCTGGGTTCTAGCTCCAAGGCCGTGTCCCTAGAGGCCTCAGCTCTCTGTGGGCCACATGGCGTCTCAGGGCTGAAAGGGCTCCAGTCAGGGCCAGATGGCACCCCCACTGCCCTGAGCCACCCGTGGGGCCTGACACCTCGAGAGGGCCACCATGGCCTTGGCTGAGGGTCAGGACTTGAATAAAATTGGGTCTTCCTTCACTGTAACTATGGGATCGAGCCATGGAGGGGAGGAAGTGGATGGCTACAGGCTCCCTGCCCCTTTACCCCCCATGCATCTCTGTAGACCCCAGCTCTTGCTGTGTTCTCAGAGAATCTGAAAACTTAAGCCAGGCTTGAGTCTTAGATGGGACCCTCCTGGCAGCAGAGACAGGCTAGTAGGCTGGTGGGCCAGGTTCTGAGGGGACAGTTTCCCTCAGCCATGCTGTCCACAACCATCGTTAACTTTACCCAGCAGCCTTTGGCATCCCTTCTGCCTTTCCTTTCCAGGCTGAGTCTCACCTGACTGCCCCTAGATCGAGGTGGCTGTGACAGGTGACTGCAGTGACCCTACTATGCAGGCCTATTTTTCGTAACTCCACCCTGTCTATTGCTGTGGAGCCTTTCTAGAAAGTTCCATTTATACCTAGCTAGCTAGTTAGGAGTAGGGATTGGCCTAAGACCAATAAGTCATCTCCTGTGTTGGCCGCATAACTAGCAGAGACACTGTCCTGCCACCTGGACTGCTGGGCCTTGTGAGTTTGGGGCTCCACCCTTCTCACAGAGGAACACAGAGAAAGTAGGGCCCACGCCCTCTTGTATTTATAAACTGACTTGTTGTGAACAGAAAGAGATGAGTAAGGAGATGAATCCCGTCAGCCACACATCAAAGGTGTTTACCTTAAAACACAGGAGAAGCAGCAGTGAGGACTCCCTGCACCTTCCGCAGAGGCCTCGCCCTTGGGGCTCCTACCGTCTCCTGAGGGACTGACCTTGGGCTGCCCACATGCGTACCCTTTGCACACATGCTCCAGGTGCAGACACACGTGTACTCACATGCATACGTATGCACACCTCTAAAGGCACAGGTGCAGTGCCTTCACACTCATGCTCAGTCTCTTGCATGCACCCATGTGCATGCATGAACAAATTTCACACAGTGCACACAAACACCTGCACACATGCACACAGTGCTTAGAGCAGCACACACCCACATGCGTACACACACACACACACCCCCATGTGCATGCGTAAGCTCATTCATGCCTGTGCACATGTGCTTATAAGAACCAGGTAAGGCTTGCACACACAGCTGTGCTGCACCTCTCTGGCCTTGAGGAGGAGACAGTCACTTACAGTCACAGGGCAGTGCTGTCCTTGTCCCTGTCATGGCAGTGCCCTCCTCCTCCCTCCTCCCTGTCCTCTCCCCGTTCACTCTGCCAGCCCACCGCCCACATCCTAGGATGCTTGTTCAAACTCAGGTGCCGAGACATGGATGGCTGCCTTGCATCAGCCTCATTCACATGCCTTTTGAGAGCTGTCTCCCTCTGTGGGAAGTCCAGGCCACAGCTGGGCCTCCCAGGCCTGGTGAAGGCCACCCTGGCTCCACAGAGACCAGCTCAGATCTCTCTCTCTATTTTGTCCCACCTGGCAAGTGGTAGGGGGCCTCAGTATGCCCACCTCTATGGTCTCATCCATGGTCTGTATGGCGGGCAGGGCTGACAACTATGGTCACCAGTAGGCCAGATCTGGACTAGAGGCCTGTCCTGTGCCCCGAGACTGCTGGGGAGGCGTTTACATCTGTGGGCTGAGTTTGAGTGTCTTCTTTGGTTCCTTTTTCCAGAGGGACTGGCTGGCCAGCAGAGCACGGCGCTGTACTCCCTGTTAGGCGGTAGGTCCAGACTACAGGGGTGGGGGTGCCGTGTCTGCCCCGCCTACCCAGCGAGACTGCCGATGCCACCTAACCACTAACAACCTCCATGCGGAGATGCCACCCTAACCCTGCGTACTCGAGCGGCTGGTGTTTGAGTGAATGGCGTCTAGAGGAGTTGTGTCTGGGGGTGTGTGGGGGTGGGCAGAGAGTAACTGTGCACAGCTGAGACCCAGAGGCCTCTGGTTTCCAGTAAGAGGGCATGGAGCTATGGGAAGAAGGCGGGCTCATGACATGCTAGGAAGCAGGTGTGCCTGCATCTTCTCGGCTCTTCCCAGTAGGGAACAGCCAATAAGATGTCAGATGTTTCGTCAAGAAAACATTCTTTCTTGTGAGTTGGCACGGAGCTGTTCTGATTCCTGGAGCCCTTACTTAGAACAAGCGCTGCTTGGTCCTGAGCTGAGGTTGTAATCACTGTTATGCTCGGTCACGCATGGCCACCGTGTCCTTCCATGTCACAGATGGTTTCCCAGGCCCTCGCTGACCATACATGATGTCCTTGTCCAGCAGCTGGCCCTTCCTCATAGCATGACTTGAGTAAGCAAGTCAGAATCTCAGACAACATTCTCTGATCTACAGGGTTGTCATTGGCTAGCTCACCTCGTGTTAGGGACAGCACAGCCAACCCAGAGACATGTGGTTTGAATCTATCAGCTGCTCCATGGGAGAAAATGGTCAATCTCCTGTTGTGTGATTTACTGCCTTTAAAAACCTGCTGGAGGGCCAGCTATGAATCATTCTGACTGTATGGGACATAACGAGAGTTTTCAAAAGTCTCTTAATGGCCAGACCTTCCTAGTCTGCCTGTCTCTCTCTAGAAGCTCCACTGAAACTTGCCCACTCTCAGTGACCCTGATGGCATTGAAAATACCAGTGGCATACCTCCCAGCATCACAGTGTGACACTGAAAGATGGTGGTGGTGAAAAAAGACAGTGTCTGATAATTTGACAGTGAGATCTGGGTCCTGCCCTGCCATACCTGCACAGTCTGAGTGGAGATGTAAATTGTGCCAACTTGGTCATCTTAGGTCTTTGGGCACTTAAGAGTGGGTGTTGACCCAGTAAGGATGAATTGGGGGATAGGAGGGGCACCCTGCTGCCCCGGTTGATGGAGAGAAGCTGATGGTTTTCTTAAAATGCTATAAGCAACAATATCATCCCTGACTCCGTGGAGTTGTAGGGACTGGCCCCACAGACCCACGTGTGGCCCATGCTTGATGTGGCCAGGCTTCCTCCCGGGCCAGACCCTGCTCGGTCCTGAGCTAAGAACTGACAGCGCGTGTGTGGAGTGGATACCGCTTTCTTGTTGCTGCTGGGACCCAGTGACTCTGCCCAGTGTGCTGTGGGTGGGCACTCAGACCAGACTCCAGCCTGCTGCTGCCGCTGGAGCACAGGGACTTAATGAGGGTTCTATGTCCTGTTCTTTGTGAAACCACTGCCCTCAAATGCCTACCTCTCCTGGGAGACAGGCCAGTGGGGCTGCAGCAGCCATGGGGCCAGCAAAGGCCCAGGCCCAACACACATTTCCTGGGTGCCTTAGATCCCTTGAGCTGCTGTAACAGAAACGTCACAATGATGGCTTTAACGATCAGAAATTTCTTTTATCCTAGTTAAAGGAAGTTAAGTGGAAGGAGGAGTGGCATCCACTTCCATAATAGCTTGCCTCTGGAAACCCTATGAACTTGGAGAGAGGATGAAAGGCATCCAAGCGTCAAGGACTCTCCTTCATAGGGTCGCTATGAGTCGCCTGCGACTCGACGGCACTTAACAACAACAACGAAGGAAGTTAAACAGTATGTAGTGTGTTGAAGGTCAGCAGTTCAAATCCAGCAGCTCCTCTGGGTTAAGATGTATGACCTCAGGATGAGTCAGAATTGTGCCTTTTGGTTTTGGGTTTTGTTTTGGGGTTGAGCTTTTGTGTGGTTTCTTTCCTCTAGGGGCATGTTCCGTCTCTGTTGGCTCTGGAGGAAGATCCTTGTCCTGGCTTCTTGAATGCCAGTGTTCTCTGGTTCCCTGGTGATCTTCACTGGGCATCTGTCTTCCTCCTCTTGTGCATCCATCTCCGTGTCTGGGCTGCTCCTTATATTATTCAGGAGGGATTAGGGTCAGGACTCATCCTGCACTAATGTGGAATCATTAGCCTAGCAAGGAGACTGTCTCCAGATGGGATTCCTTAACACGTGAGAGTTAGGATTTACCACCCGTGTTTGGTTAGCACGGAAGACAGGGAAGGCTGATGGAGCGGTGCTGAATGTGCCATGAGGAAAAGGACCGCTTTCCCACTGGGTTTCTGCTGAGCAGACACTTCTCCATGGATAGACACTGCAGTGCAGGGCGGTGAGCCCCAGGCTGGGCCTGGTGTCCTGTCTGGGGAGTTCTGTACTAGGTCCGGGTCACAGTGTAACACAGTGACACCATGGTGGCTGGGGTCCTCTTCTGAGCACTGGAAGGTGTGTGCCCCACAGTGGTGGGCACTGTTTCTGTCCTGCCCTTTGATCTTGGTGGAGATCTAATTGATGGCTCATCACACACGCTGTGCACATGTGTGAAGCCCCTGCCACAGGCACACGAGCGCACCCCACGCAGCTCGCTTCTGGAGCTGACTGCTCTGTGGCTTTTACACGTGTTTCTTCCATCTCCAGCTCAGTCCCCTCCCTCCCACCCCCGACTGTTGGGAACCACTGTCCGAGGTGCAGAGCCTTGATGCTGTCATTGGGTTCTCTGTGCTGACAGTGCTTTTCTAGAAAGGTGTCACCGAGGTGGAGTCCCTGGGCAGTGCAGATGGTGAATACACTTCTCTGCTTATTGAAAAGAGGACGTTTGAGGGAGCTCTGGTGGCCTAGTGGCAAGAAGCTGCACTGCAATCCCAGAGGTATGTGGTTCGAATCCACCAGATGCTCAGCTGGAGAAGGAGGAACAATCTCCTCCTGTACCAGTCAGATCCGATTTGACAGTACAAATTAAAAAAATAATAAAAGTAAAAATCAAAAAAAGAAGAAAAAAAGTGGAGGTTTGATGCACCCAGAGGTGTCATGGAAGAAAGGCCTGGCAGTCTGCCCCACTGTGTCATCCCTGAAAGCCCTGTGAGTGCAGCACTGCTCTGACACTCGTGGGGTCCCCATGCATGGCCAGGGCTGACTCAAGAGCAGCTTACTGGGCAGGTGAGTTCTGGGGCAGGTGAAGCTGGTGTCTCTGACAGCCCCGAAACCTGCCCGTTAGAGGCTGCCCAGCGCACGTTCCCCCAGGTAAACAGCAGCATGTTTTCTGTAACGGCCGGCAGATTGGAATCAGTCAGCACTCACCGCGGAGTAGTTTCTAGGTAAAAGTTGTTGATTTGCAAAGAGAGAAACAGATTTTTTTTCAAGCGCAGGAAACGGCTGTGTGGGTGTCAGTGATTGGGGAGAGCAGAGCCGAGCAGGAGCCCGTGGGGTCCTGCAGGGGCCCCACCCTCACCACTTCCTGCGCTCGGGCCCCACGTCGTGGTTTCCGCCGCGCCCTGGTGCCACCAGCTCCAGCACCTTCACCGCTAACCAGCCTGTCACCTTTAACCTCTCCCCAATTTAATGATCCCTTTATTACTCCTAATGACCTTTTCACCTCCCGCCGGATCTTAGAGGCTGCCTATCCCTTCCCTGTTGTGTCATAGAAGGGTACGGTGAGACACGTGGATCTCGGCCCGCTGACCTCAGATGGTTTAAAAGAAATAAGAAAGACGTGCAGCAGCCGTCCACCTGAGAATCCACCTGGTGGCTGCCAGTGGTGGCTCCTGCATCCTGCCCGTTTTCTGTTGCTGCAAGCTGAGGGGACAGCCCGGTCCCCACCAGGACAGCCTGGCCGTGCTGGGGACATGGTTGCCGTGTGGATGCTGAGCTTGAAAGCACACCAGTCCGCAGAGATGTTCTATTGCTGCCACACTGGCACGTCATATACCAGGCAGCCAACCCCCTCCTCTGCATGCCCCTGTTTAGGGCATGGCACCTACTGTTCCCTGGCATCCCCAGCACAGCTATGCGGTTAGCACCTCGGCCCTGCAGCTAACTACTCCGATTCCGTTCCCACGATGCTCTCAGAGAGATAGCCTACTCGCTATGGCAAAGGTTCTGCCTGGAACAGTCGCCTCACCATCCTTGCCAGAGGCCTGGGGCATGGTGGGCACTGTGGCCAGAGGGAGGGGAGCTGGACCTGAAGCTGGGGTGCTACCCTCCCTACCCTAACCCGGCTGATGTGAAGTGGACCTCTGCTTCTGACACGTGGGGCATCTGTCCTGGTCCAGGACTCATGGCAGCCCCGAGGGGCCCTGCTGGCATGGAGACAGGACTGGTGCACTCTGAGGGGTTTCCCTTCTTTGCAGCTGCTTGGTTCGAACAAAGCAGCATTTGTCTGACTTGGTGCATAGCCATCTTCTGGCACCACAGTGGGTGGGTTGAGTAGGAATCCTGTGACGCTCTGCATTCAGGCACAGTGGGTGTCAACGCCAGGTCTGGGGTGAAAGGATTGCCTCAGCTCGCTGGAGCCTTGGGGGGCTGTGAGGTAGGACACAGGCTCCAGGAGCCTGGACCCCCAGGCTGAACAGATGAGCCTGCACTATGCTTTGCCCTGTCCTGCCTGGGGTTGGAGGTTTCTGTCTGTGCACATCCTGAAGACAGGGACTCTCAGCAGGGACTAAGGCTGCACTCGGGGCTCCTGGAGCTCAGGCCCTACAGGATAAAGTGAACCCCCCTGAAATTGGGCTTCCAGTTCTCCCTGCCAAGGGCTCTGCCTTCCCCCCACCCAATGGGGATATCCTGCCTCCACCCTCACCACACGACTCCTGGTGTCTCTGTTCCACCACACTGCGTGCTCCACTCCACCCCCCGTGACTGTTGAGGTGGGCACGTGTCAGGACCCACAGAGGCAGCCTCCTGGCGCATGGCTCCCTCTAGCAGTGGGGAGAGGTGGGAGGGCTAAACACAGCAGTCATGGGCTTCCCCCACCTGTCACTCATGTGATAGCATCTCCCTGTCCCCCCAGGTAGGCAGGGGGCACCCCAGCCCCTCAGAGGAGGAGCCCCTGCAGCCAGGACGGGCAGGTGCACAACAAGCGTGGCAGGAGCCGCAAGATAAGGAAGGGATGTTTCCAAAGAGGGCAGAGCTGTGGCTCCCTCTTGTGAAGACGGATTCGTGATTTGTAAATCCCTCTTCAGATGGTGTCCTTCCCGTTTTGTCCAGCAAAGGTAGCATTGCCTCTGCCAAAGGTCCCCTAAGTTCTGCAGGAGCCTTTGGTGTTGACCTTAACACTGACCAAGTTCTCACCCAGGATGCCCCTGGTCTTTCTAGGACAGGGTGGCATGGCACTCCTACACTCGTTTCTTTCTCACCCGTGGGACCTGTGTGATCCTGCCGTCCCCACGACCCTCACATGCCCCAGCCACACCCTTGTCGTGGGGCACCCGCAGGCTGGGCTGATAATAAATATTTGTTCAGCTTTTCTCAGCCGCTCAGAGCCCAACCCCATCCTGTCCCCTTTCAGGCATCAGGCCGTTTTCTGAAAAAGCAGTAAATATTTTCAGTGGAAAATCTCAACGCCACGATCTCGTGAACCTCAGATATTATCTGCAGGCTGCGCTGCCTGGTACTGCTTTGATCGTGGCCTCCCCACGGGGCCCGTGGTGGTGCTGCCCGCAGGAACCCACCCTCTCTCGTGCCTACAGGCAAGCTTCCCCACGTGTCGTGGATGGGGGCCAGCAGACGAGGCACTGGGTGGGCAGCCCCTGTAGGGTGGTGGCTCGGTGCTGCCCCCTCCCCAGGTCAGTCTTCCTGCTGGGGGAGAGGGGCAGAGTCAAGGCTGAGGAGCTGCCCAGGCCCCCTCCCCACTGTCGGTGTGGGTCTTGGGAGCCTGATCCTGTGTGAGCGTCCCGGGCTGTGGGCAGGTGGCTGAAGCGGGGCAGCTGTCCTCACCACAGAGGAACATGCCCTTTGTGTTTTATGGGTTTGGTCGGCTTGTTTGTTTTTCTTGTTATTGCATTTATCTGTCATCTACAGAACTATGTTTTCCAACTACAACTGAGAATCTGTAGTGAGAGCCCAGCAGGTATCTGGTTGGGATGAACACATGCACAGGAGGGCACACATTGGCATGCAGCACGGACATGCAGGCACACACAGAACACAACACAGGCAGAGCCCTGGACGCACAGATATATAACATACATGCTCACACAGACACACACAGTCACCATTCACCCAACACATGCAAACACACATCGAGACGCATGCACAGAAAAGGGTGCGCACACAGCAAAGACCATACACACACGTGTGAACTACAGCACGTACCCGGGTGTTTTAGTATTTTTATACATTGATCTGTAGACACCATAAACCTCCCAGAACTTCTTTCTCTGTACCAGAGTCAGGACTTCAAAGGAGAGAACCCACTCTCTCTCCAGGTTTTCGTTCTGCCTGAACTCTGAGCACCGGGGCCTGCACATCCCCCTCTTCTTCCATTGTTTTTCCGTGAAGAGTGGCTGCTGCTGAGGGATTTCCAGGCAGAGGTTTCCTGAAAAGCATGATGGAAAGGATTGCATTTCTGGTTTGCTCTCAAACTGTCCAGCTGGGGTGCCCCTCAAGCTGGCCACGACCCCCAGCCCTGTGCCAGAGGGGCCTGAGAGTGGAGACCCAGGAGGATTAAAGCCACGCGCTCCTGGGTGGGGCCAGCCCCCACATTTTTCTGACAGCTCGGAGCTGTGGTAAACCAGCAGGTTCATATTGTTTTTGCTGAAGTCCGCCCTGGGTGTGGTTTCGGTGCACCGCTTGGGTAACTGTCGAAACTGCTGTGGTTTCAAAATAAGGCCCATTTAAAACCTTTTCTTCAAATCTTGAATTCCTGTCCCCCTCCCACTGAGCCCCCCACCCCCAAGCACACTCCCTAGCCCTGCATGGTGGTGTCAAGGTTTCGTTCCTCTTTGGTCCATGGCTGGCCAAGGTCACACCTCCGACATCTAGGAATGAGCTGTAAACCAGGCATCATCTTGGTTTGGTTATAGAGGATTTTATTCGTTTATTTGTGTGTTCTTTGTTTTAATTTTGGGGCTTTTTAATCGAATGCTTCCCCCCATTCTGTTTTAAAATGCACCTTCCTAAAAGTTTTCTGCTCTCCTGGCACCTGGCTTTGCTAAAAAGCATCAGCCTCTGACCCTCTCGAGTCTCTTAAGTGGTGCAAGTGGTCAAGTCTAAACTACCAGCTGAAAGGTTGATGGTTCAGATCCACTCAGAGGCTCTGGCCTACCAGTCTGCTTCTGAAAAGCCCAGCTGTTAACAGCCCCGTGAAATAGTTCTCTACTGCACCCAAGGGGTCCCCCGAAGTCAGAACCCACTTGAGGACAGCTGCCAACCTAACCTCTCCCTGGCCTGGTGATTACAGTCGCTCTGCTCTGGAGTGCGGAGGCCAGCGGAGCTCCTTGGTCACCTTGCAGATTAGCTGCCCCTCCAAAAATCGGAAAAGTGATTCAGGAGTTAGCAGAAGTGGTTACATAAAAGCAGGAACTAGAGCGAGGTTGTTTTAAAAACACACCCGCTAAAAATAAATGATGGTTCAGGGTGGGGATCGGGTCACAGAGTAGCGAGGATGCAGCCATGGCCACACGCTTCTCTGCAGAAAACCCCGGTGGCACGTGCAGCCCTGAGCCAGTGGGGAGCCTGCAGCCCCCCACCCACGTGCCCAGCCCACCCGCACCAACACTCAGCGCCATGAGAGGCTGTTTTTGGTGGTGGTGTGTTGTGGGGTTTTTTTTTTCTTTCTCTGAAAACCAGGCGTTGCTGTGCCCTGTTTTATTGGAACACAATCATGATTTCTAAACAACAGTGGTTTCAGCAGCCGTGTGAACAGTGAGCAATGTGAACTGTGCTTCAGAGAAAATGCTGGCTTGGCCGATATAACAGGAGGCTGGGGTCCCAGCCTCAGGCAGTTAGACACATTCCCCCTGCACTAGGGAAGGGAAGTGCCTGGATGGCACCAGGGTCTGCCCTAAACTGCTGGTAGGAAGGTTGGTAGTTCAAATCCATCCAGAGGTACCACAGAGGCAAGGCCTGGCGATCTGTTTCTAAAAAGTCACAGCCTTGAAAACCTGTGGACAGATGGGGTCACCATGAATCAGTAGGTGGCCACTCGTAAAGTGACCTTTGTGGGAGCAGACATGCTCTGATTCACTGTGGGACCTGAGACTGAGGCAGGGCCTGATTGGAGTTGGTCAGAGAGTTCTCCCTTACTCTTCTGGGCCCGGGGATGCAGCAGGCAGGACTGTCCATTTGAAGAATCCACAAGAAATGAGGCAAGAAGTAGGCTGGGATAGTCACTGAAAGCTGGCTACAACCCAGCTCAACCAGACGTATTGGGGAAATTTTTTTAGGTTAGGGAGCAGTAGGCACTGGGGGGAAGAAGGCAGCAAATGCGGCACGTAGGACCTGGAGGGTAGACCAGGAGCCTGGGGAGTCACTGAGCGTCTGGACAAGGTGACTGGGGAAGGTTGTATTAATGAAGTCATTCTCCTGGGCGCTGAGTCCCTAGGCATGGCAGAGGCGGACCACTTCCCCAGGTGAACCCCATCGGTCCCCACACCCTCCTGCTTATCCCACGCCAGGTCCTGGCCGAGGGTGAGAAGAAAGAATGATGGCGCTGGCAGATGCCATTTCCTGGTGTCCACCAGCCTATGCACAGACAGGCTGAGGCCACAGGGGGCATGCAGGTCTCAGGTCCAGCTTGATGGGCTACAGAAGCCCCTGCCTTTCAAGAGAGCTGAAGGTGACAGGGCAAGGCGGTGGTGATCCAGGAGAGAGCCAGAGGGGCAGTCAAAGGCAATGACTGACTTGGCTAAGAGGGAAGAGTATGAGCAAAGCTTTGTGGCCAGTGTGACGGGACACCAGTGCTAACCCTGAGTCTGCAGCCATAGAAGAGAGAGACCCTCGTTGAAGTCATTCAGTGGCCTATGGATGCCAGCCTGGCCCGAGTGCTCACAGGCATTGCTCAATGTCTGGCCTGGTTTGCTTGTCTTCACTACAGAGGAGGTGGCCTCCCCTGGACAGGGGACCCCCAGTGAGCAATCTTAGTTACTGACCGAAGGTTGATAGTATGAGTTCCACACCCTGAGAGGTGTCTCAGAGGAAAGGTCTGGCTATCTCCTGCCAAAAGGTCAGCCCTTGACAACCCCAGAGAACACCGTTTTGTATTGACACACACGGAATTGCCATGAACTAGAGTTCACTTTGTTCCAAGTGGTTTTACTGGTGTGATCTCCACTTGGTGGCCAGGGCGATGAGTCTATAGAGTCAAGGCTCAGGCATGGCAGGGACTCAGGGACGGTTCAGGGCCCAAGCCTGTCTGGACACGTGACCGGTGGTCCAGGCCAAAAGGGACAGTTGCATGTGGCTCTTGGTGCTTCTCTTACATGAGCTCTGTGACCAAGGATGTGAAGCTAAGCACGCTTCTTGGTGCTCACGCTCGCGTCGTGACTTCTCACCCGGTTCTGACGTGTGCACATCAGCCAGAGGCCACGCTACTCCCAGGTCTTGGCAGGCACCTGCTGGGCACTGGAGTCAGCCACGCCTGCCAGCTGGGCAGTGTCTGGACACCTCCAGTTCCTGCAGAATGTTCTGGCATGCTGGCAGAACTCGCTGGAAGATAGCACTGGCCCTTAGATCACATCCCAGCTGTGGCTCAGGGGCGCCTCCCCTTTGATTCTGAACACCTGTCTGCCCCCAGGTAAAGGCCCCTCACCCCCAGGTAGACCACACATGTGTCTGTTAGCACCATCTCGTGGTGTTTGTGGTAGAACTGAGTACCAGAGGAGTGTCGGTGATAATTTTTTTTTAGAAGTAAATCACCAGGTCTTTCTTCCACGGCACCACTGTGTGGGTTCAGGCTGTTGATTGCTGGGCCCGTGTAAACTGCATGCACCACTCAGGGACCTTGGCCAAGGCCCAAGAAGGCACAAATCTCACTCCCTTGAGTCACCAGGCAGCTACCAAAGTTGAGCCTCACCCCCCAGGATGGTCCAGTGGGCATCTGATGAGCTGCCTCCAGGCCCCGGTGACTAACACGCTAACATCTTCCTCAGTCCTAAGTCTAACCCCTCTCCGCACCCCTGCTGCTTTCAAACTACAAGGAGCTGTCTGTGTTCTGTGCTGCCTCCGGACTCCATAACCTGTGTGGTGGTGAATGGCTTGCACCTTAACACCTCACTGGAAAGCACCCCGGATTCTTACCGCTGGGGGCAGGAGTCCAGAACATTTTTCTGTGTTGCCCCTGGGGTGAAATGAAGGCGTGCTGACCCCTTGTGGTGACCCTCAACCCCCCAATTCCTCCTAAAGACGGGGAACAGTTCCCGTGAGCACAATGCGGGGGGGCTCGGCCTTGCCTTATCCGCAGTGAGTAACCTGTCTCTCTCTCTCTCTTTCTCCCCTTTGTTTCTTTCTTCTTTTTCTCCTAAAACTTCCAGGTCACAGTACACCCGTAAGCCAGCTCGGCCCGGCCGACCTTCCTGAGCCCCCCGACCCCTTCCAGGCACTTGGGGCTGACAGCAGTGACCCGTTCCAAAGTAAAAAGGGGTTTGGGGACCCATTTAGTGGAAAAGACCCCTTTGCTCCCTCCTCTGCGGCTAAGCCTTCTAAAGACTCCTCCTTGGGGCTTGCAGACTTCACCTCTGTAAGTTAAGCTCCCCGCCGCCGCCACCACTGCTGCGCCGTCCCCACCCTCTGCTTGCAGCCGCTTGGGGCTCCTCAGGGCCCCCCCTCTGTTACGCAGAGCCGGCTGCCATCCTGGGGCACGCCCTCACCCGCACACCCACACTATTTATTCTGTACCACTGCTTCTGTAAGCGAACGCTTCTCAATAAAAAAGAGCTTCGGTTTGGATACTCTGAGAAGGGGCGTTTTCTTCCAGCCGGGAGGGGTCAGTGCCGCCCGATAAAGTGTGCTTCCTGGTGGACTCGTCGTCGAAGGAGTTCTGGAGGTGGTTTTGTCCCTGGGTTTGGGGGAGCTGGGATGCCAGGCGTTTTGGAAGCACACAGCCAAGACTGCAAATATGACACTAGGGTTTTGCTGTCCTGAGGTCCCAGGTTCCCTCACACAGGAGATCAAGGTCCCATCCTGTGTGTCTTGTATGAATTATACGGGCTCAGGCCCAGTGGCCAAACTGCTAAGGTACCGGACCGCCAGCTGAAAAGTTAGCAATTCAGACCCCCTCAGAGGTGCAGATGAAAGGCTTGTCAATCAGTTTCTAAATGGTGACATGCCCAAGAACTCCCTCCGTGGCTCTGCTGGAGAGACAGGTTCACCAGCAGTCGAAACCGACTCACAGGCCACTGACAACAGTACCAGGCTCAGGACACAATGAGCAGCTTCGTTTGGGGGTAACTTTTATTTCCGTTATGACCTACAGGAAAACAGGAAATTCTCCCAAAGCCGCTGCCACTCTGAAGCCCTCTTTTTTGAGGGGGGTGGTGATGTCGTTTTGCAGCCTTAGGCATCTCTCTTCAGAAGCTAACACAGGCTTCTGAGAGTCTGGCAGTGTTTCTATGTGTGAGAAACGGGATTTGAAAGATCCTGCAGTAACTGTCGGGTGTTTTCAGTATCTGCCTGGTCCACAAACCCCCCCTTCTCAGAGCCTCAGATGTTGTCGTCTTCTGAGAACAGGTTTCACTGTCTGTGTAATCAGTTTTTTCAAAGCTCTCTTCATTTGAATTTGCAACGTAGACCTTGTTTCAGTGCTGGGTGTGAGAGTTCTTATTTATAGACGTTTCGGCGCCCAGGATGTCCATTTAGAAGCGAGCTTTGCAGTATCAGTGCACAGCAAACGCCTGATTCTTTCCAGAGCCTTCTGTTATGATGCCTACCATGCACAGTTGTTCAGAAACCACTCCCTTCCCTCGATCCTCAGACACAAATGGCTCGTGGACGTGGCTGGTGGCTGATGTGGGCATGCGTATTACACACATCGGTGGCATTGCGAATGAAAGTCAGACCCCAGAACCTCACCTTAGCTAGAGTTTTCTGGGGCAGCACTCCCTTTATTTCAGAATGGACAAAATAGTAAATGCGTGTGAAGAGTGTGGTGCCTTTGCCGCACACCTCGGGTGCTGAGCTCCCAGGTGGAGAGAGGGGCCGGTGGAGCTGATGGTAACGTGAAGAAATGATGGCTTTCTGTAAAGCAGTTGGGTTTCCTGTAACACCCATCCCTCCCCCATCCCGCCAGTTTGGTTTTAGACTTTTTTAAATTAAGACCCAAGTCTTCAAGCTGTCACTTAGCCTACTTGGGTTGGCTCATCCCAAATAGTTGTTAGCTTCCATTTGAGCCCCACCCCCATGTTGGCTGTTAATGCCACGTGACCCGGCTGGTTCAGCCGGTGCTGCCCAGCCAAGAGGTCATCTGTGCCTTTTACCGTCTGAGTCATCTTCCCTGGTCGGAATGGCCCATGGGTTGGTTGGTTTGTTTAGGAAATCTTGACCCAGTGAGTCAGCCTCTGTGGACGGGTGAGGCATGGGGTAGGGGAGCTTTGCAGTGACTCAGTCTGTCCCCCTTGGTAATGACCAGCTCATTGTGTCGACCTCGACTCATGGTGGCTTCGTGTGTGTCAGTAGACTTTGCCCCGTCGGGTTTGCAGTGACTGGTGTTTGAGAAGTGGAGCAGCACACATCGTTCCTCTGAGGCACCTCTGGGTGGACTTGAACTTCCAGTCTTTAGCAGCCAAGCATGCTCACCAGTGCCCTCTCTGTGGACCCTGACCAGTGTCATCAAGTCAGTTCCGTCGCCCGTGTCGTCAGTGTCAGAGTGGAACAGTGTCCCCTCCAGAGGGCCTCCTGTGTGGCTGCTATTTCAGAAGTATAGACACTAGGCCTTTCCTCTGGGGTATCTTGGGTAGACTCAAACTCTCAACCCTTCTGTTGCCCCAGCACAGTCTTCCCTCTAGTCACACCATCATCTGGAACCACCTTGGAGAGACCAAAGGTAGTTCCTTCAGTCTGAGTGTTTCTGCTCCCCCAGGGAATGCTGGAAGCCCTTGTCTTCAGCTAAGTGACTGCAGCCAGCCTGATACCCGCACACCCATCAAAACGGCTCAGTCAAAACGCCCTGTCATCTATCACAGGCCACGGGTCTGTGTGGAGTTCAGGGAGGCCGGTCTCACCCACGCGAGCTGCCCATTGGACCCTAACTTACAAGCTGAAGTGGTCCTTCTTTGGCCGTTTGCGCCGGCCAGTGCTCTTGGGGACCCTCTTCATCCCTCACATCTTTCTCTTCTCTGGGAAAGTGTTTCCAGGTGAGAAGAGCAGCCCTGTTTCGAAAGTCCTTGTCAAGAGCAGGGCAACCCCGGGTCGGATAGTGGTGCTGTTAGAGGTTTGTGCGTCAGGACTGTGCGCTCACAGGATGTGGCTGGAAGGGTCCCTGCAGGCTGTGTGATGATGCAGCATCGTGATGCTGATTCCCTGGGACGCCCAGGGCTGCCTGGCATGTGATGCCCGATGTCCGTGAGGAGACGGTGGAGGAGAGCTGGTAACCCAGGGCTCAGGCCTCAGAAGGGCACATGAAGAGACAATTCTGTAGCAACTTGGCCAGCTGCTGTGGTCCAAGGACGGGACAGTGGCCAGTGCGCTGTGGCTCCAAGACTGGGAGGGATTCTCTCAGCATTCAGGATGCACCGAGAGCCTTAGAAGGTCCTATTCTTGAGTTGTCTTCCAGAGCTCCAGACCAGTTTGACCTTAATGTGACCATGCATGAGATTTGGTGGCTTCCAGTGGTGGACGTGTACAGTCATTGGCAGGGTCATCTGGGTGGCAGCTTTGGGGCTGTGTAGGCCTGGTGCCAGGCTGGCTGTGTTGTGGCCCAGTGTCGGGGATCGCTGTCCTCTGTGGTAGCCCCGTGCTGTTGACAGAGATGCCGGCAGCTGCGCCGGGGAAGGGCTCCACCAGCTTGTGTGGTTTTTTCCGTGTTTTCTCCCAGTGAGTGGGTTGGAAAGTTCCCTTTTCTGTGGTAGAAGTGGCCATTGCGGAAACAACACAGACTAGCGGGGAGCTGGCTTTCAGGTCTGTGTATGTGTCCAGGTCACCTGCCTTGGACCGAGGAACCAACCACCTGTTCTGGACAGCTTTGTGTCACACTGACCCCTGCTTCCTGCCCCATCCTGCCTGATACATGCCAGGTGGGGGTGTCCTCTGCTCCACCAAGCCTCCTCTCCCCTGTTCATCCTCGCTGCCCCATCGGACTGCATCCCTTCCTACCAGCCGTCCCCATCACCTCATCTACGCCATTGTCTTTCCCCATCCCCTCCCCCACCCCTCCACTTGCCCACCCCTACCCCCCTCCCAGTCCGTCTGTCTGTCCTTACACCATTCACCTCGTTCTTCTCTCATCCCTCATTTCCATTCACCTGGTTTTGACCCCTTGTTCATCTCTTCTTTCATCTCTCTCCATCTTAACCTGATTCAGCCCCAAGTCCAGCCTTTGTTCCTTCCTGTAGCTTCCACCAGCTGTTACAGGGTCAGAGCTGCTAGTCAGTCCGATTGGCTGCCCATTCCCAGGGTCCCCACCAGAAACTCAACTTCTTCCCTCTTTTTGGAACCTAAACTCCTGCTGGAATTCTGCAGGGGGCTCTGTGAGCTCATGCTTTCCTTGTAGTGCTGTCTGTGTGTCTGTCAGCTCGAGGGCGCCTGTGGAAGGCTGGCCCATCGCCATCTTTAGGGCGGCTCGAGGTCATCTCAGTGCTTGGTGGAGGGTGGGTCGTAGCCCGTGAGTGGGGATCCCACGTGGATTGAGCGTTTGCAGGGTTCACCTCAGCTCCACAGTATGTTTGTTTTTCCTAAGGGGAACATTATAACAACTGCGTCCTGGGAATAAAAGCACCTCAACCTGGTGGCATGAGTGCTGGGCCTCCTGTAAGTGTCCCAGGGCAGGTAACTCCTCCAGATCAGGAGCTCTCTGGCCACCTCGTCTCAGGCTGTGGCCATCCATTGCTCCACTCTGGGGTCCTCTCACAAGTAGGACTTTCCTGGCCACCCTGTCGGCTTTGCCATCTGCAGTCGAGGCCGTGTCTGGGCGCATGGCTCCGCCGGCCAAGCCCTTTGAGCACCGCTGACCTTTGCTGCTTTCTCAGACTTGCCTACTGTCCTTCCCCTCGACCTTCCACAAAGTGTTACCAGGCAGGACTCTCAGGAGTTGCCAGAACTTTGTGCATTTCCTCAGTGGACTTGTTGCCTCTTATAAGCATCTTCGGATAGCATCTTCTGGGGCCTGTTGGCTCTGATCACACCTGACTCTGCCTCTCTCTGCTCCAATGACCTCTCTCCACCACCTCCAGACCCTGAGTCGGGTGGGGGCTCCATGCGGTGGTTAACAAACCACTAGGCTTCTGCTGATTCATGCCTTGATCCTCCACAGGCCTGGCCACCCCCCACCCTTCCATCAGTCTTAAGCCTGCCCTCCAACTCTGCATTCTGCCTATTTCCCACCCCACCCTAAGTCCTACCTGTACCCTAGCCCCCTGCAGGTCCCACCAGCACCTGATCCCCCACGGATCTGACCTGTACCTGACCCTTTGTGGGGCCTGGCCTGCCCCCAGCCCCTCTACATCCCTCGCCCTTGCGCTCAGCGGCTGCAGCATCAGGACCAAGCCGAGTAACCGGGCTTCGTGTTTCCCTTGCAGTTTGGCAATGAGGAGCAGCAGCTGGCATGGGCCAAGCGGGAGAGCGAGAAGGCGGAGCAGGAGCGGCTGGCGCGGCTGCGGCGGCAGGAGCAGGAGGACCTGGAGCTGGCCATCGCCCTCAGCAAGGCCGACATGCCGGCCGCCTAGGCGGGCGGGCAGCTGGGCTCGCAGAGGCAGGACCACCAGCGTGCGGAGTGTCCACAGCACGCAGGGGCCTGGGCAGGGCCGGCCGGGGACTCGCTGCGGGTGGTTTGTTCAGGGTGCAGGACTCGCAGCACCCTGGCTCTGCTCCCCCAGGAAGGGGCCTGCAGCTAGAGGGCACGGAGAAGCCAGATGTCCCCGCATCACGGAAGAGCACCTGGTACAGTGGCGGATCTGCCTCCTGCTCTCCTGTTGGGGAATGGTGCCCCCACCCATCAGCCCAACATAAGGGGCCCTGGGGCAGAGCACACAGTGGCCTCTCCTTATATCTCACCCACTCCTAGGGCCTTCCTGGTGACACCTCCACGGGCCCCCACCCTGAAACCTGTCCAGCCACAGGAGACACCCCCTACGCTATATGCATTTGCTGTACAAATTACGTTTGAATGATTAATATAAAATATTTTACTACAAATGAAAGGCTGGTGATGGCTCGCTGACATGGTGCTGCCCGAGCGGGGCCTCGCACAGCCTAGCAGAAGCAGGGGCCGCAGGAGGGCCAGGGCAACGTGCTCGGGGCCCAAAGGAAGCCAGCTGGGCAGTTGTCAGGGCTGCCGGCTCTCAGGGATGCAGAGCGATGCCAGAACACTTGGCTCAGGAGCCGCAGGAGTGGTTTTAGAGAGTGTGTTGTCCAGGTGACAAAGGCTATGTCTGCAGAGGGCAGGGCTGTCACACTGTGAACTGGGCTCCTCACCCCGCCCCCCCCCCATGCATGCACAGACAGGCACACACAGCCCACCAGAGACAGGCACTAACCCAGCCCACCCTCAATTCCTGCCTCTTACACAACAGAGAACATTCACAACTTTTCCAGAAAAGCAGACTGTCAGGCGTTTTAAGTTTACTCAAAAAGCTCTAGGAACCACAGCAGAGAACACAGCCCAGTGACCGCCACAGCGTCAGCCCTTGTCTAGACCCCACCTCTGCCCCACTGTTCCTGGCCTTCTCTTTCCTTGGTCGGTCTTTGAAAGTAAGCAGCGTCCTCCGACCTACACAGACCCAGCCACACCTCACAAAGCACGGTAGGAGCTGTTCTCTTGACTACAGCACCCAGAAGGCGCGAGGCACACAGTGGTTTCCTGCTGCATTCCGGCAGCCCGGGACAGGGCTAGGGGTTCACCTCTGATGGCAGAAGGTTTTTTTTCTGTGGAGGATAATGTCTTCTGCCTCCCACCTATGACAGCAGGTTTCCCAGGGACTGGCCCTTGAGGACCCTGATTCATCTGGCTCCTTGCCTTCAGTCAGTTCTGGTTAAAACTGTTGGAATTGTTGAGTGCAGGCACGTTGATGCTAACTCAGGTGATCCCGTGTGACAGGAGCAGAACTGTCCCACACATGGAGTTCTCAGGGGAGCCCTGGTAGGCTGCTAAGCGAAAAGTCGGCAGTTTGGACACACCAGCTGCTTTGTGGTGGTGGCAGTCAGCTTCTAAAGTACAGCCCTTGAAACCCCGTGGGCCAGTTTTGCTCTGTCCTACGGGGTCGCTACGAGACTCAGCTTGATGGCATCAGCTTTGGGTGTTTTCTTCATCTTTTTAGATCACGAGACACTTGTCCTCTGCGGATCTACTGGGTGGATTCGAACTGCTGACCTTTTGGGTAGCAGCTGCATGCTTAGGCCTGACATCCCCGAGGGCTCTGTGGGTGGGCGCTGCAGGGGGACTGAGAACCAAGGATTTGTTGTTTGGTGTGGGTGAGCAGTATTTTGAAAGAATACGACTGAATCTCAGCAGCTTCCCTGAGTAAACAGAGTTGGGTGTTCAAAGCCAGCATCACTAAAGGTCATTGTCATCCTGGAACAGCCGGGGAAAGCTATTTATAAAGCTGCACAGGAAACTTGCGGGGAACAAAGGACCTGCCTCTCTAAATAATGCAGTAAATATTTCTGCCCCCTTATCAGATCTGCTTCCTTTGACTTTGAAACATGTTACTCTTCCACTACCCCCCGAAGTCCCCCCCCAACATTTTCCCCAGTAAAAGTTCCTAGGAGCCGTACAGATTGTCTCACGAGCTGTTTTTGGAAAAACACAAAGGAAATGTGGAAATGGAAATGGGATCCTTATCGCACGGTTATTCCAGAGAAGTGACGTGATGGGGCATGTGTGTCCACAGTAGTGTTTACACGGACGGGCCCTTTGATTTGCTCACTCGCTGGTGGGGGGCGGGGGCGGCACACCTTCTCTGCGCTGTGGCCCTTGGGCCTCAGTTTCTCCACTTGACTGAGGAGGTGGGGCTGAGCTATCACAGGAGGCTTTCCTGCTTCCAGATCTCCCCAGTCTGACTGGCGTCTCTAGAAAGACATGGGCATTGAGAACAGACTGAGGTCGCTGACTCATTTAAAAAGCAGAACAACCATTGGCCTCAAGTCTATTTTGACTGATGGTGACCCCAAGTGTGACTGAGCAGCTCCTTAGGGCTTTTCCCCCTATTCTCTGGCACTGTGAGGAAAAGCATTCAGCTGCTAACCCAAGGTCAGTGGTTCAAACCCACCACCAGCTCAGTAAGGGAAAGACTAGGCAGGCTGCTTCCATACAGATTTCCAGCCTACGAAACCCTATGGGGCATTTCTGCTCTGCCCTGCAGGGTGTCTTTGAATTGGAGTTGAATTGAAGGCATGGGTTGGATTTAGTTACTCTTACAGGAGATCACCAGGCCTTTCTTCCTTGATTCTAGGCAGGTTTAAACTGCCAACTTTTTGATTGTACTGTTTGAGCAGGCCGGTTCAAACTGTCAGCTCTTGGATTATTCTATTTGCAACCATCTGTGAACCACTTACATCCTACCACCCTCTTTATTCATCATCTCTATTCAAAACATTTGGCACAGCCCTCCCTATTTGGTGCTGAGGGAGAAACTTTGCGTACGGAACCATCCCGTCACTTCCCGATGGTTCCCGTGTCAGCTGTCACATGAGGACCAGAAGGCCTTTGGCCACAGTGGTCTGCGGTGAATCCTGTTTTCCTTGTATAAAGACAAAGGGCAGAGTTTCCACACTAGAAGGCAACAATAGAGAAAATAGAGCCAAGGTGAGAGGTAGCAATTGTTAATGGTAAGTGCCAGGTCTCTAAGAAGTGGGAGTCTTGATTCTGAGAGACAAAGAGGCAAGTTAGGACCCTGATTCCCCATGGGGTTCTAGGTCACAGACCAGAAGCTGGCAGCTTCTCTTCCAGAGGTGGGTCAGAGGCGACCCCGAGATGAGGAAGGGGCCACCCTGGGGTCCTACAGATGTGCCTTCAGCCCAGCTCCGTGACCTTGGGGGTCACTTCTTGGGGTTTCCATTTTCCTCATCAGTCGCTGGCCAACACCCCGTCAACTCCAGCTGATCCCTGGCACAGCAGAAAGGACCTTTGTCCCGTCCTGGCTGTTTTCATGATTGTTGGCATTCTCCATTGTTGAGGGCTTCCTTCCTGGGAGAACTCCAGTGGCACAGTGATTAAGCATTTGGCTGCCACCTGGAAGGTCAGCAATTCCGAGGCGGCCAGAGTGGCCTCCTGCTTGGAAGAGTCACAGCCTTGGAAGCCCCGTGGCCATGTCCGCTCACCCTGTCACGGCTGTGATGAGTTAATCGGCTCGAAAGCAGGGCATTCTTTTAGGAGCTGTATCACAAGCTGTATCACTGTGGCTTCACAGTGGGGTGGGTTGGTTGTTTTTTTCTCCTTAAATGTGTTGAGAACTAAGGTGCATCTGATTCAGGCTGTAGTCTTTCCAGTTACTTGCTATGCATCTGTGGGCACACTGAACATCCCATGGACGGCCAGGAGAACAAACAGATACGTTTTGGAGGGGGTGCAGGTAGTGCTCTTTGGAGGCAAGAATGATGAGGCTTTGCCTCACATACTTTGGGCACGTTGGAGAAGGACGTGATGCTGGGAAGGGTGGTGGGTCTGCGAGGGAGAGGAAGACCCTCACCCAGGTGGATTGACACAGTGACTGCCGCAATGGGCTCTTGTGTGTCAGGAAGTGTGAGGATGGTGCAGGATAGAATAGGATTCAGGTATTTTGTCACTATGAGTCTTAATTGACTCAACATCTAACAACAACAAACACATTGAAAATAGAACAAAACTATTCACCAGCTCAAGAATTTCTCCATGCCCAATTCAGGGGCGCTGATTACAACTCACGTCATACAACTGTTCTCACTGTCTGTTCCCCACAATTCACCGTGGAGAGAAACTCGGTGCCCCTTGAGCAGACACTTCACCTCCTCACCCACTGATTACCTCTTGTAAGCTGTTGTCTCAGTGCATTTGTCTGTCAGGTACTTACTGTAAGTGGGATCCTGTTTGTCCCTTCGCAGCTGGTACTGCACCCAGCGGCATGTTTTCAGCTTGGGCCACATTGTGCCAGGTATTGGGTGCTTCGCAGCTTTTACTGGTGCAGTCAGATCCATCGCCTGGGTGAGCAGCAACGTGTGTGTCAATTCATCTTGTTGAGGGTCTTTCTCTCTTACCCCCAACTTTTCCAGCGTTTCCTGTCTTTTCCCCAAGAGCTGGTCCTTGCTGGCAGTGTCTTCAAAGTATCGGAGATAAAGTTTCACCCTCCTTGCCTCTAAGCAACATCCTGGTTGCACCTCCTCTAAGACAGACTTGTTTATGATTTTTTTGGCAGTCCTTGCAGTATTCAGTACTCTTCTCTTAAACACCACAGTTCACAGGAGTTGATGCTTCCGTCTTTATTATTGTCCAGCTTAGGAAGCAGTTGGGAATAGAAGCCATGGTTTGGGTCAGGCACACACCTTGGTCTTTAAACTGATATCTTTGTTCTTTGTCTCTTTGGAAAGGTCCTTGACAGCATATTTCTCCATTGCAACACATCTTCTGATTTCCTGACGGCTGATACCAGAGGTATCAAACTGGAACTTCAGGCTTTTCTCTGTCGTGATGTTGTCTATTGGCCCAGTTGTGAGGCTTCGTGTTTTGTTTTCTTAAATTTTTAAAAAATTTTATATTTTTAAATTAATTTTAATGAAAGTTTACAGACACTTAGGGTTTCCAGTCATTCTTTGTTGCACTTTTCTCCCTTCCCATGCCCCCCCCACCCCGTGTTTTCGTGATGTAGAAGTGTAATCCTGATTGAAGGCTTTTGTCTCTGGTATGGTTTGTTGTGTACCATCAAGTCAGAACTGACCATAACTGACTTGCCTGTGGGTTGTCAGAGGAAGTTAATAGTATGGGAAGAGATTGCCCATTCTTCTCCCACAAAACAACTGGTAGATTTGAACCACATACCTTTGGATTTCCAGCACAACAACTTATCACTCTGTTTATTTGACTTTAAAAAAAATTCTTTTTCATTGGTATTTTTACAAAAGTTTATAGAAAACTTGGATTTCCATTCATTCATTATTGTACAGTTTCCTCCCTCCCTCCTCCTGACCCCCAATCCACTTTGTCATAGCACTTCTTATTCTGGACTGTTGTCATGCAAATAATACCTAATTATATATTACATCATGCTTGGGAGGGTGGAGGGATGGCATAGAAGGGGAAGACCCTCTATGAGGTGGACTGATTCAGTGACTGGGGTAATCGGGATGGGTGTGTCAGAGGCAGTGCGATTGGCACAGGATAGAGCAGGACTTAGGGCAAGCGACTCGATGGCACATAACAACAACATATTACTTTTAAAGTTTTTACCTTCACCTGTTCCAATGCAGTGTACATTATTTATCTCCTCTTAGTTTCTCCCCAACCCCCAGGTTAGTCCTGTTTTATAACAGTGACATTATGCTGTATTTGTCCTTTTGTGATTGAGATTTCACTCAGCATAATGTCCTCCAAGGTCACCCATGTTGTGTAATAGTTTATAAGTTCCTTGTTTTTCAGTGCTGCATAGTATTCCATTGTGTAAATATACCACAGCTTCTCTACTCATTTGTTTGTTGATGGGCACTTGGGTTACAGTTGCTTCCATCTCTTTGCTGTTGTGAACAATGCAGCAATAAACATGGGTGAGCATATATCTGCTTGGGTGGCAGTTCTGGTTTCTTTGGGGTGTATTCTCAGTAGTGGAATTGCTGGGTCAAATAGTATTTCTATTTCCAACTTTTTGAGAAAGTGCCACACTGCCTTCCAGAATGGTTGTACCATTTTATACTCCTCCCAACAATGAATAAGGGTTCCAGTGTTTCTACAGCTTTATCAGCATTTGTTGTTTGCTGCTCTGTCGAACTTTGCCATTGTTACTGGGGTGAGAAGATATCTCATTGTTGGTTTGTTATTTAACTTTTTGAGAAACTTTTCTACCATGGCTGCCCCATTTTGTATTCCCACCAGCAGTGGAGGTGGCCATGGGACAGGTTTTGAAATCTTGTCTACAGGGAGTTTGCCACAGTTCTGGTAACTCCTTTTCACCAGTGTCTCTCTCATCAAGTCCAGCCCCAAGGCTTGCAGGTGCCTCTGAGCCCTTGTGTCCACGTTGGTTGATGTTGTACCCCAACTCCACCATGTGTCACCCAGTTCTGCCAGGTGTAACTGCTGGTTTTCTTTGGAAACATGGTTGACCAGAGAGCACTTGACTTCCTTACTTACATGCTAGTCACCCCTCCCCACTCTCCGTAAAGGGTTCTCAGGGGTCATCCCGGAGGCCCAGCCACAGAAAGTGGGGAAACACTGCTGGGAAGCCCAGAGGTGATTTGACTTTCCCTTTGGGATGCAGGGACACAGGATAATCAAAGGACTTGAGCAGGAAGGCCATTGAGTGGCCTGCACAAAGGGCCTGCAGATGCTTCAGAACTTAATCCAGCAAACTCATCACCACTTGAAGTCTTTTACACTCCAGAAAAGCCCTTTCCCCCCAGATTAACTCCAGAAGCCCGGGATCTCTTTGCCCAGCCGGAGAGCTGGCGAACACTCATGCCCTTGTTTGTCTGGTGACTTCCTCCCAGGGACCTTGTTTGTTTGTTATTGTTGTGTACCATGGAGTCTTAAATGGGAGGAGATTGCCCATGTCACCCCTCCTCCCCAAGGAGCAGCTGGTGAATTCGAACTGCACACTTCTGAGTGGGCAGCACCACGCCTTGCCACTGAGCCACGAGCAAAAGGTGGATCGTGCTGTGCTCCTTCAAAACTAAAACCTTTGCGTTGATCCCGCCTGCCAGTGACAGAGTAGAGCTTTGCCTCAGGCGATTGTCTTCCTTCTTAATATTTTTCTTTTTGGTGAAAACTGAGCAGACAGCTCACTTCTGTGCCGCCGTTTCTCGACGTCATGGATGTGATGTTGGCGGCACTTCTCACGCCGTGTAGGCCCTCTTGTTACTTCTCATTAGTTTCCCTGCTTTTGCCTTTAACTCTCTGTCCCCCAGCCTTCTCATCTATGCTTTTAAATAAGTCTTACCCATTTACTCTTCATGTCGAACATTTTTTTTAAAAAGAACATACTCTTCAAGTTTTCCAACTCGCCCATTTGAGCTGAACTGTTTCGTTCCAATCCCAGGTTTTAAACTTAACTCTCCACAGTGTTTTCAGTGACTGATTTTCTGGGAAGTAGCTCTCCAGGCTTGTCTTCCAAGACTCCTGTGGGTGGACTTGAACCCCCGACCTTTTGACTAGCAGCCAAGCCCTTAAGTGTTTATACCTGGAACTTGAGCCTCACTTTACAGATGTAGCCTGGAGCAGAGCCCAGACCTGCCCTAGACCCTTGGCCTGGAGTTCAGGTGGCAGCGCCCCAGTCGAGCAGGGCCAGGGGCACGTGTGCCCGAGCGGATGCAGGCGGAGGGCTGGTCAGAAGGGGCTAGGTATGGGAACAGCCACCGACTCCTGAGATGAGAAATCTTTCTCCCTGACGAGCCTCCTGTGACTCAGAGCATGCTGACGAGCCCCCAGTGAGGTGACCTGAGTCACCATGGCCCTGGAGGAAGTGAGGTGTCAGGATGTGCTTGGGGTTTGGGGTCAACGGACACATGAGGAAATGGGGAGCAGCCCTCAGGCCCAGGATGGGTGCCCTTGAGCTGATGTCAGAGCTTGTGGGCCACTCAGAACCTCAGAATCTTGGTTGAGGAGTGTGTGGCCTCTCAGTTTGGGGACAGTCCCCTCGAGGCCACTTAGGGGTCAGGGAGGAGAGCTGAGGGTGTGGAGGTGAGGAGACGGAGGGGAGTGAATCCTGGCGGCATCTTCACATCTAGAGAACAGCTCTCGTGAGCATGCGCAGGGCTGGGGCTCAGCTGATGGAGACACCGGAGGAGGATGTGGTGCTGTGGGAAAAGCCAGCTCAGGCTCAAATCTATGAACAGGGGATGAGGTTCTGCCTCTGAGAACATAAAGCAGCTACCCTCACACCATCTGCACTGTGCACTCCACAGAGCACCCCTGTTGCCAGGATGGCAGGATCAGACCCCACGTCCATCTACACCGCATGTCCCATGCAGTACCCATAAGCCTGGATGGCAGGATCAGACCCCACATCCCATCTACACTGCACACCCCACACAGCACCCATATTGCTAGGACATTAGGATCAGACCCCACATCTGTCTACACTGCACCCCCCCCCAGAACACCCATAAGCCCGGACAGCAGGATCCAGCCCCACATCCATCTACACATTTCCCATGCTCTGGTGCTGCCAGAACAACCAGGGCTGGATCCTGTGTCCTGTCTGCATTGCATGGCCTTATGACACCAGCATCATTGGAATGACAAGGCCAGGCTCCGGATCCCTCTACACCACACACCCACACAGCGCCAGCATGCAGGGACAGTCCTGTCTACACCGCACACGCTGCAGGACACCCCATTGCTGGGGCCACAGCACCAGACTTCTTACCCTGTCTACACTGCAACCCTTACATGTATATTCATCTCTGCACCTTGTTTGGGGTCAGAAATTTCCAGGAAACTTGTTGCATTTGTGTTTCACTTGGTTCAAGTGTTGTTGCTGGCAACCCTTTTTCCACCTGGCAGCCCCCCACTCCCTCAGCAGCCCCTGGATGCCCACTCCTCCCTTGTCCAATCCGGAGCCCAACTTGGTTTCCTTCAGACATACAGAGCCCACACAGTCCCTGCTAGTAAAGGCTGGCACATATAGATTGGTTTGCAAGGGCAATGCAGGCAGGCCTCTCAGAGGAAGTTACTTTCTCCCTTGGTCAATAGGGTTTCCCACATGGACAGATGGAAAGAGCTTTTGGCATCAGGAACAGTCAGTGTCTGGGTGTCAGTGGGATGAGGTTAGTTGGTGGGTGGGTTTGCATGGGGGAGGGATGGGAGTTGAGGTTGAATCAGGGAGCCGGTGGACCCTTAATGGCAGGGAGGTCCTGGAAGGAAGTATCCAGAATGTCCTACAAGAACAAGTGAAGATGGAGAGCTGGACAAGCTGTACCAGGGTCGCACAGTCACTGACCATCTGTGAGCTTTCACGCTGGATCCTCTGCAAGCCTGGCCACCCAAGAAAGCTGTCCCCTGGGCTCCCACTTGGGGGTCCTCATGTGAGGTGGGGCTCACTCTCTGAGAACCATTACATTCTAGGTCCTACCGAGGAGACTAGGGAACTTCTGAAATATCCCCAAGCGGTAATGCTGGAGTCCCCAACCCCCTAGCCCCCAGCTCCCTACCCTCCAGCCCCCACCTGGTTTCCTGGACAGACCCCCTTCCCAGTGGGCTTTGCTGAGTCAACCTCAGAGCAGATTCTCTCTGTGTTACAAAAACAAGGAGGATGGAAACAAAGGCCTGGGAGTGGAACGTTCTGTCCACATTGTTCTACTTGGGGGGGGGGAGGCGGTGTCATGCCCACCGTCCACCAAGGTGCGGCCGGTCCCCAAGAAGGGTGGGGGGGTGGAGGGGTGGACCTTGGGATTTGAGGTCTAGCCCTGCCCCTTGGGAGAGCCGAGGCCTAAGGAAGGTGGCCATTCTGGGTCTCAGTGGACAGTACTCGTCTGAGGAAAGTCCCTGTTCTGAGAGGGTGTCACTCCTGCTGATAACCTGGAGTCATCCCTACTGATGTGACCCTGAAGGTTACTGATAGCAACCTGCTGGCTTGGTGTCAACCCTGCTGGAGACCAAGGTATCATCCCCACTGAGACCAGCCAGGCCAAGAACCTAGGATCTGACCCCTGGAGCCTGGATGCTGACTTCACTGAGGACTCAGCACTGCTCTCACTGGGGACCTGGTGGGCGGCTGAGCCTAGGACTTGGATTTCAACCCTGCTGGTCAGGACTGGCTGTGCGGCTCTGACCCTGTGCTTGCCCTCTCTGATCCTCCGTGTCCACCTCTGCCACAAAAGTGGCCGGCCCCAGGCCAGGAGTGACCCCAGGTCAAGCCTGGCCCGTATTTGGGTCTCCCAGCACGGCCCTTGTATGCCTGCATGCCCCCTCTTAGTCCCCTAGCTGCTGAGGCCATGTTGGGGGGAACCCCCAGTGCAGGAGCTGCAGGCGAGGCGGGCGTGCCGGGTGTGAGTGGCACCTCGACCTCGGCCCGTCCAGCTCCTGGGTGACATGGTACTCTCTGCACAGCTCGGAGCGGCTGTGAAACCCCACTTCAGGCGGCTCCTCAAAACCAGGCCACCAGCTGCCTGGCTTGGCCTCTGCTTCTCAGAAGGAAAGCCTGAAAGCCAGAGTGCTGTGCCGGAGCTGACTGCAGTGGGGCACTTGGTCAGCCTGGCACGTGGACACTTGACATTTGCAGATGCCTGCACGTCAGGGAAGCACAGGAACCTTGTGGGGCAGTGGTTAAGTGCTTGACTGCTAACTGAAAGGTCAATGGTTCAAACCCAGCAGCAGCTCCAAGGAAATAGATGTGGCCATCTCTCCCCATCAAGACGGCATCCCTGGAAACCCTGTAGGCCAGTTAGGTCTGCTGTGTCCTGTAGGGTCACGGTGAGTCAGAACTGATGCACCAGCAACGGCTTAGGTGGGAACCAGGCCAGGAGAGACCTCTATGAGAGCAAATGGGAAAAAAAAATCTTAAAATAAATGATTTTATTTTGCTGTTGAAAAATACATACACAGCAGAACACCAACAACCTCTACACGTCAGGAACATTGGCTGCATCCTTTCATTTGTGAGGCCCTCCTCTCACTCCCTTTCAGAATTGTTCCTGCTCCATTAACATAAGCCTGCTGCCTCCTAAGCTTCCTGTCTCGTTTTCCCAGTTGCTGCTGTCAGTCTGATCCCATAGAGATAGTTCTTAAAAGGATGCATTGCTCGATCTACTCATTAAATGTATCTGTTATTTGGTTTAAAGAAGACCTCAGGGGCTATGTTTGGCTTCAGGTTTAATGATCATCTCAGGACAACAGTTTCGGGGGCTCATCCACCATCAGTGACTCCAGCAAGTCTGGATTCTGTGAGAATTCGAGGTTCTGTTCCACAGTTTCCCCTTTTGATCAGCAGAATCTCCGATAAGCGTGTTCTGTAATGGTAGCCAGGCACCATCCAGTTTTACTAGTTTCATGGCAAAAGGTAGTTACTCACAGAGGTGCTTAGTCACACACCCCATATCATCCTTCTACTCCTGAGTCATCTTCCTCTCTTGCTCTAGGCAAGTAGAGACCCAATGTATCTTGAATAACAGCATCATGATAAATAGATAAAAGATTGAAGCGAAGGATTTCATTTTACTTGAAGCCACAAATCAGCAGCACCCTTGGAAACAGCAGTCAAGAGATCAAAAGACATATTGCATTGGGGCAAAAGACTTCTTTAAAGTATTAAAAAGCAAAACTATCACTTTGAAGACTAAGGTGCACCTGACCCAAGCCATGATCTTTTCAGTCTGCTTTAAATGCAAGCCAAAGGTGGACAGTGAACAAGGAGGATAGAAAAGGAATTGATGCCTTTAAATTATAGTGTTGGTGAAGAATAAAATACCAAGGCCTGTTAGAAGAATAAACACATCTGCCTTTTAAGTACAGCCAGAAGTTTTCTTAGATGTGAGGGTGGGAGGACTTTGTCTCACATGCTCTGGGCATGCTATCAGGAGGGATCAGTCCCTGGAGAAGGAAAAGTAGGCGGCCAGGGGGAAAGAGGAAGACCCTTAACAAGGTGGGTGGACACCATGGCTGCAGGAATGGGCTCAGTCAACAGCTACGAGCATGGCCCAGCACTGGGCATGGTTTTATTCTGTTGTCCCTGGTGTTGCTGTGTGTTGGAACTGACCCGGTGTTGCCTAACGACATAACCACACGAAGCTGACAGGGCAAATCAAGGTTTTATTTGGATTGAGGAGCCAGATGCCAGGCACAGCCGATCAAGACTAGAACCAAGGTCCTGTTTTAAGGCACACAAGGGATGGAGATAGCCCGGCTGTCCCCTCCTCAGCCCCATCCTCCCTCCTCTCATCACTTGATACATTTGAAACCTTTTCAGGACAACAGTGCCTCCTTGACATGAAACCAGAAACACTAGGTGGTGCCTGGCTACCACGACAAAACACATTTATTAGAGATGCTTTAAGAGAATCCTGACCAGAAGGGGGGAACTGCAGAACAGAACCTTGAATTCTCACAGAATCCAGGCTTTCTGGAGTCGTTGATGGTGGATGCAACCTCTACACTGTTGTTCTGAGAAGTTTTATAATGAAGCAAATGATGGGAGAAGGGAGGATGGGGCTGAGAAAGGGACATCCCAGCCATCTTTACTCCTTGTGTGCTTTAGAACAGGCTCCTAGGGAGCTCTAGTGGCCTAGTGGCAAGAAGCTGCACTGCAATCCCAGAGGGCGCTCAGTTTGAATCCACCAGATGCTCTGCTGGAGAAGGAGGGGCAATTTCCTCCTGTACCAGTCAGATTCGATTTGATGGTACACACACAATAATAATAATAAAATAAAATTTAAAAAAAGAACAGGCTCCTGTCCCGTCTGGGGCTAAGCATCCCCTCCAGAGCGTGGAGTGGCTGTCCTCGTCTCCATCAGCTTCTATCTGGCCTCCGTTTCTTTAATCCAAATCCACAAGACTCCCCTCAAATCCAGGGAGGAAATGCCTAGAGTATCCAGAGATGGTCTCAGAGGAACACACCTCCCTTTCTCCCCCTAGCCAAGGGCACAAGGGAGAATCAGAGGTTGTCTTACTCCCCCAGAGCTGCCGTAATAGAAATCCCACCAGTGGATGGTTTTAACAGACAGAAGGTTCTGTTCTCACGGTTCAGGAAGTTACAAGTCAGAATTTGCGATGTGGCTGTTGGGGGAGGCCCTGCCTTGTGTATTTCAGCTTCTACTGCCCGTCGGCCTGTCCTTGGCGATCCTGGGCTTGTAGATTCGTTCGCTGTGTGTTTTTCCCTGTGGTATCTGTTATCCCCCTTTCTGTGTGAGACTGTCTATTCTGTTCTTAGAACTCAGAGGTGACTATGTTTAGGATCCCCCTTGACAGTGGCCACTGATTGGTGGGTTACATGACATGAAATTGTGCTACAGACAGTGAATGACCCATTGGATTTTCACATCTACAAAGGTGAAGTAGTTAAAAAGGAAAAAATGACTCATGGCACCCCCAGGCTTGACAGAGTAGAACAGCTTCATAGGATTTTCTAGGCTGTAATCTACATGGGGGGAAAAAAAGAATGGGAATCCCAGAATGCTTAACTGTCCTTGTGTGTACACTAAATGTAGACCAAGAAGTAGTTGTCCAAACAGAACAGGGGGACACTGTGTGGTTCAGAGTCAGGAAAAGTGTCTCAGGCTGGTTTGCTTTCTCCATACCTTTTTTTAAAAAAAAAATTATTCATTTTAGTGGACGTTTACAGAGATTTTGGATTTCTATTCATTCATTGTTGCATTTTTTCCCCCTGCCCACTTTCCCCACCCCAGTTTGCTCTTCTCTTTGAAAAGTAAAAGAAAAATTATTTCATTGGTATATAATCCCCTCCCCACCCCTGAGTCCACTCCACTATGCAGCCTTCTTTCTGGACTCTTTGTCATGACCATAATACCCAATCATATATCCCTTTTAAACTGCTCTCTCTCTCATCTGTTTCAATGCAATATACATAATTTATCCAATTTTTCTCAGTCTCACCCCAACCCTGATGTCTGTCCCGTTCTACAACAGTGCCACTATGCAGTATTTGTCCTTTTGTGACTGAGGTATTTCACTCAGTGTAGTTTCCTCCAGGGTCATCCATTTAGTATAATATTTCATGAGTTCCTTGTTTTTCAAGGCTACATTGTATTCCATTGTGTTAATATACCAGAGCTTCTCTATCCATTCCTTTGTTGAAGGGCACTTAGGTTGTTTCCAACTCCTTGCTATTATGAACAAAGCCACAGTAAACATGGGTGTGCATATATCTGCCTGGGTGGCAGTTATGTTTTCTTTGGGGTATATTCCCAGTAGTGGAATTGCTGGGTCAAATGGTATTTCTATTTGCAAATTTTTGAGAAAGCACCATACAGCCTTCCATAGTGGTTGCACCATTTTACACTTCCACCAAGAGTGAATAAGGGTTCCAGTTTCTCGGCAACCTCGCCAGCATTTGATGTTTGCTGTTCTGTTAAATTTTGCTATTTTGACTGGGGTGAAATGATATCTCATAGTTGTTTTGATTTGCATCTCTTTTAGAGCTAGGGATTTTGAACATTTCTTCATGTGCTTGTTAGCTATCGGAATGTCTTCTTTGGTGAAGTGTCTGTTCATATCCTGTGCCCATTTTCAATTGGATTGTTTATCTTGTTGTGGTGCTCAAGTATTTTATAAATTCTAGATATAAGTCCCTTATCTGACATGTCATTACCAAAATACTTTTTCCCATTCTGTGGCTTCCCTTTTTACCCCGTTGGAGAAGTTTTTCTCCATTCCTTTTCAATCTGTATGCTGAGCACCTAGTCCAAGAAGCTGGACTATTTGAAGAGGATGTGTCATCAGGATCAGAGGAAGACTTATCAACCACCTGCCTTACACATATAGCGCAACCTTGCTTCCTGAAAGTGTTTGAAACACTTGCTACGGAAGATCAAAGACTACAGCCTTCACTATGAATTACATCTCAACATCAAGCAGATGACAACTTTCACCACTGGATCAATTGACAATATCATGATAGATGGAGAACCAAGTAGAATTGTCAATGGTTTCGTTTTACTTGGATCCACCCTCATCGCTGATGGTAGCACCAGACTGGAAATCAAAAGATGTGCTGCATTGTGGGTGTTTGTCAAGGACCTCTCCAAAGTGCTAAAGAGCAAGGATGCCAGCTTAAAGACTAAGGTGGTGTGGTGCTTTCTCAAAAAGTTGCAAATAAAGATACCACTTGACCCAGCAATTCCACTACTGGGAATATACCCCAAAGAGGCCATAACTGAAATCCAAGCAGATATATGCACACCCATGTTTATCATGGCTTTATTCACAATAGCAAGGAGTTGGAAACAACCTAAGTGCCCATCAACAAGTAATGGATAGAGAAGCTGTGGTATATTCACACAATGGAATACTATGCTGCATTGAAAAACAAGGAACTCATATTATTCAAAATGGGTGATCCTGGAGGACATTATGCTGAGTGAAGTATCTCAGTCACAAAAGGACAAATACTGCATGGTG
>NW_006399976.1:1849122-1860041 GCF_000299155.1 Elephantulus edwardii
TGATTTTTGCAAATCCTTCTTATGCATCAGAACTTTGGACAGTTAGTAAGGATAACAGAGAAAGAGTTCCTGCCATTGAATGACAGTGTTGGAGAAGAGCCCCACGGACTGCCAATGGATCACTCGGGTTCGTCTCGGAAGAAGTCCAAGCAGAGTGCTCCTTTGAGGCAGGGATGGTGAAGCCTTGTCTCACCTACTTTGTGCACGTTGTTAAGAGGGGCAAATCCTTGGAAAAAGACATCATTTTGGGAAATGTAGAGGGTGAGCAAGAGAAGAAGAAGGAGAACTGACACAGTGACTGTGTCAAGGGGGGAGCTAGGGAGGATGGGCAGGATAGGCAAAGCTTGGCTCAGTTGTTCAACAGGACACTGAATTGTAGTCGACAGCACTTACCCATCATAACCGCTATCTTCGTGGAAGGAATCACCAGGCATTTTTCAGGTAACACTGTTAGATGACTTAGAATCGTCACATTACAAATCTTTATCCCAAGTAGCCCCTGGTGGATTCGAACTTCCAAAGTGGCAACTTGCTATAGACTATACCAGTAGGATTCCAACACGTTTGTTGTTGTTGTTGTGTGCTGTTGGGCTGCCCATGACTCACAGTGACCCTACGTGCAACAACTCTGAACCTTCCCCTATTGTAAGCCAGTCTCTCTGACTCTGACACATCTAATCCCATTTCCCAAGTTACCATGTCAGTCCAGCTCATCTGGGGTCATCTTCTCCTGCACTGTCCCTCCACCCTTCCAAGCATGATGTCCTCTAAGGACTGGTGCCTCCTGGTTTATGTGCTCAAAGTATGTGAGATGGAGCTTCAAAATCTTTGCCTCCAAGGAGAAACTTATTTTAACCTTCTCCAAGACAGACCTATTTGTTCTCCTTGCAGTCCATGGTATGCTCAGTACTCTTTTCCAGCACCACATTGCAAAGGCATCAGTTCTTCTGTTCTCCTTAACCACTGTCCAGTTCTCTGATGCAAAGCAAGTAATTGCAAAGACCAAGGCCTGGATCAGGCGCATCTTAGTCTCTAGGCTGATATCATTGCTCTTTAGCACTTTGGAGAGATCCCTGACAGCAGTCTCCCCCAATGCAATTCACTTTTTGAGTTCCTGATTGCTGGTACCAAGAGTGTCAATTATGGAATTGAGCAAGCTGAAATTGTTAACAATCTGAATTGGCCCAATGGTGAGAATCTTTTTCTTCTTGATGTTATGCTTCAATCCATATTGAAGACTGCAGCAAATGCTTCAGTTCCTCCTCAGTTTCAGCAAGCAAAGTTGTATCATCTGTGTAACGCAGGTTGTTGATGAGTCTTTGTCCAATCCTGATGCCACACTCCTCCTCATAAAGTCCTGCCTACCAAATGATCTGTTCTGCACATAGATTGAAAAGGTATGGAGATAAGACACATCCATAATGCACTTTCTTCCCAAGTTTGAACTCTGCGGTGTTTCCTTGCTCTGTTTTGATGACTGCATCCTGGTCCAAACATATTTATTACGTGTTTCGTACATTTTTATTAGTGGATGTAGTTAAATCCCTAAGAGAGGACTTGAAGGAAGAGCTTAAAGTTGATGGGCACCTCCCTGCATTAACTCTGCTGTGGCTCCCTATTTCCTTGCAGACAAGAGGAGCTTTTCATGCCTGCAGCCAGGCCTGTCCACTCCAGTCCATTCTAGTACAACAACTCACTTCCTCCTGGAGGCACTCACATGTGACCCACCTTGTGCTGGCAGTTCCCCCAGGCCTTCCTGCACCCAGACACGGTCAGGTCCCCTCACAGAGCTGGCATTGATGTCGTTGTCAGATCATGAGCCTCGAGTGCAGGAGCTGGCCCGTTCCGTGTGAACCAGCTCTCACAAGATACCTGATCAACACTGTGAGCTCAGCCTTTGGCAGAGTGAAGTGGCTGTTAGGTGTCCACGTGGCCTGACTACTATGGAGGTAGGAGACCAGGAAGCATTGGACAACCATGAGTCCCAGCACTGAAGGCAGAAATGTGGGAGCCTGTGAGCCTGAGAGTGTTATCTGTGCTCCTTGGGGTGCGTGAAGGAGGCCAGTGAAAGTGGAGGTGGGGCTCCTGGGACCTTCTGGCCAGGGCATCCACTGGGTCTGCATTAGGGGGTGTCGTGGATCGAACAGGGCGTTCTGATGGCATGGTCTGTAAGAGGAGGTCCTGTGAACCCAAAGATGATGCCTCTTTGAGTTTGAAAGATAGGCCATTTCCTCCTGTGCGATTTACAGCCTCTGAAAACCAGCAGGACAGTGGAGCTAGCAATCAGTTCTAACTCCACAGCATGAGTTGAGCTAATAGATTGCAATGTCCCTCCCACCCCCCAGAATAAGTGTTGGAATCCTATACCCGCAGGTGCACCCTTTTAGAAATAGGTTTTATGTTTAAGAGGCCCTGTCAGTGCGGGCGGTCTTAGGCCTCCTAACCTGTGACTTGTCGATTTGTCTCCTATCAGGTGCTGTTGGGTTGTGCTGTGTCATCTCTGTGATGTGTGCGCCCACTCTCGCAGTCTGCAATGTATTTTCCACAGTAAACACCATAGTCCAGGTTCATCAGTTCTCCTTTTTCTAGTTCATTTTTTTTGTCCTCCTTTTTCATGGTTCAGCTTTTTGCAGGCCGCTGTTGTTAGATGCTGTCCACTCTGATTCACAGTGGCCTTACATAGAACAAGGACAGCTTGGCCCGGATCTACGCCCGCCTCACCGTCTCCGCTGGTCTTAAGCTCATTGTTGCTGTCCCCGCGGCCATCCACCCCCTCGAGGGTCCTCTTCCTCGCCCACCTTGTGCTTTTCCAAGCATGATGTCCTTTTCCAGGGCCTGCCTGGCCTCTCCTGCTACTATGCCCAAGACTGCTCTTTAGAGACAAGGAGAGTGAAACTTCATCTCACAGACCTGGGGCTGGTTGTCAGGAGGGCCTAGTCCTTGGAAAAAGACATTGGACTGGGAAAGGTGGAGGGTCGTCCAAAGGGAGGAAGATCCTCAGTGAGGTGGATTTGACACGGTGACCGCACCAAGGGGCATCAAAGCTGAGAGCGTGGAGCCGGTGCGGGATAGGACGAGGTGCAGATCTGTTGCTCAGAGGGTCGTTATGAGCCACTGTCAACTTGATGGGCCCTAACAACAGCACCATGTGGAAGGAAGTCTCACGCCTGCTTCTAAGGAGCGCGCTGGCTTCACTTCCTGCAAGACAGATATGTTGGGGTTTTGGCAGTTGACAGTATATTCAATAATCTTTGCCAACATTATCATTTCAAAGGCATCAATTCTTTTTTGTTCCTCTGTTCACTGGCCTACTTTTATATGCATATGAGGCAACTGAAAATACTCTGTACACATTAGTCTTCAAAGTGACTCCCTTGCTCTTCAGCTCATTCAAAGGAAGGGGTCCTTGACTTCATGTTTTCCCAGAGCAGCCTGTCCTTGTTTCCTCGGCTGTTGGGTGTGGAGTCGAGCAAAATGAACTCAACAACTTCAGTCTTTTTTCAGTTTATCATGATTCTGCCTAACGGTCCAGCTGTGAGGATTTTTGCTGTCTTGATGTGGAGATGTAACTCATATTGGGTCTTTGATCTTTGACACTGGGTCTTTGATCTTCTGCAGCAAGTGCTTCAAGCCTTCTTCACTTTCTGCAAAAAAGGTTGTGTCTTCTGCCTAATGCAGGTTGTTGATGAGTCGTCCTCCAATCCTGATACCACATTCTTCTTCTGACAGTCCAGCTTCGCCAGTGATTTGCTCAGCGCACAGACTGACGAGGCATGGAGCAAGGATACAACCCTGATGCATGCCTTTCTGGATTTGAAACCATGCAGTGTTCCCTTGATCTGTGTGGACAACTGCTTCTTGGCCATACATAAGTCCTGCATGAGCACAATCAAGTGTTCTGCGAGGCCCACTCTTTTCGGAGCATCTGAGTCAACTGCAAAGCACCACAAACTGTGGCTTGGGTCACGCACATTAAGTCATCAGAATGGCATTTACTTTTCCTTTCAAGCCTTTGCCGCTGCTGTTAGTTGCTGTTGCACTGACTATCTCGAAGTGACCTCATATATGGAGAGTGGAACTGCTTGCTCCATAGGTTTTTTCAGAAGCAGATTGCCAGCCCTTTCTTCCGAGGCTCCTTTCAGTGAGTTTACCAACTTTCCAGTTAGTCGTCGAACATGCAGACACTCCATTTTCAAATGTTCATGTGACCTTTTGCAGCTGACCTGTTCCAGCCAGTAGGTCGTTTGAAGCCTTGTGGATCAGATGAGATAATGTTTATGAACCTTTGGCTAGTGGTTGTTTCTGTGATGAGTTGTACCCCGTCTGCCACACCCCCCTCATGGGAGCCCATTGTTCTCAGGCTTCTCTTCCAGCCCCTCAGGTGCCTTGACCCCACACACCAACCAACCCCCACCCCTCCCCCCAGGCTCCTGAGCCAGTGCTTCCTGCCTGTGTTCTTCCCAGCCAGCCCAAGATTTCCTTGAAAAAGACCTGCCCAGTGTATTCATGGAACTGCTGAGGGGGGTCTGGGAGGAAGGAACTGAGCTTGCTTTCCTGGAACCCCAGGTGCTTGGAGAAATGGGGTGCTGAATCCATTTGCACCAGAGAGAGGTGGTAGGGGACAGCAGGCAGCTCCCTTTCTGCTCTGTGGCATGTGGGGTTCTTCTCCCAGGAAAGCTGGGAGAGAAAAGAGACTGCAGATTGTTCTGGTGTCCAAGAGCACCACCGGAGGCCCAGGAGCACGGGTTCTAGTCACTTCACGGGGGGTTGGTGACACTGGCTCTGGGCAGAGGCTGGAGGCTGACTCAGCTGTGAGTCACAACTCACTCTGTTCAGGGCACCTGGAGTCAATGCAGAATGAATGGAGGGGATACAGGGGTTGGGTGGAGAGGGTGAGAAAAAGAGAGACACACACAGAGAGAGGAGGAGGAGAAGAGAGAGGGAGAAAGCGAGACAGGGAAAGAGGCAGGCACCTGGTGTGTCCGGCATGTCTGCTGGGTGAATGGATGGAAGGAAGGGGGGGCGGTGAGAAACAGAAGAGGAGAGGGACTGAGAGAGGCAGAAGCTAAAAGAGGAGAGAGAACATCTTGAAGCTGGCACATGCCTTCCTCATGAAGGCAGCCTTACCCGGGCTCCCCTGCCCCAGTGCTAATCTGTCATTCCATCCTTGCTGCAGTGCCCCTGCTGACCATATGGGGAAACTGAGGCTGGCCGTGGGGGAAAACGGGTTTTTCTAAACTGTGGTTCTCACCTCAGGGCATTGACAAAAAACGGGGACGTTTGTGGTTGTCACAAAGTGGGGGTGGAGGTTAGTATTGACATCGAGTGAGTGGAGACTAGAGATGCTGCCCAGCACCTTGCAGTGCACAGAACAGCCCTCACCTCAGAGAATGTTCCAGAACCAAATGTTGCAGCACAGGCTCAGGATATTTGGTTCCACTCTCCCTGCTGCCTCCAGACTCTTTGATGTTGAGTCAGCTGAGCTGGTGGGTCAGCGCTGAGTCAGGGGTGGGCAGGGCCTCACCTTTCTCTTTGCTGAACCCCTTCCCATGATACACACAACTTGGGTGCCTGGAAACCCTGAGTCACAGGAATTAGCTGGCAGAAAAGGGCTCTGTCACCATAGGTGGATGCCTCCTTGGGCCCCCAGTTTCTATTCTGTAGGATAGCACTTTCTATCCTATCCTGGGAACACCTCTGCTACCCTTTGGAAGTCCCAGAGGGCTGATCCGAAACATGGCCAAATCTATGCACGCAGTGCTGTGGGACTGTGGTGAGATAAAAACAAAACCCAACCATTAGATAGCAGATGATCACACAGTTTCTAGCGCTGCCCAAAGGAATACTATGCAGCCAGTAAAAAGGGTAGTAGGCCATGCTATTAGCTGCCATGGAATCATAGCAACTCCCCACACACCTGCCCTGCACCAATCTCTTGAATATCAGCCAGGAGATCATTGCTGATTTTTGCAAGTCAATTGCCAGGCCTTTCTTCCTAGTCTGTCTTAGTCTGGAAGTTCCCCTAAAACCTGTTCAGCAAGACAGCAAAAATCAAGCTTCCACTGACAGATGGGTAACTTGGTCTTGCACATAGGAAAAGCCATGGGGACCCCTCAAATTTATTTTAAGTAATAAATACAATAAGGTAGCAAGACAGACATTCTATGCCCCCAAATAAGTTGTTATACAGTTAACAAGAAATGAGATGTACATGAAGCACGTTAGCTGGGAATTGAACCCAGCTCTCCTGCATGGAAGGTGAGAATCCTACCACTGAGCTACCACTAGAAAAGAGTGATCATGGAAAACACTTGTCATTTTAAAGGACAAAAAAAGATTTGCAGGTCCCAACAGCGCATCAAAGCAATGCACAGACTCCACTCCCCAGAAAATAAGACCAAGTGATTGGGGTTGGGATGAAACATGGACAGTGTGTACCTGCTGCTTTTCTGAGGTGTAGTGTTTCCCTCCACAGCCCAGGTCGCCAGGACATCCTGAACAGGGAAGGTATGGGTTTAGGTGCCCTGTTCTCACGTGGGTCCTGAGAGTGGGGGTGGTTGTGAGCTTTCATTTAAACTTCAATTTCATTTGTCTCTGGGTTACATTTGCCAGAAAAGCTTGCCTCCTGGGATGGGGCAGTCTCCTAATTGACAAAACCAGAAATGACCTTTTAGGATCCAGAGCAAGTTTCAACCATTGTCCCGCTGATAATTGCTTCTGGAATGTTCTCCATGGCTGGCACTGTCAGATACTGAGCAGCGTCGTGGTCTCCACTGACCAGACGGCCCCTTCCATAAGCATGACAACCCAGAAATGTCTCTAGAAGCCACCGTAGGTCCCCTGGGAGGAAGACTCATTCCCACATGGTCTTCCTAGGATTAGGAGATTCTCCTGACTCTACAGAGAGCTCTGGTAGCTTAGTGGTAAGGGACCACACTGCCATCTGAAGAGCACACAGTTCGAATCCTCTCACTGCTCTGCGGGAGGATGGGCAACCTCCTCCCGTGCAATTTGCTGCCTCGGAAAACTTGCTGGAGGGTCAGCTGTGAGTCAGTTCCGACTCCACAGGACATAACAACAGTCTGAATGACTGTGTTTCTTGACCAGCTGACGTAGTCCCAGGACATCACACTCTCTCAGAGACACTGAGTCGGGTAGAGCAAGGAGGGGCCTCACAGAAGCCGGCGGCAGGGCACCTGGTCTCCATCAGGAATTGATTCCGCGCTATGCTGAGAGCAGGGACCCAACTCAAGGGTTTGGTTTTTCCTCCCAAACACAGGGTTTCTCCCTTCTCCTTCTGCTCTGATGACTTTTGGGAACAGATGTTCTCTGTGGTCAGGGGTCACGTGCACTGTGGGCTGTTGGGCAGCATCCCTGGTCTCCACTCCCTCAATGTCGGTGTCACACGTGCCTCCCTTGAGTGTGACAATCATAACCTAACATTAACAGTGTCCCTTGGGAAGGATTAGGTTGCCAGTAGCTGCACCCCTGAGCCAGCAGCTGTTTAATGGAAAGTGAAATTTGGAATTTAAGATCAAATCCCCAAACCTCACCAGTGGCTGTGGAGTGGATTGAACTCCTGGTGACCCTTGAGTGTCAGAGCAGAGGTGCTCCATAGGGGGTTTTAGTGGCCGATTTTCAAAAGTAGATTGCCAGGCCTTTCTTCTGAAGTACTTCTGAGTGGACTCGAACTCTCAACCTTGCAGTTAGCAGCATTTGCTGTTTGCACCGCCCAGGGATGCCGGGAATCAGGAAGGGGCCAGCGCTTTGCCAGCACTGCGTGAGCCTGTGTCTCCTGCTCAAACACAGCTGGGTTAGAGGGTAACACTTTATATTGTAAACGTTGGAGGCGCTCAGAGAAACGGAAACTTAACAGCTTCAGGCTCGTTTCAGTAGGCTTCGCTGTCACCCCACACAGGCACCAAAAGGGTGCCTCCCTGCAAGCTGGTTTTGAATAAGCAAAGGGGGAAGAGGGTTTAAACCATGCATTTAAGCTCACTGGAAAGCCTGAAGACCCTTCGTGAAAGGCATTAGTCCCTTTTCGGTCTTTCTTCCCCACTGGTGCCCGAAGGCCTGGGACTGTGCCAGGAGATGTGCGTGTCTGGGGTCCCGAGGGCACTGCTGTTCCTGGGCTCGTTTCTGCAGAAGCTGCACCCCGAGGCAGCTCGCAGGCACGCACGCGTCCTGCAGCGCCCGCGGAAGTGGGCCAGCGCTATTTACTCGAGAACGATGAATCAGATTGCCATCTCCATTTCTGCTTTTTGTGGATTACCCAACGCCCTCAGCTGTTTCCAGGGGGAGGAAGCAGGGAGGAAATCCCAGCCTCTGTCGAAATGGGGGCGAGAGTGTTTTAAAAACAGGCAATGCATTAGCACGCGGTTTTCACTTTCTGGGAACTTGTGCAATGGCTAGTGGCCGAGATGACCCTGAGCTCCGAGAAAGGGGGTGGCCAGGGAACCTGCCAGAGATGCTTGGAGTGCAGGGGGGAGGGGTCTCCCAGGGGCTCTGCCGTCCCTTGTGACCCATTTGCACAATGACATGTGAGGGGAAGAGTCCAAGTGACAGCGAGTCACATACCTGCGAGCGGGAATGGGGGACACTCGGGAGGCAGACAGATATGAACTTGGCTCTAATTCCAAACTTACAGGTGCCTCGCTGGGCCTCAGTGTTTTTACTTGGAAAATTCCTGGCCCTCAAATGTGAGTTTCCCCTTTTTACTTCCAACAGCAGATTAACTTTAAAAGAATCCTATTAAAAGGCAAGTATCGTTAATTACTCTGCACCTGGGTCCAACTCATGGTGACGCTGTGTGTACAGTGCTGCTGTTGTGTTCCGCTGAGTCACCCACAGCTGACCCTCCAGCAGGCTCTCCGAGGCCGTAAGTGACTGCCCAGCTTCCTCCTGTAGAGCAGCTGGTGGGTTCAAACCTTGTGTCTTCAGGCTGGCAGCGCAGCTCCTTAATGTGAGGCTACCAGAGCTCCCAGCATGTACAGAGCAAAACAGGGTTTTCAAAGCTGCCATCCTTTGGAAGCAGATCACCACCTCTTTCTTCCAGACGCCTCTGGCAGTAGTTTGAACTGCTTCTAGCCAGCATCAAGACTAGCATAAGACAATGCACTTCAGAAACCCCAAAAGCAAGCCCTATGTGGAAGCTTCCTACCAAGATCTGAGACCCTTGTCTGTGCTAGCAGTCCAGAAGTTTGACTAAAGCCTCAGAAACTTCCAGAAGGTGGCTTTTTTTGAGCTCCAAGAAGGTTGCCACGTCAGTGAGACCTGCCCTTTCCCCAGCCCTGGGGAAAAGGAGGCAATTTAGGGCTCAGGGAATGACCTTAAAATAACCTTCCCTCAGTCTTTAAAATGCAGTGTTTAAATTTATAGGGTAACCCACACATTCCTGGCAGCTGGGCCCTGCAGCTGGCAACCCTGGGCACAGCTCCGGATGGACCCTCCACTAATGCCAACCCCAGTCCCCAAAGCAGGCAGACCACACACTCTGGTTTTTTTGGATAGATGCAAACATTTTTTTTTTTAATTAAAAAAAAACCCAGAAAAATCTTTTCTTTATAAAAACAAAACAGGCGTTCAAAATGCCCAGCGTCTTCCTATTTACATTAATACTACATCTGTCAGAGTTGCTATGTACAATATTATATTAAAAAAAATCCAGACAGTACACAGTAAGGCTGTATTTCTCACAAGGTGTAGAGCGTCGAGCGTAGACCCGGGGCAGGGGGAGACTACACTTAATTATTGCACCATTTTGAAAACAGAACTTGTCAGAGGAGGAGGTGGGGGTCTTCTTCCACCGGGCCTTCCCTGGAGGCAGGGGCCCTGGTCGGGGGACCCCGGGAGCCCTTCCATGGTCAGCTGTGCCCAGCCCTTTCTTCAGGCCTAATAAATATCAGTCACAGTCAATGGGAGCGTGCCGGCCCGTGGGACCCGCCACAGACGGCACGGGAAGGGGGGGGGGACAGGCGGCGTCCTGGCTACATGTGCCTCTTCATGTGCAGCGCCAGGTGGTCGGAGCGCGAGAAGGCACGGTCACACAGGTGGCACTGGAACGGCCGGTGGCCCGTGTGCTTACGGTAATGCCTTGTGAGCTCGTCGGAGCGCGCAAACTTCCAGCCGCAGCCTTCCCAGTTGCAGTGATAGGGCTTCTCGCCTGTGGGGAAGGGACAGGGCGTGCCTCAGTTTCCCTGTGTGGACTCAATGGCCCACTTCTGTCCCGGACTGTTCTCCCCACATCTGGATGGTGGCTACTATGGTGCACACCACGCCCTCTTGGGGTTTCTAAAATCCAACTCTCCTTAACCTCCAGAGTCCAATTCACATACCATCTTCTCAACGCTATGGAACCATTCCCCCAAGGGGTCCCCAACCTGGTTCTGAGAAACCCTATGCAGATGCTCCTACTCCCACCTCCTGAACTTCACTCTGTAAGAGTGATGTCGCTAGGGGCTCCTACTCCACCTCCTGGCAACATCCCAAAAAAGTCCCCAGTGAACCCTTAAGTGCCACACCCCCATCCTCAGCCTAACCCCAGGGGTTCCTGAACCACGCTTCAACCTCCTGAGCCCCGCCCCCAGAGGTCCCAGCGCGCCCCTCCTGCGTCCGCAGGGGTCTCTAGGGCCTCACCTGTGTGTGTGCGCAGGTGTGCTTTGAGGTGGGAGCTCTTGGTGTAGGTCTTGCCGCAGCCGGCGTAGCTGCAGGTGTGCGTGGCAGTGCGCTTGCGGGGCCAGGAGCGGCGGCCGCGCTTGGGCTTCGCCTCCAACAGCTCCAGGGGCGAGGCTGGCGGCGTGAGCAGACCGCGGGCAGCGGGCGGTGCCAGGCCCAGTGCGGCAGCCGCGGCGGCCGCGTCCTCATATAGGCCGAAGGCGCCGGTGGGCGGCGCGTAGTGCAGGCCCGGCGCGGGCGGAGCG
>NW_006399976.1:1860191-1861343 GCF_000299155.1 Elephantulus edwardii
GCCCGCGGGACCCCGCATGCAGGCAGCGCCCGGGCCGCTCTCGCGCTTCAGGCCGCGCGGCGCGCGGGCCAGGCCGGGTGCGCAGCCGTAGGCTCCCCCGTCGACTTCAGGCGGCTCGGCCTTGACTGCGCGGCAGGGGGGCGCCAGTAGGAAGCGGCCGTGCAGCGCGGGCCCTGGCGGGGGTCCAGGGGGCGGCGGCGCGTCCAGCTCCGGACGCAGTAGCTCCGACACCAGGCCTCCCGCTGGGGCGCCGTAGGGCGGCGGGGCGCTGGGCTCCGGGTAGTAGAAGGCAGGAGGCGGCGGCGGCGGCTCCGGGGTAGCCTCAGTGCCCAGGCCGTCCAGCCCCATGGACAGGATGAAGTCCAGCACGCTGTTGAGGTCGTCGTCCGTGCCGCTGGCTTCAGGCTCGGGGCGCGGCCAGCGCTGCAAGGCGACAAGCGCAGGCATGAGCGCGTTGCTGCCTCCCCGCGCGCGCCCACTATCCCCGCTGCCCGGGCGTCTCAAATCCCACTATTCCGTGCTCCCCACAGCCTGGCTGCTTAAAGCCGACCAACCTCACTGCCTTCCGTCTCTGCTGTCCCTCGTGCCCGCTGTTCCTGCCACCAAATCCCACTGTTCCCCTCCCCGATTTTTTGCTGTCCCCGCCAACTGGATGCTGTTGTCCGGCTCCCTTTGCGCTCGCTGTACCTCATTCCTGGGAACTTCAAAACCCTGAGGTCCTGAGCTGGCTGTCCCCAACGCCCCTGACATACTTGCTGTCCCAACAATCTGTGCGCTATTGCTCCGCTGCCTCCCGCGCGGATTTTCCTGCCATCCCCGCCGCCTGCGTTCTATTGCCCCGCTGTGTCCGCTGTCCCCGCCGCCCGCACTTTGTTATCCGGCTGCCTCCCGCGCCCGCTGTCCCTGTCGTACCCTGTGGTCTCTGCCTTCCCCGCTGCCTCCTGCGCGTGCCATCCCTGCTCCCCGCTTTCTTACTGCCCCCTGCGCCCGCCGCCCCGGTGTCCCCGCCGCCCTCGTTCTACTGCCCGTGCCCGCTGCCAGGGCTGCCCCGGCCGCGCCCTCACCTCCTGCAGGCAGCGCTCGCGGCACGGGCTGGCGAACGTGGCGAAGGACGGCAGGATGGGCTCGCTCAGCGCCATGGCCCGAGCAGCG
>NW_006399976.1:1861683-1899420 GCF_000299155.1 Elephantulus edwardii
GGCGACGGCGTCAACACGCGCGCACAACAGCGGCGGGACGCCCAGGGATTCCCGGCTCTCGTCTGTGTGAGGCCCGGGAGAGACCGTGACACCGTCACGGATACACGAGTCCTGCGGCCTTCTTAGACTCCTTCTGTGTTGGGAGCCCGGGCGCTGTGACCCTGGGGGAGAGGGTGTGCCTGGAACCGCTGATGGATGGGTAGGGAGTCCACCTCCCTCCCCTGAAACTCTTAGTGGACGTGGGCACTCCTGGGAAGGGGATCTCTGAGAACCCTGAGGGTGGAGAGACAGGACCCCACTACTTATGAAGAGATTTTCTGAACCTCTGCTGATTGGAGTTGATCCTTCAGTTCCTGGGGCCCTTGATGGAAGAGAAATAGACCCCAGCAACCTTCAGAACCCCAAAGGGTGGAGGGATTGGATCTTTGCTGGAAACTTAGAGAAGCAAGGTCCTCATTCTCTGAGAAGCCCAGCTCCCTGACACCTCCCTGTAAAAAACCTGCATGATACCAACCAGAAAAAAAGATTCAGTCTTAGAGGCAATTCCTTCAGAGCAGAGAAACTGAGGCAGAGGGGTTGCGAGGGGCTCACGGACCAGCCGCCTTGGGTGAGTGAACAGCCTCAGAGAGTAAGTTAACAATAACTACCTGTCCCAGCACTAGTGGGAAACCCCCCCCCAAAAAAAAAAACCACCTCCTTCCCTCCTCACCTCTGCCTGCAGGCCAGGAGCTGTCACTCTCCCTCTATGACCATCTAGACACCTGGCACCCAGCAGCCGACAGGTCAGACCAAGTGTCTGCCCTCCACTCTGAGGAGATGGCAGCAGGAGATGGAATGAGCTGCATAGCTAAGAAGTACTGTTAGGACTCATGGTGACCTAACGTGTTAAAGAGTGGAGTGACGTGAAAACCATGGGGTTTTCTTAAGCCCCTGGGTGGTGAAAAAAAGGTTTGCACTTTACTCCCCATTGATTCCATCTTGTTTGGATCCACAGTTGGGACCTTTAGTATCAGTAGTCAAGAAATCAAAAGATGTGTGGCATTGGGAAAATCTGTCAGAGATCTCTCCAAGGTGTTAGGAGCAATGATGTCAGTTTAGAGACTAAGATGCACCTGATTCAGGCCATGGTCTTATCCTTCCTACACATCTGAAATTTGAATAACAATGAATAAGGATGACAGAAGAAGAAGCGATGCCTTTGAGCTGTCGTGTTGAAGAAAAATACTGAAGATCCTGTGGACTTTCAAAAGAACAAACAAAGGAGTCTTGGAGACAGTGTAACTGGGGTGCTCCTTGGAGGCAAAGATGTTCACGTGAAGCTTAGTGTCAGATACGTTAGGCATGTTGTCAAGAGGGACCAGTCCTTGGACAAGGACACCAAGACCTTCAATAAGATGGATCGACTCAGTGACTGTTAACAGTGGGCTTTGGGTATAGCAGAGATGCCGAGGATGGCATGGGTATATGGTGAGATTTCGGATCCGCTGCTCATTGGGTTGGTATGAGTCTTAGTCGACCCAACTGCACATAACAACCACCACCTAATTTAAAGGTTGACTGTTTCAGTCCACCCAGAGGAGCTTTGGAAGAAAGGTCTGGCGTCCTACTGCCACGAAAACCCCATGGAGCAGATGTCTGTAACACACGGAGCTGCCAACTAGTGTGTTGTGCTGCCAACCCAGAGTCTCTCTCAGGTGGTCTGAGTATGGCCTCGGAGACCCCCACAGAGGATTGCTAGCAGCTGGAATCGACCCTGGCAGTGAGCTATATATTTATGTATCTCGTTCCTGTCAAGTCAGAACTGAGTCATAACTGACCTTCCAGTGGGTTGTTATTGTTGCTGTTAGGTGCCATCAAGTCGTACAACTCACAGCCACCCTGCAAACAATACATTTCCTTTTTTGTAGCAAATTTTACTCAGTACAATACACCGTTTGATTTCTTGAGTGCTACTTCCATGGGCTGGAACAGTACATCAGCAGAAAGCTGCCAGAAATTAAAGCAGACTTTAGAAAAGGCCGTGGCACTGGGGATGCCACTGCTGATGGCAGGTCAATCTTGACAGGAAGCAGAATAGCAGGAGGATGTTTCCTTATGTTTTATTCACTATGCAGAGGCATTTGACTCTGTGGGTTATAACAAATTATGGCTAACATTGAGAGGAACAAGTCCTTAATTGTGCTCATATAAAACCTATATCTAGACCGAGAGGCTATTGTGTGAACAGCCTGAAAATGTGCCCAAAGTGAGACCAAGCACCATCAGCCTTGCCTCTAAGGAGCTTTCTGATGTACTTTCTTCAACCAGAAGTTTTACCTTTGGCCGTCTGTGAAATAGTCCACACTCTTCACTTCACCACACTTCAAAACCAACCCTTTCTCAGTCTTCCTTTTTTCATTGTTTAGCTTTCAAATTTATTGTCAATGTGTACTGTTGAATTGGAACCTACCCATAGCTGACTTTCCAGCGGGTTTTCAGAGGCAATTAACCGCATGGGAGGAGTTTGCCCATCCTTCTCCCAGGAGAAGCTAGTGGATTTGAACCCTGTGCTGCCTTCGGGATCGCAGCACAGCTTCTTGCCACTAGCCCACTAGAACGCCCTGAAATTTATGGGTTTTTTTCGAGTTGTTTGAGACTCACAGCAACCCTATGTACAACAGTCCTGAACCCTGCTCTGTAAGTGTGCTCTGTTGTACATAAGGTTTTTGAAGGCCTGGTAAATTTATAGGAATTCATTGAAAAGACCATGACTTGGATCAGGTGCACCTTAAACTTTGAGGGAGCCTTGATAGTATATTTCCTCAATGCAACACAGCTTTTGATTTCTTGACTGCTGCTACCCAAGGGTGTTGATTGTGGATCCAACTAAAATGAAGTAATTGACAACTTCAATCTTTTCTCCATCCAGCATGATATTGCCTATAGCCCCATGATGAGGATTTTTGATTTCTTGATTTTGAGGTGTAATATTGAAAGCTGTTCTCTGGTTTCTTCGGTAAGTGCTTCAAGTCGTACTCACTTTCTACAAGCACAGTTGTGCCATCTGCATAATACAGGTTGTTAGTGAATCTTCCTCTAATCCTGCTGCCACATTCTTCTTCAATAGTCCAACTCCCATGTTTGCTCAGCACTGATTGAATAGGCACAGAGGAAGGATATAACCCTTTTAAATGATTTTTAAACATGCGGTGTTTCCTTGTGCTGTTGGACAACCCTTTCTTGGTCTGTGTATAGCTTTTGAAGGAGCACAATTAACTGCACATTTACAGATGAACAGGGTGGGGGGCTGATAAGAAGTGAATGTGTGTTGGGGTGAAGAGGTGATGTGATTTTACCTCTGAAACCTCAGAAGAGAGATGGTGTTGAGTTGAGATCTGGTCGAAGTAAGAGGGAGCCATGTAGGTATTAGAGGGAGAGCATCTCCAGGCAAGGATTAGATCATATTCCCTCAATTCTAGGACCCACTGCTCTGGGGTGCAAGTGCCCTACTTCAGTCAGCTGCTGCCCTACACTGTCCTGAGGGGAGAAGACAATTCCTGCAAGCGAATACCACCTGATTAGAAAGCTTGGACTCTCAGCTTTGCATGCAAGGAATTTAGTCATAGCCTGAAGCTGAGGCACAAGGTATCTCCAGGTTGGGATCCTCAGAGGACAAGATGCAACCTGGGCACAGCCAATGATGAGCATGTGGGGTGGGGCCGGAGACTCCCTCAGCCCTCCCTTCCCTTCCTTGACCACTCTGTCTTCTCTCAAGCTGGGAGGACATTGCCATGGACACCAGCTGGACTCTTCACCCAGGGCTGAATGTGAGCATCGCACAACACAAGTACCCAGGAGCCCCTGGAAGCTACATGTAGATCCTCCCAGCTGGAAGGGACCTCAGAGGGCTCCATCTCTGTGGTGAACCAGCCACCTGTATCATTCAGTGAACACTTGTGGATAAGCCCAGTTTGTTGGCCGGGGGACCCAGAGGTACTGAAGGGCCAGGCACAAGCACCAGTGGGGGTGACCATCCCCTCTGAAGCCTTCCTCCCACAGATGGGCTCCAGAAAGCCCCTACAGGCTCAGTCTTGGTCTCTTATCCCTCACGGAGTGGCCTTGAATAAATGGTTACCTTTCTGGGCTCATCTCCACGTCTGTAGAACAAGTGCTGTTACGTGCCTTTGAGTTCGCCTCAACCTGTGGAGACCTTGTACCCAACAGAATAAAATGCTGCCCAGTGACCACTATGCTTTGATTGTGTTTTCACTGATTGATCTCCAGAAATAGATTGCCAGGCCTTTCTTTCAAGATGCTTTCTGACCTCCAAACTTTTTTTTTAATTTTAATATTTTGTGTGTGTGTGTGTGTGTACCATCAAATCAGCTCTGACTGGTACAGGGGGAGATTGTTCCTCCTTCTCCAGCACAGCATCTGTTGGATTTGAACTGCACAGCCCTGGGATTGCAGTGCAGCTTCTTGCCAGTATGCCACCAGAGCTTGCCCACACTTTTTTTAAAAAATTGGGATTTTAATGAAAGAGTATAGAGAACTTGTATTTCCAGTTGTCCACTGTTACACATTTTCCTCCCTGCCCCCACACCCCCAGTTTGCTTTTCTCTTTTAAAAGAAAAAAAATTCCTTCATTATTATATAATCCACTTTAGTCCACTTTATAGTCCACTTTACTGTGCAGCTCCTACTCTGGACTCTCGCCATGCAAACAATATCCAATCATATATCCCCTTTAAACAGTTCTCTCCCTCCTCTCTTTCAATGACGTGTACATTATTTATCCTCTCTTTTTCTTGTTTCCCCCCAAACCCAATGTCAGTCCTGTTTTACAACAGTGGCACTATGCAGTATGTCTTTTTGTGACTGAGATATTTCACTCAGCATAATGCCCTCCAGAGTCACTCATTTTGTATATTTCATTAGTTCCTTGTTTTTTCAATGCAGCATAGTATTCCATTATGTGAATATACTGCAGTTTCTCTCTCCATTCATTTGTTATGGCCACTTGGGTTGTTTCCTACTCTTTGCTATTGTGAACACAGCAACAATAAACACAGGTGTGCATATATCTGCTTGGGTGGCATAAACCTCCAAACTTTTGATTAGTTACCCCGCAGGGTAACCATTTGCCCCAGGGACTGAGTGTATGTGTTTGTTGTTAGCTGCTGTCCAGTGGTTCCTTGAATCCATTGAGAAGAATTTTTGGTTTCTTCCAGGTTCAGCAGGGAAGCAGAGCTGTGATTGATTGGTGATGTCTGTCACAGATGGAGGCTTGCAAAAGTGATAGTTACGTAGCTTCCCACTTGCCACCTCAGCGCTGGGCTATGTTCAAGGGCTCAGGAAGCCTGCAAACCAGGAGTTTTTAGTCCAAACAAGCAGACTGAAAGCAGAGGCTCTTTCACAATGATGAAGATAACAAATACATGCTGCAAACTTTCTCTGTTCTGCTGGGCTTTGAGAAGCTAAAGGTGGATAGAACTGTTTTTGCTTGTAGAGAGTTTACAGTCATCCTCCATAGCTTTGCCCAGCTCTGTTTTGGCTGCCTTTCTTTGAATGGGCTCAAACCCAGAGCAGCTCACTGTGTAACAGAACTTAATGTTACCTGTTTACACACCATCCTCTCAGTTCTTACACTGGAGCCCATTATTGGAACCACTGTGTCTGTCAGTCCATCTCAGGAGAGGCCCCCTCTTTTCCTCTTTCTACTTTACTAAGCATTCCTGCTATTCTTTAGTACTCTTCACCCCCATCCTTTCAGATTCTTCCAGAATCTAATCCTCCTTTCCCCTCACCAGTCAGCTGCCCCGGGGGCTGTTTCGGTCCAAACAGCAATTGTGTGCACTTCCTTGGCCCAGCCCCTAAGAGCAAGCCCTCAGGAATCCTGCAGAAAACACGTCATGTCAAATGCAGCTGAGCTTTCAAGGCAAGTCCCGCACACTGTGGAGGGATTAGTGTTGGAGTCGTCATCGCATTACGGCCATGACACCACCTATGACTCCCTGAGGCCCGCTGGCCTTCTGCTGCGCTTTGCATAAGCCTCTCACGTGCTGCCAGAGGTAGCTCGCATGGCGCAAACATGTGCCCTTCTCAGGACACTCCTGCCAGCGGGCTTCTGATCAGAGGCTACCACAACTTACCCGCTCCCCTCACTGTTTCTAGGCTTCCTTTGTTGCTCGCAAATGAAAAAAAAAACTCTCCATCATTGAGTGAGAACCGACTCATAGCGACCCTCCACTGGGTTTTCGGAGGCTGTAAGTCAAGTGGGAGATTGATCATCTGTCTCCCTTAGAGCAGCTGGTGGATTCGAACTGCCGGAGAGCTGTTACCTTTGGGACAGCAACACAACTCCTTATAAACTCCACCACCAGGGCCCCTTCTTTTATTGCTCTATGAACAATTAAATAGAAGGAGTGTGTGGGGTGTGGGGTTATTATTGGCATTGGAGGCAGAAGAGGGGGAGTGGGCAATATTTATTAAGTACCTGCTGTTGAGTCAGAACTGACCCCTAGCTGACCTTCCAGTGGGTTTTCAGAGGCAGGAAGACGCACGGGAGGAGACTGCTTAGCTTTCTCCTGAGGAGCAGCTGGTAGATTTGAACCATATACCTTTAGCTTGGCAGCGCAGATCCTTACTACTGGGCCAGTGGAGATCCCTTACTAAGCTCCTGTTGTTTTTTTAGGTGCCATAGAATCAAGTATGATCCATTGCGACTCTATGAGCAGTAGATTGGAACCCTCTCCTATCCTGCACTGTCCTCACACTTCCTGACACACTTTAGCTCATTGCAACAGTCACCGTGTCAGTCCATGTGGTTGAGGGTCTTCCTCTCTTTCTCCAGCCTTCCCCCTTTCCAAGCATGATGCCCCTCACCGAGGAGCAATCGCTCCTAGCAGCATGCCCAGAGTGTATCAGATGATATTTTATCGTGTTTGCCTGCAAGGAGCACTCTGGCTGCACCCTCTCTAAGACATATACTTGTTCTTTTGGCCGTCCATGGGACATTCAGTAGTCTCTTCCAACACCATAGTTAGTAGGTAGAAAGGATTCTTCTGTCGTACTTATTCATTGTCCAGCTCTCAGATGTATAGCAAGCAATTTGTAAAAACCATGGCCCAAATCAGAGGCACCTACTGTGTGCTTAATTAGGGAGCTCCATGGCCTCGATCAGGAGTTGCCTGGCTGATTAAAAGGGAAGCCCTTCTAGTAGTTTGAATTTACCAATGGCTCTGTGGGAGAAAGATGGGTAATCTCCTCCCGTGTGATGGACGGCCTCCAAAAACCCGCTGGAAGGTCAGCTGTGGAACCATTGAAGGTAGTGGGTTTGAGGGTTTTTTTAGAGGCTGTGTGCTAGGCCTTGTGTGTGTTTGAGTTGGATTCTTACATTGGGGCCTTTCAGCTGGTGAATAAGGGACAGAGGGGCTGGAATGCTCAGGTGGGAGCCCCAGGGCACTTTCCGGGAATTGAATCCAGGGCTCCTGGCTTGAAGATGAGAATTCAACCACTAGGCCGTCACTGTTCCCTTGAAGTAAATGGTGCCTTTCTTTCCTTCTTGCTACTGAATGACCTTGAATGAACAACTTTTCCTTTTTGAGCCTTGGTCATTCCATTCAAGGGACATGATAACATCTCTCAGTCACACATTTATGAAAATAGGAGACTTTGTGCATAAAGAAAAAGATTCTAGAGGAGACCACGGACGATTTCTATTCGGAATCTCTTGTTGGGACAAATGATTTAGCCCTTGGCTGCTGATCAGAAAGTGTAAAGTTCAAGGCTACCTACAGGTGCCTTGGAAGAAAGGCCTGGCAACTGACATCCCCCCCAAAAATCAGCCTCTGACAATGCCACGGAGCACAGTTCTATGGGGACACTTGTGAGGTTGCCAGAAGAGTTAGCGTCCACTTGACAACAACTGTTTGCATTTTTGTCTGGTCAGGGGAGGGAGTGGGCATGAAAACTCTTCTTAATAGAGACTTGCTGGTGGAGGGGCCTTGTTCAGGAGAGGGACAGAGTTGAGGACAGGCCTTAGGTCTGTGCTTTGGACAGAATCCTTAGGACTGGCTCACAGGTCGTGGAGGCGATTTATCACCACAGAGTCCTGGAGAGATTTTCTTGTCGCCTGTTGACTGTGACAACCAAGCCATTTTTGTTGTTGTTGTTTTAGTTTTGTTCTAACAGATTCATTGAGATGTAATTTACATACTGTGACTCTCAAGGGTGCAATTCAATGGCTTTTTGGTTTTGGGTTTTCGTTAGTGATTTGTTAGTGTGGTGTGAGCATCACCACAATCCCACTTTATGACATTCCATCCTCCAGAAAGGTCTCTTATGACACTCCATCCTCCAGAAAGGTCTCTCCTGCCCCTTTGCAATCACCCTTTGCTCTGACCTCTCTAGTCCCTTAGTGCCTCAGGCCCCTCACCCCAGGTGTGGATGATCTGATTTCTGAGTCGGTAGTGGTGGTGGTGTTGTCTGTGCTTTCAAGTCCACTGCCATTCACAGCGACTCTATGATGAGCGATTAAAAGCTTGCCACTCTCATGATCTCCACCATGCTCAAGTCCATGGTTGCAGTCACTGTGTCAATCCACCTTGTGGTGGATCTTCCTCTCTTTCTCTTTAGTGGTGTCCTCATGGTAAGAAGATGTACTGCAGTCCCAAAGGCACACAGTTCGAATCCACCAGCTGCTCCACAGGACAAAGATGGGCAATCTCTCCCTGTGTGATTAAACTGCCTCTGAAAACCTCTTGGAGAGTCAGCTATGAGTCAGTTCCGACTCGATGGTACACAACAACAACCAAGTATAATAATAAAATAATTTAAACCCCATAACAAAGAATAAGAATGAATATTTCTCTTTCTCCACCTTCCTTGTCTCTCAATAGCCACCTTCCTGGCTGTTGCACATCCTGTAAGACCTCTGTTCTCGTGGGAGTCCAGGTATAGTCAATAATCTTCTCCAGCACAAGTCAAAGGCATAGATTCATCTGTTGTCCTTATGTACTGTCCAACTTTCAGAGGCATAAAGAGATTGGAAAATACCATGGCTTAGGTCAGGCACACCTTAGTCTTTACACCGACATCCTTTCTCTTGAGCACTTTAAAGAAGTCTATGAGGGCTGATCTGTCCATGGTTATTGTTAGTCTCTGTTAAGCCTGCCCCAACTCATGAGGACTCTCCAAGGCAGTGGAGCAAAATATCTCCTGTCCTGCACCATCTTCATGCTCGATCATTGATGTGTCCCACTGTCCGTTACTGAAACTAGGTGTGGCTCTGTCTCACTGAGGGTTTCCCTTGTTTTCGCTGACTTTACCAAATGCAATGTCCTCTTGCAGTGATTGGTCTATTACCAGTAGCTATTGCATCACCTCCAATTCCTGGTGACATCATGCGTGTCAGAGGAGATCTGTGCTCCACAGAGTTAACAGGGGCTCATTTCTCTAAAGCAGATTTCCAGGCCTTTCTTCCAACGCACTTCCAGGTGGACTTGAACTTCTATCTTTCCTGTTAGCCGCTGAGTGCACTCAGTCGCCATGTGAACCATCCAGGGGCTCTTCATGGGCTTCTGTTGTTGTTGTTAGGTGCTGTCGAGTTGAGTATGACTCATAGTGACTCTATGAACAACAGGCTCCTATCCTGAGCCATCCTCACACTTCCTGACACACAAGAGCTCACTGCTGCGGTCACTGTGTCACTGCTGTGGTCACTGTGTCAGTCCACCTGGCTGAGGGTCTTCACTGTCACTCCACCTTCCCAGGTATGGTGTCCCTCTCCAAAGAATAGCCTCTCCTAGCAACATGGCCAAAGTATGTGAAACTAAGCTTTGTCACCTTTGCCTCCAAGAAGCCTTGTGTTTTCTGCACATTTCACGTGAATGAAATCCGTGTACGGTCTTCTGCATCTGGCCCCTTGCCCTCACTGCGTTTGAGAGTCTCTCACGGAGGATAGAAGGAGAATTGATGCTTTTGAGCTGTGGTGCTGGAGAAGAGTATTGAGAATACCATGGACTGCCAAGAAAACAAACAGATTCGTCCTGGAAAGGGTTAAACCGGGTGGCTCCTTGGAGGCAAGGATTCTGAGGCTCCGTCTAACATACTTTGGACATGTTGTGAGGAAAGACCGGTCCTTGGAGAAGGACATCATGCTTGGGAGGGTGGAGGGACGGCGCAGGAGGGGAAGGCCCTCTATGAGGTGGATTGATTCAGTGACTGGGGTAATCGGGATGGGTGTGTCAGAAGACAGTGCGATTGGCGCAGGACAGAGCAGAGTTTAGGGCTGTTGTACATAGGGTCGCTATGAGTCACAAGCGACTCGACAGCACATAACAACAACAACACGTTGCTCTACAGGTGATTCTCTTCCCATTCCAGAGTTGTTCTGTTGTTGGGATGTGTCACAACTTGTTCTTTTGATGGACAGTTTTTGCCTTGAATATCCCGGTCATTCCGCTTCACTGCTGAGGTCATCCTCTGAACCTCTGCAGTCCACTCTGCCAGGAAGATGACACTGGGATCCTGCCCTCCATTCTGGCCTGTGTGTCCTGTGCTCATGTGTCAGATATAACCCAGCTTCTGACCTGGTGAGGAGAAGCAAGTGGCCCCAGGGCCTTGGCATGGCAGTGCTTGTTTGAGCCCCATGTTTCTGGCAGCCAAGAGACCCTGGAAGCCAGCACGGTTCCTTCCACCTGCCGCTACCTCCATGGAGGGCTCAGCCCTCGGGTTTACAGACAGCAAGCCACTTGGAGCCTCGCCCTCCCCAGGAGCGTGCCTCGTTCCGCGGACTCAGCAGGTGGAGGAGCTGACCTCCTTTTGAATCCTGAGTCTGCACCTTCCTGGGCGAATGGCCTCAAGTGTGTTGCTCAACCCCACTTTGTAATAGAGTGGAAGATTATAATGACATTATTATATGATTATATCCTCATTTATACGGTGTCATCATGACTGGGAGTGGATGAGCTGGATGTACTGGCTCTGAACTGCTCAGTGTTCTTGTCTAACAGGACCAAGTTGGGCATCTTCTGTAATTGGGGTTTTTCCTGGCGCCTGTAACAATTTCTTTTAGAAACAAAGATGTATAAATAGCATTCATATCCATCCATTCCCCACCCCCCAACTTCGCAGTTTCTCTCTCTCTCTCTCTCTCTTTTATTTTTTTAAATTGTATTTCATACAGTCATTCTCAAGCATTGTGTTTTATAAAATTAATCACCATCTTCACGCTGTCTCTTCACCCAGGTCTTTCCAATTCCCTCCCCCACCGCCACACCTTCGCAATTTCTTTTGATGAGTTATAACCCTCAGAAAAGAATTCACCCATTTTAAAGTGAACAATTCAGTGACATTTAGCCCACTCACACACTATCTTGTACAAGCACCACCTTGCTCTAATTCTAGAACTTTCTCATCACCTCAAAAGGAGACCCAAGGCCCATTCACAGTCACACTCACCCCTTCCCAAGCCCCTGGCAACCCCTAACCAACTTCCCACCTCTATAGATTTGTCTGTTCTGGGTATTTTGCATCAGTGGAATCACCTGACTTGCTGTGTCAGTGAGTTGAGTTGAGAATGGAGCTCTCTCTGCCTAGTGCCTTTCCCATCACCCAGTTTAGTCTCTTGTATCTGACTAATTTCTCTGAGCAAGATGTCGCTGAGGTTCATCCACATCACCGCGGCAGGTGTCAGGGCTTCGTTTCTGTCTATGGCTGAGCTGGATTCCTTCATGCGTGGGGATCGTACTGTGCTCATACGACCACCCTCGCTGATGGACCTTTTGACTGGTGCTCAGTGCTGGGCAAACGTTTGTGGATGGGTGTCTGCATTTGTGTCTCTGCTTTCAGTTCTTGTGGGCTGACTCCTAGGAGCAGAATTGCTGAGTCATTTGAGAATTCTGTGTTTAACTTTTTGAGAAACCACCAAATGGGACTCATTTTAGAAAGCTAAGCAGTGCTGGGGGGTTGTGTTGGGGTAATCCAGATGTACGTGTTCTCTTCCTCAGAGTATTTATTCTCTGAGCCCTTGTGTCTTGAGTCTCTATAATATACTTGGGCTTCTTTCTCCCCTCCACCCCCACAGTGGTTCTCCTCCTTTTTGCCCTTTCTTTTCTGGGACAGACACTCCCAGCAACTCCCTCCCCATTCAAGGACAAGCTAGCTCAGTGCAGACCTTGTCCCCTTGCCGTCAGATAAATCCGTTGCCATCCTGAAAATCCCATTTTATGATGACCAGAGTACACCTGCATGCCACAGAGTTTCTGAAGCTGTGTCCTTTTGTCCGTAGATTGCCAGACCTTTCTTCCAAGGCACCTCTGTGCAGATCTTGACCCTCTGATCTTTTAGTTAACAGTGAGCGCGTTCCTGTTTGCACCACCCCAGGGCTCTCTTGCTATTGGATGGGATAGATTACATATGACCCATTTGATAGCTCTGTTGAGTGGTGGAGATACGAGCCTCCTTAACAAATGGAGAAACTGAGACTCGGGTGGTTTTGGGAGACTGCTCCCCACCCCACCTCATCGTTCTCTCTCTGGGTCTTCAGTTGTTAAGGGATTTTGGGATTTCGTCCATCAGCTCAGGTCTCATACCCTAAGGAGTTCTGTCCAAGTTATGAGGAGGGGTGGGAGGGGCATGAGGTAAGCCTGCTGCTTGGCCCATGTCCTCTCCAGCCTCACCAGTCCTCTGGACAAGAAGCTAGAGACCTGTAGGGGTCACCTTGCCCTCTGAAAATCGGGTGTGGACCCTGGGTGGATGCTGTTTCCTGGTCCCAGCCCATGGCTGCTTTTCCAATTGAAAAGGGCAGACTCATTGTGGTGGAGGTTGTTGTTGTTATGTGCCATTGAGTTGCTTGTGACTCTTAGCCACCCTGTGTACAACAACCCTAAACTCTGCTCTGTCCTGTGCCAATCGCACTGTCTCTGATACATCCATCCCGATTACCCCAGTCACTGAATCAATCCACCTCATAGAGGGCCTTCCTCTCCTGCGCTGTCCCTCCACCCTCTCAAGCATGACGTTTGCTCTCCAAGGACTGATCCCTCCTTACAACATGTCCAAAGTATGTCAGACGAAGCCTCAGAATCCTTGCCTCCAAGGAGCCACCCGGTTTAACCCTCTCCAGGATGAACCTGTTTGTTTTCCCAGCAGTCCATGGTACCCTCAATACTCTCCTCCAGCACCACAGCTCAAAGGCATCAATTCTCCTTCTATCCTCCTTAGTCATTGTCCAACTCTCTGATGCATAACTAGTGATTGCAAAGACCATGACCTGTATCAGACAAACCTTAGTCTCCAGAGAGACACCATTGCTCTTCAGTACTTTGGAGAGGTCCCTAACAGAAGACTTTCCCATTGCAATATGTCTTTTAATTTCCTGGCTGTTGTTGCCAAGTAGTGTTGACTGTGGAGCCAAGCAAACTAATTGGCCATCCACTTCTGAAATAGCAGGCCTCTGAAAACCCTATGTATGTGGAGGCATGCAGTTCAAATCCATAGTTGCTCTGTGAGAAAAAGATGGGTAATCTCCTCTTGTAGAATTTACTGCCTCTGAAAACCTGCTGGAGGGTCAGCTATGCATTGCTTCTGACTCAATGGTACCAAACATTACCATGGAGCTGATTCGGACTTAGGGCGACCCCACGCGGTACAAAGGAGAACTGTTCCACAGGGTTTTCCTGGCATGAGGGAACCAACGTGCTTCTCCACCATCCACTGCTAGACTGGCCATCTCCTCCCATGAAGAATTGCTGGTTGCTACGGGTTGGAAGGGACTTGATGGCAGTGAATTTGGTCTGAGTTTTTTTTAATTTTTAATTTAAGTGAATGTTTACAAAGCCTATTGGGTTTTTGTTCAATCATTCACAGACATTTTGTCTTGTAATGGGAATTACAATCGATTCATGTAATTGATGTCATTGTATAAGCAAGCCCTAGGAAGCTCTAGTAGCCTAGTAGGTAGGGAGTTGTGCTGACACCCTAATGATAAGTGGTTCGAATCTACCCATTACTCCTCTGGATAAACATCTCCTGCCATGCAGTTTACAGCCTCTGAAAACCTGCCGAAGTGTCATCTATGAATTGGCTCCAACTCAATGGAAAGGCAATTGAGTTGAGAATCAAGCCCTTACTGTATGTTGCCTTTCCTCTCTCGCAACTTATTCATTCATTTTTGCCCCTCTCACCCCTGATGGGTTTTTGAGAATCTTTAGAGAAGCAGGTTGCCAAGTCTTTCCTCCAAGGTGCCCCAAGGTAGGTCCAAATGGTCCATTTTTTTACTAGTATCTGAGAGCAAACCATTGATGCCACCCAGGGATGTGAATTTGGAGGAGAAGGCAGAAAAATCCGTGTGTGTGTGTGTGTGTGTGTGTGTGTGTGTGTGTGGGTTCCTCTTAAGAAAGAGAGTGAAGTGGTTCACGAAGTGGATTTTCATGTTGCTCTGTCTCAGGGAGCTTCTGCAAAGAGGGACTAGGAAGAAAGACCTGGTCATCAATTTATGAAAAGCATCTAACAAAAACTTCTATAGGCCACAGCGCTTTGATCTGCACAGGAGTGGCTCAGGACTGGGCCATGTTTTGTGGGCCCTCTTGTATTTGGGGTCACCATGAGTCAAGGCCAATTTGTGGCAGCTGGCAACAGCAGAGAAGGAGAAAATGGTCACACAGCGTCCTAGAGGGAATTCTGTCCTTCCGAAAGTTTGCATTCATGTAATAACCTGGTCCCAGTGAGCATGACCTTGGAAATGGGGTCTTTGTGTATGTGATCAACTTGAGAGACTTGGGGCAAGAGCATCTTGAATTTAGGGTGGGCCCTCATCTCACCTGTTGATAGATGTCTTTGTATCACTATGACTCATAGTGACCCTGTGAGTAACAGATCAAAACCAGGCCTAACCTGCGCCATCCTCCCGATCTCTGCCTTCTCAAGCATACTGTCGTATCACTGTGGCAACCCATCCCATCAAGGAGTGTCCACTCTTTTATTGACACTGTGCTTTTCTCACTTGACGTCTCTTTTCCAAGGACTGGTTATGAAGAGAAGAGAGAAAAGACATCCATGAGATGATAAAGGCTGAGAATGGAATGCAATCTCAAGAAATCAAGCCCAGGACAACCAGGAGTCCCCAGACTTCCCTGGGGGCTGAGGAGGGAGCATGGTCCTGCGGGCACCTGGTGTGCAGATCACTGTTCTCCAGGGCCGAGAGAGAGTCAGTGTCTCCTGCTTTAAGCCCCTAGTTTGTCGTACTTTGTCATAACAGTCCTTGACACTCAGACACACAGGCTCCAGTCCACTGACAAGAGAAGCAGGGGGTCCTCAACTGTGCAAGGGCCAGGGCTGGACATGAGGTGATGCAAGGAGCCATGCCCACCCACAGCAAAAGAAATGTGTGCAAGAGACGCAATTATCATCATTACCACTATCGTCGTCGTCATCATCATCATCATCATCACCATCATCATATCAGCATCTGTAAAGGGTGGAGCTTGTTATCCCCTCCAGGCCTCTCCCTCTTCTCCCCTTTATTCACATCCCACTGCATGGAGCCCCTTCCACCCATAGGGCAGGGACCTGAGCCTTCCCTGTCTACAACCAGACATATAGCCACCAGAGTAAGTAAATAAAATGGGACATCCAGTTAAATGACATTCAGATAAATAAGGAATGGAATAATGATGTTTTAGTATAAATACATTCCAAGCAGACACAGTTTTCTATCTCAACATCAAGAAAAAAACCAGCCCCTGAACCAATACGTGACAACATGCTAGATGGAGAAAAGATTGAAGTCGTCAACTATTTAATTTTACGTGGCTTTATAGTCAGCACCCATGCTAGCAGTACCCAAGAAAGCAAAAGACATGTCATATTGGGCGAATCTCCTGTTGAAGTGTCTCTTTCAAAGTACCCAAGAGCAAGGATGTCAGTTTAAAGACTAAGGTGCCCTTGAATGAAACCTTAGTGTTTTCTTTTTTTTTTTAATTTTATTTTATTGTTTTTTGTGTTTACCGTCAAATTGGATCTGACTGGTACAGGAGGAAATTGCCCCTCCTTCTCCAGCAGAGCATCTGGTGGATTTGAACTGCATACCACTGGGACTGCAGTGCAGCTTCTTGCCACTAGGCCACCCAAGCTCCCTTAAACCATGGTGTTTTCAATAGCTGTGTATGCTTGTTAAAATTGGGTAATGAATGAGAAAGACTGGGGAAGAATTGAAGCCTTTGGATTGTGGTGTTCAGGAGGAGTGTTGAATATACGCTGGACTGCCAGAAGAACAAACAAGTCTGTCTTGGAGAAAGTGCAAGAAGGTTACACCTTAGAGACAAAATGAGGACATTTCATCTCATGTACTTTGGGCATGTTGTCAGGAGGAACAAGTCCTTGGAAGAAGACATCGTGCTGGGAAGGCAGAGGCTCAACAAGAGGGAAGACAATGCCAATGAGATGAACTGACACAATGACCCCAACCATGGACTCAGGCATCGCGGAGAGTGTGATGATGGTACAGGAAAGGCAGTTTCCCTCTGTTGTGCTTAAAGTCTCTTGAGTCATAGAGGATTCGATGGCCCTTAATGATAACAACAGATCCCATGCATTATTTGGCATATACTTATGGTAAAAGTTATTTCCTGTTTACCCAAAATTTCTATTGAACTGAACACCTTGTGGTCAATTTGTCAAATTTGATGAGTCTGTCCTAAATGCATCTCAGCATCTTTCCCTGTCCCCTTCCCCCCGGACCACCTTGAGGTTGCCCCATGAGATGCATCTCTTTCAACCCTCCCACCATGGCCAGTGCCCTTTAAATGCCCTTTGAAGACCCAAGGTAGTACTGGGCCCCCCTCTGCTCTACTTTGCCTCCCGAGGATCTTGTTTATTTGCACACCTTTCTTACCCCAAGCCCTACCCTCATCCTGGCTGTGAGCTCCTTACAACTTAGACCAGAATCTAAGAGGTAGGAGCTGTCTCTTTCATCATCTTCATAGTTAGACAGGTAGACAGGCAGGTAGATCAGTAGACAGGTTGGTGGATGGATAGATATTTGGATAGATGGATAGTGGGCTAGTTAGATGCATGGATAGAAGGATGATGGATGGATTAGCAGATAGATGGATGAATAGACAAGTAGTTGGATGGATGCATGGATGGATGGATGGATAGCTAGACAGACAGACAGACAGATGATTGATAGATAGATAGATATGTTGTTGTGTTAATTAACCCCAACTCATGGGGACCCTAGAACAACAGAACAGAATGTTATGCTCACCAGAACCTTCAAGTCTCCCAGTGCAGCTATTGTTCCACTCTTTCTCACTGAAGGTCCCCTGGGCCCTCACTGGCTCCCTCCTTCACCAGACATGATGATTGATCCCTCCTGATGACGTGTCCAAAACACGGGGGTCAGAGCACGCTCTGTCATGGATCCATGAGGTTCTCATGGGCGGGAACCACGCCTTACTTTCTGTCTTCATCTAAAGCCCAGCTGACCAGGCTGGTGTTTGAAATCCAGTCCCTGAGGCTCCAGTATTAACAACAGCATGCACACTTCAGTGGTGCAACAGACAGACAGACCGATGGACAGACTAGCAGTAGTTTCTTAGCTTTGGAGTTGTTTCTACTGTTTCAAAACGAACTTTCTGTTTTAGAATGGCCTGAGATCTGCAGAAACTTTGCAACAGAGTGTTCCAGTGTAAGCTCCCGACAGCTTCTCCAGGGTTAACATCTCACAACCACTAAGCATTTGTCAAGAAACCAACACTGATACCAGACTGTGAATTGAACTGTCAAGTCCAAGAGTCTGCCCTCCTCAGGGCATGTGCTGGAAGATATTTTTCAACTTTATTGGGGAATTTTCTGCTGATGCAAATGGTTAGCACACTTTCACTACTAATGGAAAAGTCGAAGGTTCTAATCCACCCAGAGGTGCTTCAGAAGAAACGCCCGGGGACTGACTGCTAAGACATCAGCTGTTGAAAACCTGTCTGCTCTGAGACATGCAGTATCACCGTGAGCCAGGTCGTTGTCATGGCAGCTGGTTGGTAAATAACGTGTAGCAAGTCATTTCATTTCGACACTCTTCATCCATATAGTTCAATGTCATTAATTATGTCCATCATGTGACTCTACCTGGCCTACTCCCTGGGTTTTTCCACTTGAACGGGAGAGAGCAGATGGACAAGCCTGGACCCAGGTAACATCCTCTCTCCCCAGGTGGAAGTGTCACGCTCTTTAATGAGTGCGAATTCCGATTGACTGGCACCCAGGGAGAGCTTGTGTCAGGGGAGCTTGTCTGACGTGTGTTTCTGTAACCTGTGTAGCCTGACAAATCACCACCGGACCATCTTAATGCTCAGAGCCCGTTTAATCTACACAACATCTCTGCAAGGCTGTTTGCCACATCCAAAAAAAAGAGAGTGGAGGTTCAGAGAGGGTGAGGTACCCGCTGAAGGTCACACAGCAACTCGCATCTGCCTGCACTGCCCACAACCCTCCCTGCTGGAAGAGGAAGGCTCTGTGGTTAAATTTCACCCCAGAATATAGTTCCGGAAGGCAACAGTGTGAACTAGGGTACAGGGGCCCCAAAATAGGGTTTCCAAACTTGTACAATGTTGATGTTTGATTCCAGATCGTTCTCTGGGGTGGGGGCCATCCTGAGCGCTGTAGGATATTGAATAGCATCTCTGGTCTCCATCCTCCAGCTTCCAGTAGTACCCCTCCCCCAGTGGTGACATCCAAAAAATGTCTTCAGATATCACCAATGATTCCCAGAGGGCTAAATCACCCCCCAGTTGAGAATCAATGGAGTAGACAGACAGGGTCTCTCATGATAAGTTGGATTTTCATCACTGTGATGTGGATGGGACTCCTGGCGGCCTAGTGGGCAAAGAGTTACCCTGCCAATCCAAAAGCAAGTGGAAGAAAGTTGGGCAGCACCCTTCCAGCAGATTTACAACCTCTGAAAGCCCACTGGAGGCTCAGCTGTGTGTCAGTTCTGACTGGGTAGCAACGAGCTGAGTTTATTGCTGACATTTGGTTCCAGATCATTCTCTGGGGAGAGGGCTGTTCTGTGCACAGGACGTGTTAAGCAGACCCCTGGTCTCCACCCATAAGATACTAATAGCATCCCCTCTCCCAATTGTGATGTCTAAAACTGTCCCCCAAATAGTGCTGGGGACAATCTGCTGCCTGGACGGAAGTGGCAAGCCTGCTGTTCAGAACGGTATTTACACTTCCAGAAAATTCTGTGCTTCTTTGGATCCTGCTGGTGGCCAGCCCTCACCTCCACTGGGAAGGACGCCTTGCTCCAGCATCACCAGCTCAGCAATGGGCTATAGTGCACGCTTGCCCTTTAATGTATCTGTTTGAGGCTGTAGAAACACCATTGTTTTTGGGTGCTGCCAAGTCACTTCTGACTCATCGCAACTCTATGTTCAAACGAAACGAAACCCTGCCCGGTCCCGCACTGCCTGGCCGTGGTTGCTATGTTTGAGCTCACTGTTGTAACCACCGTGTCAATCTCCACCAGTTTTACTGACCTTCTGCCTTTCCAAGCATGATGTCCTCCAGAGACTGACGTGCCCAAAGTATGCAGACGAACCTTCTCCACCTTCACCTGCAAGGAACATTCCATCTGCACTTCGTCCAAGACAGACTTGTTATTTTGGCAAGTCCCTCAGTTGTAGTTGTTGTTAGGTGCCATCAAGTTGAGTGCAACTCAGCCACCTTAGGAACAAGAGATCTGAAGCTGTTCTATCCTGTGCCGTCCTCACACTTCCCGATACACAAGAGCCCAATGCAAAGGAAGCTCTGGTGGCCTAGTGGCAAGAAGCTGAACTGCAATCCCAGAGGTACATGGTTCGAATCCACCAGATGCTCTGCTGGAGAAGGAGGAACAATCTCCTCCTGTACCAGTCAGATTTGATTTGACGGTACACACACACACACACACACACACACACACACACAAAAATGAAAAAAACTTAAAAAGAGCCCACTGCAACAGTCACCATGGTCCACCTGGTCGAGGGTCGTCTTCTCCTTCACCGACCCTCCACCCTTCCTAGTATCATGTCTTTCTCCAAGGAACAGCCCCCCCCCCCGCAACATGCCTAAAATATGTGAGGCAAAGCCTCATCATTCTTTCCTCCAAAGAGCACTCCGGCTGCACCTTCTCCAAAACATATTCATTTGTTATTTTTACCATCCATGGGATGTTCAACTCAAGACATATTTGTCCATAGTTGTAGTTAATATTCTTAATCAAAACAACCTTCAGACAGCTTAGTTCCTTTTTACTATTCCTTATCTATTAGTTCACTTTAACTTGCATATAAGGCTCTTGAAAATCCTAGGGTCAGGTACACCCTAGTCCTCAAGGTGACAGTTTTGCTCTGGTACATTTTTGTTGCAGATTTGACCAATGCAAGAAGCCATTTGATTTCTTGATAGTTAGATCCACGGGTTTTGATTGTGGCTCAATGTCAAATTAAATCCTAGGCAGTATGGTGCTTTCTCAAAAAGTTGCAAATAGAAATATCATTTGGCCCAGCAATTCCACAACTTGGAATATATCCCAAAGAAACCATGACCGCCACACAAGCAGATATATGCATACCCATGTTTATTGCAGCTTTGTTCACAGTAGCAAAGAGTTGGAAACAACCTAAGTGCCCTTAAGCAAATGGATAGAGAAGCTGTGGTATATTCACATAGTGGAATACTATGCTGCATTGCAAAACAAGGAACTCATGAAATAGTATTCAAAATGGATGACCCTGGAGGACATTATACTGAGTGAAATCTCTTAGTCACAAAAGGACAAATACTGCATAGTGCCACTGTTGTAAAATGGGACTGACATCGGGGTTGGGAGGAGACTGAGAAAGATGGCATAAATTATGTATACTGCATTGAAACAGAAGAGAGAAAGAACTGTTTAAAAGGGATATATGGTTAGGTATTATTGTCATGACAGGAATCCAGAATGAAGGCTGCATAGTGTAGTGGGCTTCGGGGGAGGGATTGTATAACAATGAAAGAGTTTTTCTTTTCAAAGAGAAGAACAAACTGGAGGGGAGGGGTGGGCAGGGAGAAAAGTGCAACAATGAATGAGTGGAAATCCAAAGTCTCTGTAAACTTTCATTAAAATGAATAATAATAATAATTAATAATAATAATTTAAAAAATTAAATCCTTGACACTTTCAGTCTTTACTTATCACGATGTTGTTTAACCATCCCATTGTGAGGAACGTTTTTCTTCATGCTGAGGTATAATCCATAATGAAGGGTATAGTCTTACAGTCTTTAATCTTCATCACTAAGTGCTTCAGTTCTTCCTCATTTTCTGTGAACAAGTGAACAAGGTTGTGCTATCTCCATAAGGTGGGTTGTTTGTGATGCCACAGTCTCCATGTAGTGCAACTTCTTGGACGACTTGCTTAGTTACAGATTGAAAGGACACAGAATATAATCCTGACACACATCTCTCCTGACTTTAAACCGTGTTCTTTTAAACCCCTTGTTCCCGATGACTGCTTCTTGGTTCATGCGCTAGTTTCACAAGAGCACAGCTGTTATGTACTGTAAGGTCCGAACTGACTCATAGCTGACCCTCGAGCAGGTTTTCAAAGGCAGTAAATCACATGGGAGGAGATTGCTCATCTTTCTCCCTTGGAGCAGCTAGTGGATTTGAACTGTGTGGCTTTCAGTTGGCAGTTCAACTCCTTACCACTATGCCACCAGAGTGCCCTAGGCATTCTGAGCACAATTAGGGCATTCTGAATTGTCATTCTTCTCAATGTTATCAACAATTTATTTTAACCCACACAGTCAAATAAAAAGTCTTTGTTATTATTAGCTGCCATCAAGTAAAGTACCACCCACAGTGACCAGATCATAACAGCAGATCTAAACTCTGTCCTATCCTGTGCCATCCTCACACTTCTTCACACACTAAAGCCCATTGTGGCAGTCACCGTGTCAATCCACCTGTTTGAGGGTCTTCCTCTCCTTCGCCAACCCTCTACCTTTCCATGCATCGTGTTCCTCTCCAAGGAATAGCCCCTCCTAGCAACATGCCCAAAGTATGTGAGGCTAATTCTCATCATCTTTGCCGCCAAAGAGCACTCTGGATGCACCTTCTCCAAAACAGTTATCATTTATTTGTTATTTTGGACGTCCATGGAATGTTTAGTACTCTTCTCTAACATCACAGCTCAAAGGTATCAATTCTTCTTCTGTCATTCTTATTCATTGTCCAGCTCTCAGATGCATAGCAAGTGATCAGAAAGACCATGGCTTGAATCAGATGCACCTTAGTCCTCAAACTGACATCATTACTCCCCAATAATTTGGAGAGATCCGATCCCTAACTGCAGACTTTCCCAGTGCAATACATCTCGTGATTTCTTGACTGTTGGTACCAAGGGTGTTAATGTGGATCCAAATAAGATGAAGTTGTTGACAGTTTCAATCATTTCTCCATCTATCATGATGTTGACTATTGATCCTGAGGTAAGAATTTTTTTTCTTGACATTGAGATGCAATCCATATTGAAGGCTATATTCTTTGATTCTCTGCAAAAAGTGCTTCAAGTCCTCCTCATTTTCAGCAAGCAAAGTTGTGCCATCTGCAGGTTATTAATGAGTCTACCTCCAATCCTGATGCCACATTCCTTTTCATAGAGTCCAGGTTCTTGAGTAATTTGTTCAATATGTATGTTGAATAGGTAAGGAGAGAGAATACAACCATGATACACACTCCCTTCTTAATTTTAAACCGTGTAGTGTTCCTTTGTTCTGTTTGCACACCAGCCTCTTAGTCTAGGTGCAGATTTTGCATAAGTACAATTAAGTGTTTCATGATTCTCAGTCTTCTCAAGGTTAGCCATAATTTGTTATGATCTACCCAGTCGAATGCCTTTGCATAGTCAATAAAGTATTACTAGACTTTCTTCCAGGATTCTTTACTTCCAGTCAGGATATATTTGACATCAACAATGATATCCCTGGTGCCACGGCCTCTTCTAAGTCCTACTTAAACTTCTGGCAGTCCCCTATCTATGTGCCAGCCGTTTTTTAATGATCTTCAGCAGTATTTTACTTGCATGTATATTAATTATATTGTTCAATAGTGTCCACATTGTGTTGGACCACTGTCCTTGGGCATGGGAACAAATATGGACCTCTTCCTGTTGGCCAGATAGCTGTCCTCCAAATTTTCTGGCTTAGACTGGTGAGCATATCCAGGGCTGCACTGGTTAATTGAAACAAGTCAACTGGTATCCCATCGATTTCTGGGGCCTCATTTCTTGCCAGTAGTTTCATTGCAACTTCCACTTCCTCCTTCATTACCATTGGCTCCTGTTCATATAATACTTCCTGAAATTTTTCTGTGTCTGTCAGTTCCTGTTGGTACAATGACTCTGTGTACTCCCTCCATCTTCTATTGATGCTTTCTGGGCCATTCAATATATTGTCCATAGCATTTTTCAATACTGCAACATGAGGCTTAAATTTGTTTTTTATTTCTCTCAGCCTGAGAAATGCAGAGCAAGTTCTTCCTTTTTTTATTCTACAATTCCAGCTTTCTGCACATTCCATTATAAGACTTTTCTTTGTCTTCTTGAGCTGCCCTTTGAAATCTTCTGTTCAATTCTTTTACTTTATCGTGGTTTCCATTTATTTTGGATTCTCAAAACACTACTACGGTCTTTAGAGTATCTTCTGCTATCCATTTCAGTTTTTTCTTTCTCTTCTGTCTTTGTAATGATCTTTTGCTTTCTTTGTGGATGATATCTTTGATATCATCCTATAACTCGTCTGGTCTTTGATCATTGGTGTTTAATGCTTCAAACCTATTCTTAAGATGATTTTGCAATCCAGATAGAACAGATTCAAGATCATAATTTCACTCGTATAGATTTGTTTTTATTTTCTTCAACCTCAAATTGAACTTCCATATGAGTAATTGATGGTCTGACCTATAGTCTGTCCCTGGCATAGTTTTGATTGCCCATATTGAGCTTCTACAATGATTCCTTCCACAGAGGTAGTTGTTTTGTTTTAATTAACAGTCATATGTAGGCTGGTAGTTTCATTTTTAAACCAATTAGGACCCAGTGGGTGGGCCTTTGTGATTAAAAGTTAGTTAGGGCCTACCTGAGAGCATCTTGTTTGAAGCAGTTGGATTCTGGAAGGTAGGTCATTTTTATTTAATTAGCAATCAGGCATGAGCTGTTTGGTCATTTCTGTTTAATTAAAATAACAGGACTCTGAAAACTCTATGAAAAAGGACTTAGGGCAGTCCATAAAAAGATAAACAAACATCTTTCTAGTATTCTCTGCTTTCAGCCAAGATCTATCTGAAGTTCTGAGTTTTAAGGCTTCTTCTGAATCCAGCCTGAACTTCTGGAAGTTCCTGCCAGCGTGCTACTGTAACCATTTTAAAAGTATCTCCTCCAGCAAGCTTTTACTTGTGTGTGATATTAATAATGGTGTTAAATAACTTCCACATTCTGTTGGATCACCTTTGTTTGGAATGGGCACAAATATGAATCTCTTTCAGGTAGCTGTCTTTCCAATTTTCTCTGAGATAAACAAGTGAGTGCTTCCAACATTGCATCCACTTGTGGAAACATCTCATTTGATATTCTGTCAATTCCTGGAGCCTTGTTTCCACCAATGCCTTCAATGATGCTTGGATTTCTTCCTTCAGTGCTCTCAGTCCTTGACCATATACTACCTCCTGATGTGGTTGGATGTCAGCCATTTTTCTTTTTAGTACAGTATCTCTGTATTCTTTCTATCTTATGATGCTATTGATATAGGTCAATATTGGTCCATAGAATCCTTCGTCACTGAAACTCAAGGTTTGAGTTTTTCCTCAGTTCTTCTATCCTGCGAAGTTCCGAGTGTATTCTTCTCGTTGGTTTTCTAACATTTCATTACCATACTTTGCTTTGTCTTCTTGATCTGGCCTTTGAAATCTTCTGGTCAACTCTCTTGTTTCATCATTTCTTCCTTTCATTTTAGCTTCTTTGAATTCTAGAACAAGTTTCAGAGTCTCTTAGGACACCAATATTGATTTTTTCCTTTCTTTCCTGCCCTTTTAATGACCATTTGTTTTTTTTTAATATTTGAGGTTCTTGCTGCCATTTCACAACTCATCTGGTCTTTAATTGTTAGTGTTTAATGCTTCAAGCTTATTCTTATAATGGTCTCTAAGTTCAGGTGGGAAAAAAACTTGTATGTTGGCTTTCATGAAAGCCAAGTGGTTTTGAATTTCTTCAACTTCAACTTGAACTTTCATTATGAGCAATTGGTGTTGTGTTCCCAAGGCGGCCCCTAGTCTTGTTCTGACTGATGAAGTTGTCTCTTTCCACGGTTGAAATTTGTTTGATTGCTACGTGTTCCTTCCAGGCAAGACCGCGTGCATCGGTGATGTTGTTGAACTGAGGACCTTACGATAAGGAAGGTAGCTCCCGAGAGTCTGGATTCCATGTATCTCAAAGGTGATTAGGTTTAAGATCAACTTAATATACATTGATATAGTCTCATTAGGATAAAGCAGACAACCTTATTCCCCAAAAGGATCATTGCCACGGGTATTAGGGTAATGATTCCAACTCATATTTCGGGGGATACCTTCAATCCCTTAGGATGCAGTGCTCCATCCTGTGGGTGAAGATGATGTGAAACGAGACAGAAAAAGTGCTTGTCCTCCCAGCTGGTGCCTCTGAGTCCCCACTGAGTGAAGTCCCGGGCAAGAATGCAGATTTCCATTTGTGGGCACCCTCTCCACTCACCCCATCCACCTTTGGGGGCTGCCAAAGGTAACAGGATGTTATGCATTGAACTATAGCTTCCCACTCCCCCCCCCAAAAAAAAGCATGTTATAAATCCTAACCTTGATCGTTGTGAGGGTAATCCAGCTTGAGTTTAAGGTTTTCTTCGTTATCTTAATGAGGTTGCATCAGGGTAGCGTGAGTCTTAAATCAATCCCACTTGAGATCCAAAAGAGTAGATTAAAAACCAAACCCAACCCCACTGCTGTTGAGTTGATTCTCACTCAGATTAAAAAGAAAAAAAAAATAAAAATCACGAACTGTCATCGAGTTGATTCCGCGTAGCAACCTTGCAGCACAGAGCAGAGCGTCCCCGTGAGGTTTCCAAGGCCTTAAATCTTTGCAGAAATGGACTGCCTTATCTTTCTCCCTTGGAACAGCTGGTAGCTTTGAACCACTGACCTTCCGGTTAGCAGCCATGGATGCCTTAATCATGGCACCACCAGAGCTCAGATTAGACACAAAGGAAAGCAGACACAGGCGGCAGGCAGACACCATCTGAAGACATCCAGTTAAGGAGGCTAAGAGGAGACTGTCCCCCAGAGAGGAAAATCAGCGCCCTGAGTTCAGACTTCCAGCCTCCAGAACTGGAAGACATGAATGCCTGTTCCTTCAAGCTACCTACTTAGGAATTCCTTTACAGCAGCTCTAGGGAGCTAAGACTCATCATCTTCACTGGTCCACAAGGGACACTGCGGAAGGATTTCCATGAGCCTGGACAAGCCTTCCTCCACCCCGTGTATCGTGGTGACAAAAGGGCAGACACAGGTCAGTCCTGTGACTGCAGCCCCGGGACTCGCATGTCCTGGACGGTATGAAGAAAGGTACAAGCTGACCGCTCCCCACATCTAGGACAGCACACCTTGTCCCCCTGAGCTGTGCGTCACCTGGGAAGCAGGTAGTCAGCAACATCAGGGGTGAAGCTGGACACTGAAATGTGTTACGTGTTTGTGCCCAGCCTGGGGACATTGGGAAAGTGAGGCTTAGTGGGGTTCTGGGAAGAGTGGAGGCAAAGCCTGGAAAGTGCTGTTGCGTCTAGAATCTTCTCTCTTGCTCCCCGCTTATTATGCTCTTTGGGTCTGTACTAGGAGTTGAACTGCTGGGCTTGGGCTTGGAGGCCCCAGGTATCGTGCACACGGAAGTTGGTCAGTGAATAAGGAAGACCAAACAAGAATCGATGTCTCCGAACTGTGAGGTTGGCGAGGATATTGAGCCTAGCATGGACTGCCAAAAGAACAAACAAATCTGTGTTGGGTGAAGGCCAGCCAGAGCGCTCTCCAGAGGCAAGGATGGTGACACTTCACCTCATAGACTTTGGGCATGTCACCGAGAAGGTCCAGTTCTTGGACAAAGACCTCATGCCCGGAAAAGCAGAGGGTCAGGGGGAAAAGGAAGACCCTCAGTAAGATGGATTGACCCAGTGACCGCAGCGATGGGCTTGAGCACAGCAGAGATTGTGAGGACGGCGCAGGGCTGGGCAGGGATTTGATCTGGTGTACACAGGGGTCACTAGGGGTCAGAGCTGACTATACAGCGCCTACCAACAGTCGAGCACCAGGAGTCAAGAGTTCGAGCCCACCCACAGAGAAGCCCCAGAACACAGGCCTGGTGATTTGCCTCAGAAAAGCCACAGCCATTGAAAGCCTTGTGGAACACACAGTTCTACTCAGACTGAGACTCAAAAGCCACAAACAACAATAACAACAGATTGCAGTTTAGTGGAGCATGCAGTTCTATTCAGCCTGAGACTCACAGGCCACGAACAACAACAACAACAACAACAACAACAGACTGTAGTTTAGCTCTTTGAGGAACCCCAAGCTATTTCCTACAGTCCCAGCACATTTTACACAGGATGAGGTTTCTGTTTTATTTATGTATTGATTTCAACCCTAACCACCTTTATCAGGAGGGACCAGTCCCTGGAAAACGACATTGTGCTGAGAAAGGCAGAGGGGCCAGTGAAAGAGAGGAAGACCCCCAACGAGATGGACAGACACGGTGACTGTAACAGGCTTGGGCAGGACAGAGACCGTGTGGATAGGGTGGTGCAGGACTCCGTGCGGCCTCACAGCAGCCATCTCAGTTGGGGTGAAATTCTGTCTGACTGTGTGTGTTTTAGATTGTGGAGCATATGCGTGTATCAAAGCATTTGCCCTATTTTTGTATGCCTAATTCAGGAATATTGGACACGATCCTCACCCATCAGCTGGCCATGCTGGTCAGCCACCACTATTGCCCATTTCCAGATGTCCCTGTCACCCCTAACAGCAGCTCAGTGTCTCCAGAACAAGGGGTTTCCTTTCCCCTCCCTCTCCCCACCCCTGGTATTCGCGGGTCACCCTTTACACTCTCCACTCTTGCCTCCTGTAGACATTTCACATAGGCTGAGTTACATAATGTTTGTGTTTTTATGACTAAGAAAAGTCACCATGGTGTTGACTCGGCAGCACTGAGGTCACGTTTTCCAGGTTCATCCACTTTGCAGCTGTAGCGGAACTTTGTTTCTCACCAAGGCTGAGCAATAGCCCATTATACGGACGGGCACCTTGTGTCTATCTGTCCATCTGTGGGTGGGCCTGTGGGCTCCTTCCACCTCCAGGCTCTTGTGAACGCACGACACCAAACACCAAAGCTTTCTTTGTGTTTGGTTTGTGTGCGTGTGTTTTTTTTCCCCTTTCAATTCTCTCGGGGATATATTTAGGAGTGGAATTACTGGGTCACCTATTAATTCTATTTTTAACTTTTTAAGGAAACTACTGTTTTTGCAGTGGCTGCATCATTTTGCACAAGTGGATGAGGCATCCAGTTTCTTTACAACTTTGTCAACACCTGTTTCTTTTCTCTCTCTCTGAAGGTGAGGGAGTATCACCTTGTGGTTTTGATTTGCATTTCCTTAATGACTAACGGCTCCACCCTTCTGTCAGTTTCTCGTCCTGTTGGCTTTCTGATTGCTGCAATGCTGGAAACAGCTGCATTTCAAATACTAGCAGGGTCAGTGGACAGGCTTCTGCAGAGCTTGTGAACTAAGAGAGACGAGGAAGAAAGCCCTGCCAACTGACTCCCAAAAGCTAGCCAGTGAAAGCGTTGGTTACAAAGGACTCTTGTCTGGCTGGCTGGCTTTGAACGTCATCGTCATCGGGAGGGACCAGTCTTGAGAGAGAGCAACACAATAGCCAGTGATGGACTTGAACTTACTGGCTATTGAGAGGATGGGGTCGCAATCCCATGACTCTGGAATCCTGGGAGTGTTATTTTTTGAATGTAGAAAAGATGAAACTGAGCATTGAGGAGGGGAGAAAAAAAATAAATAAAAAACAAACCACAACAAAAACCCCCAAACACCTAAAATATTAAATCCTGAAATGATGGCTCAACATTGAATCCTTTCAAAGTCACTTATGAAAACAATTTTTTTTTACTAATATTAGCACTCAATCAGTTTTACATCCTTTATTAGCAGTAAACTGGTTTTACAATTTATATAAGTGCTTTATCACTAGATTTGGAAGACTAATGTCAACACTGGTAAACCGATAGGTGAATGTTGGTAGTGGGGTGTGTGTGTTCAACACTGGTAAACCAATAGGTGAATGTCAGTAGGATATGTGTGTGTGTGTGTGTGAGAGAGAGAGCGAGCGAGCGAGAGAGAGAAGAGAGAGAGAAAGGTATACACTTCTCTACAATAGGCATAGAATTTTTTCTTCTTTTTAAAATTAGTGTTTGTGTTGAGCCCAGATTACAAATCACATTACTCCTGTTTTGCTTCTTGCTTGTTCAACAGAAACTTGATTGTTTAGATCACCAGTAAGTGCTCTCCAATATGGCTGTATTATTTTATAAACAAAGTCCCGCTAAAACCAACCTCCATCCACTCCTGATCGCTAAGGTGGGGCTGCTGTGAAGTAGCTGAGTCATCCTTTAACTCTCAGGAGGACCCCCCCAGCACAACAAAATGCAACTTCCTGGTCCTGAGCCATCCCGTGATCAACGGTGGATCTCACTGCCATGATCCAGAGGGGGTTGCAGTGACTGGGTTTTCAGAAGGGAGTTTGCCAGGCCTTTCTTCCTAGTCCTTCTTAATCTAGAAGCTCTTCTGAAGTCTGTCCAGCATCACAGCAACATACTGGTAAGATGGGAGGTGCCTTGGCTGGGAACCAAACCCTGGCCTCCCATGTGGAAAACAAGAAGCAGGTACTACATCAGAAGGCTGTCCCACGGAAGCACAGCTTTCAGAGTCTGAAGCAAGAAAATCCAGCCTCAAATGCTAATGTGGCTAAGAAATCGGAAAAAGTTACAAAACGTACAATTCCAGCTATATGAAATCACAGTTGTTGTTGTTGTTGTTAAGTGCCGTCGAGTCGCAGGCGACTCATAGCGACCCTATGAACGAAAGTCCTGGACACCTCCTGTATAACTCCCGTGCTTTCTCCAGGTTCATAGGGTTTCCAGAGGCAAGCTATTGTGGAAGTGGATGCCGCTCCTGCTTTCAAGCTATGTTAAACCACGGAGAAAGCAAAAAGAGGAACGGTTGCCAGGTTTCCCCGGGGGAGGGGAGGCTGTCAAGAGGTAGAGCACAAGACATTATGGGACAGTGGAACGATTCTGCATGGGGCTGCGCTACACTGTCTGTCTGTCAAGACCTGCAGGACCCCATGTGACTATGAACCTGCTTGCTGTTGACTCCATTCTTTTTTTTCCCTTTTCACTTTTTTTTTAATTGGGAAAAACATATTGGGGGTACAAGGAGGTGAGGGTTGGGGGCAGAAGGGTGAGGATGGGCCAGGATGCAGTTGCAGAGCTGCACAGTTTGGTCGGTGGGGGGAGCAGGTGAAGGAAGTGATGAGGGTCCAGTGGGGACCAGATGCTACAGAGGAATGACAAACATTTTCCAATAGTAATTAAACCAACTGTCTTATTGATTTGGGAATTGGATGCCAACTCTCTGGCTTCTTCATGCTGAACAGGGGCGTAGATGTAAAGGGGGGAAGGGAGGACACTTTATCACCTTACTGGTGGTCTTGGGTTAAAGCTGCCTCCCTTCTTGCTCTGTTAGAAGATATTTTCCTGTCATTTGCTCCCCTCTGGACTTCAAAGTGTTTTCTCAGGTGGGTCCAGTGGGGATGGCTGGTTGAACCCAGAGGCTCCATCCTCCTTTGCTTCCTTAGCTGTCAGTTGTATTTCCTTTTTGTCACTGGTACTGGGTTCAGGGTCAATTCTGGAGCAAAACTCAGAGTTAAGGTTACCTATAGGAAAGGGAGCAAACCTAGAGAGAACAAACTTGTGAGTTACAAACAGAAGGGCTTTGAGGGTGTTGCTTTCAGGTTTACTGGGGGGGAGGGTGGCAGAAGGTGGCCTCGGTAACATTGGATACCCTAGGCATTCTTTTTTTCCCCCTCCTTCTCCACCCGGGGGTCAGATGACACAATCTGGGGACCGAGGAACTCACCCTGAGGGCTCCGACGGCTCACCCCAAGCCAAGGGCCGAGGGCAGCCTGCCCCGGGCAGAGGGCTGCGACAGCTCGCCCTGAGCCGGGGGCCAAGGGCAGCCCGCCCTGGGCAGAGGGCCACAACGGCCCACCCTGAGCCGGGGGCTGAGGGCAGCCCATCCCGAGCAGGGCAACACCCCCCAGGAGCTGGCTGGTATACTCCCCCTCCAATTGCCCCTACCCCAGTCTGGTCCCCTCACCTGACTGAGGACTCTGTGGTCAGGGATAGTGTTTCCAATTCCAGCACTGCCACTTTTACCCCCCCCCCCAATAAGTGGTCATACTATATTTTGAAGTAGGTGTCACTGCTCTCCCCCTTTATATATGATAAAGGGAACCTGAGAATTGTGAACAGACTCCCCCCAGGTCTAACCATATTTTGGCAGAAGCATTCAACAGAACAAAATATGTGGTGCATTTAGGATGTGGGTCCTCTTGTGCATGCTGCCACTGTTAAGGTCATCAGACTCACAGTGACTTTCAACAATCCATTGCATAGGTAATTGTCTTCTTTGGCCCATTTCTCCTTGGGAATCCTTGAATTCCTGTTATTGAGCCTCGATCTTCACTGAGGGCCAGTCATCAACTGTTTAAGTGTTCAATTATCAATAAGCCGAAGTCTGTGGAAGGCCATAATGGCCCTGCTTTAAGTGGTTCGCGGCTCCCACAGCTCACCACGCTGTCTCTGCCTCCGCTGCCATCTTGGATCCCCCTGTCCGTTGACTCCATTCTGACTCAGGAAAACATAGAACCGAGCCTCATTGGGCTTCAAGGACTGATTTTCGTGGAGGTCAACAGGCAGGTTTTCTTCTGAGTGCCTCTAGGTGGTCTCGGACTGCCAAAGATTCAGCTGGGGCATTCGCTGTAGGGACCACCCAGGGACCTGAAGCAGCACTGATACAGTATCAATATTGGTTCACCAGTTGTACCAAAGAGACTACGAGAAGGGGAGAAGGTGCCAACCAAGACCAGGAAGGTAGGTGGACAGAGAGGTCTCGGAAAACTCTTGGTGCACGATTGTCCATTAACCTAAAACTCTAAAAAAAGAAAGCTTATTACCAAAAAAACCAAATGAAACCAAATAAACAAACAAACCAAGAAAACTCCCTCCTCTCTTTTTTCAAAGAAAGATCTGAAAGAAAGATCACATCACCTGACCTGTGTTTGACACTGGCTGATGCCTCTGGGACCAGTCTCAGTAAAGGACAGACTTCACCTGCCTGCAAATGGCTCAAGGTCTCAATGTGATTATTGGTAAAGCTGCAAAGAAAAAGACTGGGGTGAAGTACAAAGTTCCCTCGGCTGTGGCCCAGGCCTTGCCTCCCTTTCTCCCCAGAAGTCCTCAGTGCTGCAAATGGAGCCGTTGATTACGACCAGGCTGCTCGCTGAAGGATTGGCATTTCCAGTCCACTCAGGTGTGCATCGGAAAAAAAAGACCTGGCGATCTGCTCCTGGAAAACCAGCCAGTGAAAACCCAGTGGAACCGCAGTGCTTCAGTGAGTCCTCACAACGTACTGCCTGATTCAGAATCGATTTACTCCTTTAAGATGAAAACCCCTCAAAACTCTTCGTCATTGAGTCAGTTCAGACTCCCAGGGACCCTCCATCCGGGTTTATGAGACTATAAATCTTTATGGAAACCTTGGAATGAATCTGGAAGCCCAAAGAAGAATTGATGCCTTTTGGTTGTGGTGTTGGGGAAGATTGCTGTCTATCCCACAGGCTGCCAAAGGGACAAAAAAGCTCTAACTTGAAGGACGTGCAACCAGGGTGCTTCTTAGAGGGAAGGATGCGGGAACTCCGTCCGCATACTTTGGGCATGTTGTCAGGACGGGCCAGTCCTGGGAAAAGACAGAAGGTTTTGAATAGAGAGGAAGACCTTCAATAAAGGGATTGCTACCGTGACTACAGCAACGGGCTTGAGCCTGAGAGAGAGAATGAGGACCGAGCAAGATCTGTTGTTTGTGGGGTTGCTGTAAGTGGTAGTTGACTTGAGGGCATAGGGCACTTAACAACAACAACAACAAAAATTCTTTGCCAGAGGAGACTCCCCAGCTTTCTCCAGCAAGGCAGCTGGTGGATTTGAACTGTAAACCTTTTGATTCGCAGCACAACATACAACACACTCTATCATACACTCTATCACACACACACACACACACACACACACACACACACACACAGGAGCATAGTCTCATATACAAAGTGGGGGTCCAGTAGAACTCCCCTAGAAAGAGTAAGAGGAACCCCAATGGCTTCTCTGTAATGGGTGCCCTGTCTCACTCCACCGGTGGCTGGTGGAAGCACACTTTCCACAGAGCTGTGCAACAGTTTACAAGAACCTGGCCTTGCCAACGTATTCCAAGTATGCACTGGGCTGGCCAGCCCTTATCGCTTACGTGGGGGAGTCAGGAATTCCTGCTCGAGCCCCCACCCTACACCCAGCCTGCCTTCTGCCAGCTCCTCACTGGGCCTAGCAGCTGGGGGAGGCACCTCGGTTTGTTTCCAGGGGACATTGCATAAACCCCAGGTTACGTAAGTCCCGAGTCAAGTTTTGGAAAACTCCCCTTCCTACCCCTTACTCCCCAGACCCCTTTTTTACCTCCCCCCCAGCATCACCCAAAAGCCCAGCCGGGTTGGAGGTGGGGAGCCGTTGTTTACAGCCAGAGGGTCAGAACAGCGTGCTTGAAGGGCAGGGGGAAGGGGGACTGAGAGCCTTTGAGAGTGGAAAAACAACTGTGACTTGAGAGAAAAGGGAGGGAAGGAAAAAGGAGAAGAAATAAAAATGAAACAGAAAACAGCTCATCCAGCGAGGTGGCCCCAGGCGGCTGTGCTGCTACTGCGGCTCCCGGGAGAATGTTTGCCCCCCACCCCCGCCCCCCAGCACTCTGGCCACACTGGACACGCTGACAGGGACAAACAGCCTCTATTCTTTTCCTGGGGCTGGTGGCGTGTGTCCCGGGCACCCAAAAATAACCACTCATTTATTGCAGACGAAGATCAACAATCCAGGTTTTCTTAAGACGTAAAAACTTTTCCACTGAAAGGGCAGTTTTTGAAAATATGTGTAGTAAGAGGGAATTTTCCTTTTAGTTTTCCTTTTTTTTTTTTTTTTTCCTTTTTACATTTTCTTTCCTCCTTCTTGGACGAGTTGGAGGTGTGAAAGTCTTGAGCTGGAATTGATCAGCCCAGTGCTTACGTGAGATTGAAAGAAATGAGAAACCTTATGTATTATTGTGGTTAATAGCAGTATGGAGCTCCGGTGGCCTAGTGATAGAGTTATACTGTCAAAGGCACACAGTTCAAATCCACCAGCTGCCCCCTGGATACTTACTGCCTCTGAAAACCCACTGAAGGGTCGGGTCCTGTTAGTTCTGACTCGACAGGACACGTTATTGTGTACCATTGAGTCAGAACCCCTCGACAGCTGCCCCTCCAGCAGCTTTTCAGGGCAGTAAATCACATGGGAGGAGAGTGCCCATTTTTCTCCCACTGTGTGTGTATATGTATATAATGTTGTTATTGTCATGTGCCATCCAGTCAGCTGTGACTCATAGCGACCCTATGTACAATAGCTCTGAACCCTGCCCTATCTTGAGCCAGTCTCACCGTTTGCACCACACCTATCCCCGTTATCATGTTGTTGTTGTTGTTGTTATGTGCCTTCAAGTCGCCTGCGACCCATAGCGACTCTATGTACAACAACCCTAAACGCTGCTCTGTCCTGTGCCAATCTCACCATCTCCGACACACCTACCTCCATAACCCCAGTCACTGGATCAATCCGTCTCATCGCGGGTCTTCATCTCCTGCGCTGTCCTTCCACCCTCCCAAGCCTGATGTCCCTCTCCACGGACTGGTCCCTCCTTGCAACATGTCCAAAGTATATCAGACGAAGCTTCAGAATCCTTGCCTCCAAGAAGCAGCCCGGTTTCACCTTCTCTAGGACAAACCTGTTTGTTTTCTTAGCAGTTCGTGGTATATTTAATACTCTTCTCCAACACCACAGCTCAAAAGCTTCAGTTCTCCTTCTATCCTCCCTAGTCAATCCATCTCATCCAGGGTCTTTGTCTTCTGGGCTGACTTTCCATCCTTTCAAGAATGATCTTCTCCAAGTACTGGTCCCTCCTGACAACATACGCAAAGTATGTGATAAGAAGTGTCAAAAGCCTTGCTTCCAAGGAGCAACCTGGTTTCACCATCTTCAGAACAGACCTGTTTGTTCTCTTGGTAGTTCATGATTCTTCTTCACCACCACAACTCAAAGGCTTCATTTCTTCTTCTGCCATTCTTCGTCATTGTCCAGCTCTAAGCTTAAACACTTACACACACACACACACACACACACACACACCCTCTCAAAACACATCAACAAGGAATTGGGGCTGGTGAATTTACATCCCTTTGACACCCTAGAGCCCTGGGTGGTCGAAGTTATTAGCACCTTCCATTGTAAATAAACTCATCAACTGTTTGTATTCAATTCTCAGGGTCTGTGGACCCTCTCCATCGAGAGCCTGGGTGGGCTCAACTGTGAATTCACCTGCCAATCCATCTTGAGCTGTCAATACATCGATATATCAAAATACATACATACATACATACATAGTTCTCAAAAACAAAGAACCCAAATCCATTACTGTTGATTCCAATTCCTAATGATTGATCCTTCATCAGGTTTCCAAGACTGTGAGTCTCTTTGGGGAGAGGAGAGACTGCAGAGGGTCAAGTAGATTTGAACTGCCAATCTTTCAGTTAATGGCCCGATAATTTAAATCCAACACTACCAGGACCCTTTACATACGGCAAAGCATTGATCAATGGAACTCTCTGTTACTTGTACAATTCAGTGATATTAACTACATCCATCATGATGTACAATCATCACCAGTATTTCCCCCCCAAATTTCCCCACCATTTTGAATAGACTTTGGTAGCCTGGTGGGTAAAGAGTTGTGCTGCCAACTCAAAAGCAGATGATTTGACTCCACCCTCTGCTCTTCCAGAGAAAGATGGACAAATCTCCTCCCAAACGATCTACAGCCTCTGAACACCTGCTGGCGGGTCAGCTATGAGTTGGTTCTGGCCGGACTGCAATGAAGGAACATTTTCAACTGCACGGATGAACCCCTCTCTGTGAACCCATTCATCTGTTGGTTGGACTTTTTCTATCTTTTGGCTCTTGTGGAAAATGCTGCTGTGAACGTTGGTGGGCAGGTTACAGGCGTGTGTTTGGGGCTTGTGGTGGCAAGGAGCTGAGGAATGGGAGGAGAAAGCATGCACTATGCTTTCGAAGACCTACTATGCATTGCTAGTCTTTGTGAGGAACCTCCTTTCTTCTTGAGTTTGGGGGGGGCCAGTGATACTCCCCTCATGTGATTAGGAGAAACTGAGGCACAGCGGGATAACACGATGTGCCCTGATTCTCACAGCTGTCCCCACTGAGCCTGGATTGAGACGATCTGATTCCGGAGTCCCTGGACCCATCACACGTCTTCACCTGCACGAGTCCCTGTTGTCAGTAGCTGTTCGTCCAGCTCACAGCCTCCCTGTGCTCAGTAGGAGGAAATGCTGGCTGGTCCTGCACTGTCTTCCCCACCGCTGGTATAGCCGAGTCCACGGCTGCAGACACTGTGTATTTTTAATTGATTCTAGAGGTTCGTCTACTGGTGCTGGCTGATGTTTTGGAGTGGATTATGGGCCTTTCCTTCTAGTATATTTTAGCCTGAAATTTCTCTGCTGACCCCTGTCCACTGCAGGTGAGTAGCCCTGATGGCTTTTGAAATGTTGATGGCATAACTTCCACTATCACAGCAACGTGAAAGTCGTCATAGGACAAACTCACAGATGAGAGGTGGAGCGGGGCTTTCTACGTAAATTGTGGCTAATGCTTCAATTTCAACTTGTGAGGACCCAGCGTGTGCAGGGTTCCTAAGGGTCATTGCCACAGTGGTGACTTCAGAAGTAGATCACCCACCATGGAATACTACGCTGCATTGAAAACCAAGGAACTCATTCAATATTATTCAAAATGGTTGACCCTGGAGGATCTTATGCTGAGTGAAATTCCTCCGTCTCAAAAGGACAAATACTGCATAATGCCACTGTTGTAAAACGGGACTGACATAGGGGTTGGGGGGGGAGACTGAGAATGATGGGATAAATTACATATACTGCCTTGAAACAGATGAGAGAAAGAACTGTTTAAAAGGGGTATATGATTGGGTATTATTGTCATGACAGGAGTCCAGAACGAAGGCTGCATAGTGGAGTGGACCTGGGGGGAGGGATTGTATAACAATGAAAGAATTTTTCTTTTATTTTTCAAAGAGAAGAACGAACTGGGCGGGGGATGGGCAGGGAGAAAAGTGCAACAATGTATGAATGGAAATCCAAAGTCTCTGTAAATTTTCATTA
>NW_006399976.1:1899900-1904751 GCF_000299155.1 Elephantulus edwardii
TAGCAACTCTATGAACAAAGGACCCACTGCTTTCCCACAACTATCGTTGTTTCTCCAAGTTCATAGAGTTTCCGAGGCATGTGGTTTAGGAAGTGGATGCCACTCCTGCGTCCAAACCCGTCTTACAGCTGGGAGCTCTACCAAACACTCCACAATGGGAAACCATTATGGTGTTGGATACCCCAATGGTACAAGGTTCTGCGTCACAGCAAACCCAGATTACTTCATACAGCACATTGACAAACAGTGATGTACAAAGTGGAAGAGTGTTCCCCCAGATAGAACAACACGAGTCTCGTCTAGCAGTGGTTAAGTGTCGTTGAGCCGAATACGACTCGAGTAAGCTTTGCACAAAAGACCTGAACTCTGTTCTATAACTAACATCATTTCTATACATTTAGAGAGTTTAGAGAGTTTTCAGAGTTTCCAGAGGCATCTCGTTTACGAAGTGGATGCCACTCCTGCTTCCCAGCATGAATCAATCTGGAAGCTCATCCAATGAGTGTACATAATGAGTAACTATTACGGTATTTTACAAGACTATGGCACAGCGTTCAGCATCACATCAACGCCAATTATTCGCAATAGAAAGTGTTAATAACTTCCATCACCCAGGGCTCTAGGTCACCACAGAGATATAAACTCGCTAGCCCCCAAGTAGAGGGTGTTGTATGCCATGGTATCAGAACCAGCTCACAGCTGACCCTCCAGTGGGTTTTCAGAGGCAGTAAATCACACGGGAGGAGACTACACATCCTGCTTCTGAGGATCAACGGATGGATTTGAACTATGCTTTTGGGATGACAGCTCAGCTCCTCACCACTAAGCTATCAGAGTTAGGTAGCCTTTGCCGGATTGCATCATTTTTCTAAGCCTCATTATTGCCGTCTGAGAAATGGGTGGTAGCTCCTAGAATGACCTCTGAGCTACTCTCCCTCCCAACATCTAAAACTGTAAAGAAAGTGCCCGGCTGTTGATCGACTCAGGTGAGGAACTTTTGCTGGCCTCATGATGCAATTACGTAGCACGAGAGTGCTTAGTCTGGGCTGCCTTTTTAATCCTAAGACTTAAATCACTTCTGCTCTTGTCTTGGAGTTCTGCTTGCCCGACAATCAGTAGATAAAACTCAAAGTGCCTATTAAAGTTGAGTTCCAGATAAATAATGTGGAAGTATGCTTCCACAATTTTTTTTTAGTGGTGGTTGTTGTTATGTGCTGTCAAGTCACCTGCCACTTATAGCAATCCTATGTAAACAGCCCTAAGCCCTGCTCTATCCCTTGCCAATCTCATTGTCTCCGACACATCTATCCTAATTACCCCAATGACTGAATCAATTCATCTCATCGAGGATCTTCCTCTCCTGCACTGTCCCTCCACCTTCCTAAGCATGAACATCCCTCTTCAAGGACTGATCCCACCTTGCAACATGTTCAAAATATATCAGATGAAGCTTCAGAAACCTTGTGTCCAAGGAGCAGCCTGGCTTCACCCTCTCCAGGACGAACTTCTTTATTTTCTTGGCAGTCCATGGGATATTCAATACTCTTCTCCAGCACCACAGCTCAAATGCATCAATTCTCCTTCTATCATCCCTAGTTATTGTCCAGCTCGCTGATACATAGCAAGTAATTGCAAAGACCATAGCATGGGTCAGGTGCACTTTAGTCTCCAGACTGGCATCGTTACTTTTCAGTACTTTGGAGAAGTCTCTGACAGCAGAGTTTCCCAATGTAATTAACCTTTTACTTTCCTGGCTGCTGGTACCCAGAGTGTTGACTGGAGAGCCAAGCAAATTGAAGCTTTTAACAATCTTAATCTCTTCACCATCTATCATGATGCTGCCAGTCGGCCCAGTGATTCATCTGTCAGTCTGTCCACCATGGTGGCTGTCATGCTGCTATGATGCTGGCATCTACCCCAACAGTACCCCAAATACCATCAGGGTCATTCCTGGTGGACAGGAGGAGTTCCCAGACTAAGACTAGGAAGAAAGGCCTGGTGATCTACTTCCAAAAATTAACCAGTGAAATCAATACGGATCACGACAGGCTGTCCAATTTGCTTGCTTTGGACATGTTGCCTGGAGGGGTCCATGGCTGGAGGAGGACATCATGTTTGGTGACCTGGGGGGCCGTTGAGAGAGAGGGAGACCCTCGATGAGGTGGATTTACGCTGAGGAGGAAGTGGAACCAGGCAACATGCACATAAGGTCACCATGAGTCAGCAGTGACTCATGTCAGCGCACAGGAATGACTGAAACAACCAAATCGGTGACTGTCAGGTTGCTTCTGACTCATAGTGATGATGACTCCATGGGTTGCAGAGCGAGGCGGCACCAAGGGGCTCTCTTACCTCTTTAGGAAATCAGATTGCCAGGCCTTTCCTCTTCTGCACTGCTGGGGGGAGTCCAGCACATACTGTTCGCTCCGCCTAGGAAATGGCAATAACAACAAACATTCACCAAAGGGACAACTTCCGCCGTGAGTCAAGAAACGTTAAAATAATCAAATGGGTTTTCCTGGACTCTAAAAAAAGTAAAGAACTTTGTGTTCTCTTAACCTCTTGAAAGCTGTGATTGTAAAGGGAGTGACAGGGACTCTGGACTCCGCAGCCTGGTGGGCTGGACCTGGGGAGGGAAAACTGTGCGTGTGTCATTCCAGGGCCTAGTCAGTCTTCACGGAGAGACGGAGAGACGCTTCCTCCTCGGAGGGGCCCCCGCTGAATTCGTGGAAGTGTGAATCAGACCCGGTGCCCCAGGGCAGGAGCTGAGTGAGGTGGCCTTTCTCCGGGCAGTGCTTTGTGCTTACTGGCCTTCCTGCGGCCTGAGGTTGGGGACGGATTTAGACCATTTGTCATCTGAGTGACTTGGGCCTGCAATGATTTCCCAGGGCCTGAGCAATCCCTGGTCACCAGACCCTTCTCCAGGAACCTGTCGGTGGATGATTGAGTCCTGGCTGGGGTTTTGCCAGGGAAGTGGGGGTCAATCAAACCACAGCACTCTTTTTTCTTTTTTATTTAGAATTAAAGTTTACAACTTGCATTGGTTTTTCAAGCAATCATTCGTAGACATTTTATTTTAGAACATTAGCTGTTACTGTGTGCCAGTGAGGTGGAACCCATGCAAAGCTGACCCTCCAGTGGGTTTTCAGAGGCACAGAAGGAGATTTTTGGGCCTGGTGGCAAGAAGCTGCATTACAATCCTGCAGGCATGTGGTTCGAATCCACCAGCTGCTCTGTCTCCTCCTGTGTGATTAACTGCCTCTGAAAACCTGTGGAAGGTCACTGAAGACTTAGTCGCTAAGACTTAAGTCTCTTAGTCCTCAGTGGTAAGGAGCTGTGCTGCTAAGCCAAATGTACGCGCGGTTCAAATCCACTAGCAGCACAGCAGGAGAAAGATGGACAGTCAGATCCTGTGTGATTTGCTGCTCCAAAAACTCACTGGAGGGTCAGCTATGAGTTGGTTCTGACTCGATGGTACATAACAACACAACAATAGCTAAGTTGTCCCATCAACAAACGAATGGATAGAGAAGATCTGGTATAGTCACACAATGGAATATTATGCTACAGTGGAAAACAAAGAACTCATGCAATATTATTCAAAATGGGTGAGCATGGAGAACATTATGCTGAGTGAAATACCTCAGTCTCAAAAGGACAAATATTTCATAGAGCTACTGTTGTAAAATGGGACTGACATTGGGCTTGAGAGGAGACCGAGAAAGATAGGATAAGTTATGTATACTACATTGAAACAGATGAGGGAGAAAACTGTTTAAAAGCGATATATGATTAGGTATTATTATCATGACAGGAGTCCAGAATGAAGTCTGCACAGTAGAGTGGGGGAGGGATTGCATAACAATGAAAGAATTTTTCTTTTACTTTTCAAAGAGAAGAGCGAATTGGGAAGGAGGGGTGGGCAGGGAGAAATATGCAATAATGAATTAATGGAAATCCAAAGTCTCTGTAAATGTTCATTAAAATTAATAATAATTTTTAAAAACCCAACAAAAACCAAAACAATAGCTGAGCTGTAGTGCTGAAGAAGGGAACTGAACATACCGTGGACTGCCAAGAGGACTAACAGGTTTGTCCTACAGAAGGTGAAACCAAGCTGCTCCTCTGCTCATTTTGTAATTGGATGGTTCAGACAAAAGCACTCTTGGAACCAACAAGTCCTCAAGCTGCCTAAGCCTTCTGCTTGGCTGTGAGGTTCCACAGGAAGAGCTGGTGGCACAATGGTTAAGTGCTCAGCTTTCTTGTCCACCAAAAGGCCAGCAATCTGAACCCATCCTTGCAACACTGCAGAAGATAGGCCTGGCAATCTGTTACCATAAAAATGACAGCCCAAGACAAAGCAGCACCAGTGGAGTGGTTCTACTCTGTTGTGTGGACCACGCTGAGACAGAACTTACACGACAGAACCCACCAAGCACATTAAAGACAGGATCATCACATCAGCCGGCTAGACTGAGATCAGTCACAGAAAGTCCAGTGCCACTTGCATCTCAGATAAGCAATGAACAGTTTTTTAAATCTGTGGCAAACAACTGCTTTAAAAAATCTTGAAAGGCAAAGATTCCATTTTGAAGACTAAGGTGCCCTTCGCCTGAGCCATGGTATTCTCACTCACCTCATCTATACTATACAGTAGCATTACTTCCTAAATAACACACCTCTGGAAACTCGATGAACTTTGATAAATGATGATAGTTATAGAAAGCCATCTGGCCTTTTGTTCATAGGGTCGCTATGAGTTGTGCTCGACTTGACAACAATCAACAACAACAACAACATCTATACATGCAGTGTTTCAAACTTGCTCTGTTCCGAGGACTGCTTTCTGCT
>NW_006399976.1:1905953-1910291 GCF_000299155.1 Elephantulus edwardii
GCAGCAACGATTGTAAGGATGGGGCAGGAGGGGGGAGGGGGTGGGCAGGGAGGAAAGTGCAACAATGAATGACTGGAAACCCTAAGTCTCTGTAAACTTTCATTAAAATTAATAATAATAAAAAGAATGGGACAGAAGGGTAACATTTCTTTTTGCTTTACAAACAAACAAACAAACAAACAAACAAACAAACAAACATTAGTGGCCTGGTGTAAGGAGTTGCATTACCCTTTGGCACGTGATCTGAATCCCCCAGCTGCTCTGTGGAAGAAAGATGGAAAATCTCCTCCCCTAAAATTTACAGCCTCCAAAAACCCGCTGGAGGGTCAGCCACGAGTTGATTCCAACTGGCCAGCATATAACAACTATAACATGCAAAACATTGATGAGTTGATCCCATCTTGATAGCACCTAACATGTTCCAAAGAGTGCACAGAATGGAATAGCATAAGCTAAAGAGTTCACTGTTGATCTGAAATTACAATGTATCTGGCTTTATCTGACAACTCTATACTAAGCAGAAGACAAAGTTAGGGAGAGTGGGGTGGGCTGATGTTGGCTTGAGGTTTTTCTGTGTGTCAGGCCATTGCTGCGGGCTTTTCCTGCATCAGCTCCTTAAACTGTTACAACAGCTTGATATATGGGCCAGGAAGCAGAGGGCTGGCAGAAGTGGCCCTGGTATGTAGGCACTGTGGGGCGGGATTGAGATTCCATGAACATCCTGTGTGTCTGAAGGACATGGGAAATTTGGGCTTCACTTCCCATGCTGTCAAGTTGATTTTGACTCATAGCAACCCTCCAAGGCTGTAATCTTTGCAGGAGAAAACTGCCCATCTTTCTCTCACACAGTGACTGGGAGTTTTGAACCACTGAACTTTTGATTAGCAAACTGACACATTATACACTACGCTACCAGGTCTCCTTGGCTTAATCCTACCAGGGTCAAACTGGGCCGAGTAAGGAGGCAGTGTTCAGGAAATAAGGAGGTGCACTGAACTGGAAAAATCTGCAGTTAGGGACCTCCCCAAAGTATTGAGGAGTAGTGATGTCAGTTTGAGGACTGATATGTGTCTGATTCAGGTCATAGTTTTTCCAATCACTTGCTATGCATCTGAGAGCTGGATAATGAATAAGACTGTCAGAAAAAGAATTGACGTGTTTGCGTTGTGGTGTTTGGTGGAGAAGAACATTGAACATCCCATGGACGGTCAAGAGATCGAACAGATATGTCTTGGAGAGGGTGCAGCTGGAGTGCTCTTTGGAGACAAGAATGATAAGGCTTCGCCTCACATACTTTGGGCATGTTGCTAGGAGGGACTATTCCTTAGAGAAGGACATGATGTTGGGAAGGGTGGAGTTTTGGTGAAGGAGAAGAAGACCTTCAACCAGGTGGACTGACACGCTGACTGCTGCAATGGGCTCTTGTGGGTCAGGAAGTATGAGGATGGTGCAGGATAGAGCAGGGTTCAGATCTTTTGTTCATAGGGTCATTCAACTCGACTTTACCTAACAACTAACAACAACAACAAGAAGAAGAAGAAGAAGAAGAAGAAGGATCAGTTGTAGAATTCTCACCCTTCACGTGGGAGAGCCTGATTAGATTCCTGGCTAACCCATCTCACACACAGCCACCATCTATCTGTTAGTGGAGTCTGGTGCATTTCTATGATGTCAGCTTTCTTCAGTGGAGCTTCCCCATGAAAACGGACTAGGAGCAAAGGCCTAAGATTAACTTCCAAAAATCAGCCAATGGGGTCAGAGAGCCGAGACCCTCTTTCCATGAACAGCTGTAACTGGACACTGTGTGAAGTTTGATTGGGTCCTGCAGTGCGGACCACTGGAATGCCTTTTCTGAACGTGAACATTGAGGTTATGATTGACTGGACCCCAACCTGGGGCTACTGAACCTCTGAACTGAGGGTATCTCTAGCCTGGGACTTAGGACTATGGTCCGTGCAGTGGAAAGTGGCCTGGCCACCAGCGTGGACCTTGTTTAAGAGCTGTGAGGTGCCTAAGAGAGACAGAGAGTAAAGGGTAAGAGAGGAGGCAGGAGTAGAAGAGATAGAGAAAGAAATAAAGAAACAGAGTTAATGAAAGAGACAGAAACACAGACAGGATGAAGGAGAGAAGGCCTCATTCCATTCCAGAGAGTGGAACCCTGAGACCTGTCCTTGGTGGTCTTCGGGATGAAAGCTCTCAGCCAACAGGTTGACACTTGACAGATGGAGAAACTGAGGCCTAGTGCTGACTTGGAGCCCCTCCTCCATCACCCAGGACCATGGAGCCTAGGTGATCACGAGACCCCCCCCCCGCTCCTCGGCCTGCCAGTGACTACACACACACAACACACCCTCACACACACACACACACACACACACGCACACTCTCCACTCTTGCCATGTTCCTCCAATCAATACCAACCTCTCAAGTTAAAAATAGCCCCGATGTGGGAGCTGGTGAACTCCTGTAAGAGACGTCAGAGCCAGGGCTGGCGCTGGGCAGGCCGCAGAGAGGGACGGTGCTAATTGTGGCAACACATGGGGCACAATGGAGCCATTCAGGGAGTCGACACGCTGGATTGGATTTCTGGAGAGCAAAAGTTTCTTTCATTTTTTCCTCCCCTGAGTCTTAGTGGAGAACGGAGGAAGGAAACATCCCCATGAAAGGGAATAGGATCTTGTTTTAGGATGGGAGGAGCCCAGTGCCCTCCTGAACGAGACCTGGTGGCATATATCCTGAGCACACCTTTGTCTCAGCCCCTTGTCTAGGATGAACTGGGGGGTAGGGTGCCTTCTCTGCCTCTTTAGTTTCATAAAGATGCTGTGCCAGGCTGATGTTATTTCTTCCCTCAACGTTCAGGAATATTTGCCAGTGACGTCACTGGGCCTGGCTTTTTCATTGTGGGAAGGTTTTCGCCCACTGTGTCCATTTCCTTCATGGAGATAGGTCTATGCTGGTTCTCTATCTCTTCTTGAGTGAGTTTTGCTTGTTGTGTCTTTCAAGGAATATGTTTATTTCATCAGAGTTGTCAAATTTATTGCTAAGTTTGTGCTTATTATATTTTCCTATAAATGAAATAAAAAATTCAATTGTGGAGAAAGTACATACAGGAAAGCACTTCCCAAAATTGCTACACATACATTTCTGTGAACTTGATTACATTCTTAAAGTTGTGTTAACTGTTCTCACTATCTTTTAAAAAAATCATTCCACAGGATTTAACATAAATTCATTATTCCCTAAACAGAAACTCCTCCTTTCTCCTCTCCCAGCCCTAAACTGAAAACCCAAACCCCTTGTCTTCAAGTTCATTCCAAGTGATAAAGACACAAGAGGACAGAGCAGACTACTGCCGTAGTGTTTCTAAGGCTGTAATACTGATGGGAGGAAGCTTTCACATCTTTCTCCCATGGAGTGGCTAGTGGCTTCTAACTTTCAACCTGTAGGCTAGCAGCCACGTGTTGTAATCACGGTGCAAGCAGGACTTCTGTCTGTCCACCCGTTCCTGGAGACTACTAAGAAGCTTTGATCTCTGTCATGTTGTTGTGTCCCTAGTCAGAACCGACTCATAGCCGCCCCTCCACCTGGTTTTCAGAGGCAGTAAATCACATGAGAGGCAATTGCTCATCTTTCTTCATGGAGCAGCTGGTGAGTTCAAACCACATACCTTTGGGTTGCCAGTGTAACTCCTTACCACTAGGCCACCAGAGCTCCTTTGGCTTCCATACATTTGTCTATTTCCTACAAGTGAGACCATTTTAAGTGACTTATGCTGCTTTGCAAGGTGTTTTCAAGGTCCTTTCATGCTGTTGCGTGTATCAGTGCCTCATTCCTCTCTATGGCTGGGTGCTGTTCTATTGTATGGATGGACGACCGTACTGTATCCATCCCACCTTTTGAAAAGTACTGCAGTGAGTGCAGGTGTATGTTAGCCTTTTAATATGTGTGGCTTTGGTAGTGAGGTCCTCTGTCCTTTGTGCTGTTGGTAATGTGTGTATGTGGCATATGTGTGTGTGTGTGTGTGTGTGTGTGTGTGTCTTTTCCTGGTCCATATGATCCCTGTTGGAATTGTTGATATTGTTGTTTGGTGCTGTCAAGTCAATTATGACTCCCAGTGCCCCTGTGAACAACAGAGCTGAGCCTTGCCCTACCCTGTGCCGTCTTCACAATCTCCATCAAGCTCAGCCCATTGTGTTAATTACAACGTCTGTCTATCTTCTTGACAGTCTTCCTTTCTTTCACTGACCTATCTTTCTCAATATGATGCATTTTTTAAATTAATTAATTTAAATAAACGTTTGCAGACTTAGGGTTTCCATTCATTCATTGTTGCACTTT
>NW_006399976.1:1910596-1978558 GCF_000299155.1 Elephantulus edwardii
TCCTTGTTTTTCAATGCAGTGTAGTATTCCATTGTGTGAATATACCACAGCTTCTCTATCCATTCGTTTGTTGATGGGCACTTGGGTTGCTTCCAACTCTTTGCTATTGTGAACAAAGTTGCGATAAACATGGGTGTGCAACATGCCTATTCTAAGGACTGGTCCCCTCTGACAACATGCCCATAGTACGTGAGACAATGTTTCAACATCATTATCTCTAAGACGTAACCTGGTTGCAGTTCCTCCAAGACAGATTCGTTCATTCTTTTGGCCGATTCGATTCTCTTTGCCCCCACCACAATCAAAGGCATGCATTCTTCTTTGTCTTCCTTATTCCTCGTCCAGCTTTCATATGCACAGGAAGCAGTGGAAAAACCATGGCTTAGGGCAGGCACACCTTAGCCTTTAAACTGACATCCTTGCTCTTTAGCGCTTTGAGAAGGTCTTTGACAACAGATCCCCTCATATAACAGCTCTTTTGATTTCTTGACAGTGTCTACCATGGGTGCTGATGGTGCATCCATGTGAAATGAAATCTTTGACAATCTCTATCTTTTGTTCCTTCTATCACGATGTTGCCTATTGGTCCAATGGTGAAGATTTTTGTTTTCTATTTTAAAAAAAAATTATTTTATATTGGTTTGCATATTAAAATTTGTATACATTGTATTTCACACTTCTTCATACATATTGTGCTTCGTACAATCATTCCCATACATTATGTTTTATAAAATTATAAAGTTAATCACCATTGAATTATGCCCACCATCACACCATATTTTCAGGTCCCTGGCAGATCTTTCTCATTTTCTTTACCACTCCCCTTCCACCCACCAAATTGCACAACTCTGTGATTTCCCCTCTGCCCACTCTGACCCTTCTGCTCCCACCCCTTCCTCCTTGGACCCCCATACATATTTTATTATTTATCCTTCTATTTTAATAATAGTTGTCTTATGCAGTATTTGTTCTTATGAGACTGAATTAGTTCACTCAGCATAACGCTCTCCTGTCCCTCCCAAGACTTTTACTTTCTTAATAGTGAGATGTAATATGTTATTGAAGGCTGTTGTGCTTCAAATCTTCTTGAGTTAGTGCTTCAGATCTTCACTTTCTGCAAATAAGACGGTCGTCTGCATAAATGCCAGCTACTGGTGAGTGTTACCTCAATCCTGATGTCAGGAGCAGAAACCACAAACCCTTGAATTACATTTATCCCCAAGCATGGGCTTTGATTTTTCTGCTCATCTGGGTGGCTGCTTTAATAATTCTCACAGCTGTTTATGGGGAGGTAAAGTGGCATGGTAATTAAGCACTCAATGGTTAATTGAAAGGTTGGTGGTTTGAACCTCCACAAGCAGTTCTGCAGAGGCAAGACCTGGCAGTTTACTCCTGTAAAAACGACATCCTAGCAAATCCTATGGGGCACCTGTGCTCTGTCACATAGGACCATTATGAATTGGAGTCATTTGATGGCGCCTCTTCGCAGCTCAGAACAACAAAAAAATCTGCTTGCTTTGAAAGAGTAGATAGCCATCCCTATGTCCTCCTAACTCCCAAAGTTTTTTTCCTTTTTTTAAATTTTTATTTTATTATTTGTGCGTGTGTACTGTCAAATCAGATCTGACTGGTCCAGGAGGAGATTGCCCCTCCTTCTCCAGCACAGCATCTGGTGGATTTTTTTTGTTTGTTTCTTTTTTAATTTTTATTTTGTTTTATTATTTCATGGGTGTGCACCGTCAAATTGGATCTGACTGGTGGAGGATGATATTGCTCCTCCTCCTCTAGCACAGCATCTGGTGGATTTTTTTTGTTTGTTTCTTTTTTAATTTTTATTTTGTTTTATTATTTCATGGGTGTGCACCGTCAAATTGGATCTGACTGGTGGAGGATGATATTGCTCCTCCTCCTCTAGCACAGCATCTGGTGGATTTGAACCGCATACCTCTGAGATTACAGTGCAGCTTTAAAGTTTAATTTCTAAGTGTAGAACAGAAGGAAGGCAGTTCTTGATGTTAGGAAGACCCCAATTCAAATCTCTTTCACGTATTAATTTACATTGGGACTGGACTGGACTGATCCAAGTGAGATGCCTGAGGTAACATTTTAGAGATAAAGAACAGAAGGTTGAGAAAGGTTCCTTGCGACTCTCTGGCAGTGTGATCTTGGAGCGCCATGGTGTCACAGGATGCTGAACCTCCCTTGTTAAGGTGAGAACAGAACCTACCGAGTAGTGCTGACGTGTGAATTCAGTGAGATAATATACCATGCGCTCTAGTAATAATGTCAGTTTGAAGACTAAGGTGCACCTGATTCAGGCCATGGTCTTTTCAAACACCAGCTATGCCTCAGAGCTGGACAATAAATGAGGATGACAGAAGAATCGATGCCTTTGAGTTGTGATGCTGGAGAAGGATACTGCACATCGCACAGACTGCCAAAAGAACAGACAGGTTTGTCTCGGGGAAGAGTGTGGCCAGAGCGCTCCTTGGAGGTAAGGATGGCAAAGCTTCATCTTTCGTTCTTTGGACATGCAGCTCGGTGAGACTGTTGCTTGGAAAAGGACATCTGCTTGGAAAGTGGAGGGTCAGCTCAGGAGAGGAAGACACCCCCCCCAATGAGATGGATTGACATGGTGACGTTAGCAATGGGCTATGGTGTGTCAGAGAAGAAGATGGCACAGGATTGGGCAAGGTTTGGGTTGGCTGTTCGTAGGGTCACTATGAGCGGTACTCGCTTCGATGGCACCTAACAACAACAACAACCTGCATAAGGAAAGCAGATAACAGTTGCTGTTGGGTCGATTCTGACTCTTGTGATCCTATCTGTATTGGGACGTAAATATGCTCCAAAGGGTCTACCTGCCTAAGATTTTGACAAGAAATTGCCAGGCCTTTTTCCAAGGCATCTCTGTATACCAGCCTTTCCACTAACAACCAAAAGCTTTAACTCTCTACCTTTCAAGGATTCCAGGGTAGTAAAAGACCTGGGAATCCTGATAATAACGAGTAGATATTTCTAGCTCTTCTGTACCACCTGTGACACCTAGTAACGCCTAAGTGTTTAGTGCATAAAATAATGCGGGGACTGTTTTTTATGGATGTGGTAAAAATAATGTAGTATGAAATTAACCACGTTCATCATTTTTAAGTGCACGTTTCAGAGGCATTCCATATATTCACAGTGACGTGCAACTATCTCTTCTAACAAATTCCAGAACATTCCCATCTTCACAAGGGTCTCCATCACCTTGTAGGGGGAAAAAAAGTTTGTGCCATTACCTCTATTTCTGGAAATTTCTCGTTACCATATGTGTTGCTGTTGTTAGATGCCATCGAATGGGTGAGACTCATAGCGACCCAGTAAACAGCAGATCAGAACCCCGTCCTGTTCTGCACCGCCCTCCAGATCTCCTCTGCTTGAGGCCTCTGCTGCAGTCACTGTGTCAGTCGTCTCGTTGAAGGTCTTCCTCTTTTTTACAGACCCTCTACCTTCTGAGGACTGACCTGGCTGACAACGCACCCAAAATACGTGAGATGCAGTTTCACCATTCTCGTGTCTAAGGATCACCCTGGTTTCACTTTCCCTAAGACAGATTCACTTATTCTTTTGACACAGTGGCGATCATATTTTCACCTAAATAATGTGTGTGTTGTCTGTTCTTGCCAACGCTGTTCACCCTCACAAGGTATTTTTTTGAGCACACTATGCCAAGCTTACAAAAATATCTTTAGAGGAGGGCGTGGTTGGAAAAAAGTAGAATTTGAATCTTACTTATGGGAAAATCTGTTGCTTGCTAGCTATTTACTTATTTTTAGCAACCCCCACCACCATTTATTTCAAGAACTTTCTCATCACCTAAAGGGATTGTGTCATAGAAATGGAATCCCACAGTGTAGCCTTGTCTTGTCGGTTTCGGGCTTTGGATTCGCCCAATAGCACTGTGAAAGAAAGGCCTGGCAACCCCTTCTGTAAAGGTCACCACTGAGAGAGCCCTGGGGTGTTTGGATCACCATCTGCCAGAAACTGACTCCATTGCAATGGGTTTAGGTTTGGGGGTTCACAGAGCAGAATGTTATCAGAGTTCACCCACACTGTAGCAGTTATCAGCATTTTATTCTTTACCCCCTTAAAAAAATTCATTAAAAAATTCATTGTAGCAGAATGTAAAACAAAACAATCCCCTCCTTTTATCCACTTTTAAATATGCAATTAATTCCCTGTATTTTGTTTACTATGTTGTGCAACCGTCACTATTATCCCATTTTACAGAAGGGCAGACAGAGGCCCAGCAGCTCGGCAGCAAAGCTGGGATTCGAGCTCTGTCTGTAGGCTCCCAGGGCCTAGCTTCCAGCCAAAACCACAGCTGACAGCCCTGACTTCCTCCCCACAGCTGGCAGCTCCCCGAGATTGTGTTCTTTTCTGGAGAACAGTGATTTAAAACAAAAACATGCACGGAGTCCCCAGGCTGCGGGCGCTGGGAGCCAAGTGGCCTCTGGACTCATCTTGGCTGGCGATTCCAGGGACGGGGTTTGGCCTTGCTCAGGCCAAAAAGCCACCTGCTTGCTGGGCAGCCAGCGCGAGTGAGAGAGCGGGACCCTCTGCTGACTTATATACCGGGGTTATTTTTAACCCGGGCCTCCCAGCATATGACGGAGCTTCCTCCCTCCGACGCGCAGGAAACCCTCTTGGACGAGTTTCCTGCTAACACGCGGCCCGGCTCCCGGCTCTGGCTCCTGGGACGCTGAGAACAGCGTGAGCCTCAAGGCTCCGCGGGAGGAAGGCTGCCCCTCCCCAGGTCTGGCAGCCGCACGTACAACTGGCCCTTGGCCAGCCAGCAGACAGCGCAGATACTGGTGACAAATGGGCCTGAGACTGTGGCCCAGGGGACCCCCGACTCGACGGCCCCTTCCCACGGCAGAAAGAATGTGAGCCCCCGGCCCCCCAGCTGAACAGAAGTATATTTGTACTGGAGGATTTTTTAAATACTTCCTTTAAAAAAAATCAATTTCTTTTTCATTGAGTGGAAATCGACACAACATACAAGGGACCATTTTAAAGCATGAAATTCAAGGGTTTTTAGTTCACTCACAACGTTATGCAACCCCCACCCCTACCTAGTTCCAGAACATTCCATCACTGGCCAAACTAGACTCAGTACCTATTGGTAATTACACCTCATCGCTACTCATCTCCTTTCTGTCTGCATGGATTAGTCTGTTCTGTGTGAGGTGGATGGAAGCTGAGATCCTGCTGAATGAGCCCCTTACAGGGCACAGGACAGCCCCCACTCAGAGAAGAATCTGGAACCAGATGTTAGCAGTGCCCAGACTGAGAGAATCTGCCTCATCATGAGAGACTCTGTCTGTCTGTCTCTCTGTCTTTTCAGTGGTTCTCAACTGGGACTGATTTCACCCCCAAGAGACACTTGGTGACTAGGGGAGGGGGTGCTACTGACATCACGTGTGTGAAGATCCAGGATGCTGCTCAGTGCTCGGCAGGGTACCAGACGGCCTCACCCCGGAGAATGCTCTAGAACCAAGTACCCCATCACAGCATGAAAAACCCCGTCTGTCTGGCTACCTACCACCGATCCCAGAAGTTCTCCTTTAAGGGTGATTTTGGACCTTCCAGAGAGACTTGAAAAAATCTGGAAATGTATTTGGTCACCACATCTGGAAACAATACTGTCCCCAGGGGAACCTTGGAAGATGTCTGGGGACATTTGTGGGTGTCACAGTGGGAGGAGGGTGCTACTGACATCAAGTGGGTAGCAGCCAAGAATGCTGCTTGACACCTCCAGTGTCTGAGAGAGTCCACCACAAAGAAGTCTCTGGAATCAGCCAGGAGTGCTGAGAATGAGAGACTTGGGGTGCAGGTGACATGTGGACTCTCGGAGCTCTTTAGCAGTCCTTCACCTGTAGTAATCTTCCCCAAACCCTAAGAGCGGAGAGTGGGTATTCCACTTTTGCAAGAGAAAACTGGAGCCCAGCAAAGATAGAGAATTTCAGGTTTCAACTTGAGAGGGAACCATGAGGGATATTAGAGCAAGGAGGGAGCAGCTTGGACTCAGCTGCCGGGAAGATCTCTCTGGAGTTAGAGTCAGGGGCTGGAGAGGAAACAGCGCAAAAGATAGAAGGGCAGGGGCTGGTCCAGGAGGGCAGCTGGGGATAGGGGAGGGGCAGTGGGCAGCCCTTACAGGAACAGAGTGTGTGAAGACCAGAAGGCCCAGCTAAATGGAGAGAGGTCTTCTCCCACCCTGGAAGCAAGAGTGACATTCACTTCCTAGCTAACATGCCTCTGGAAACTATATGAACTTTGGTAAATGTCCATAGTTGTAGAGGGGCTTCAGGCCTTTTGTTCATAGGGTCGCTATGAGTTGTGCTTGACTCAAAGGCAACCAGCAACAACATTCTCCCATCATCCCATGCAGGGCCTAGGAGTCCAGGCTTGCCTCGGATCAAAGTGTCGATGGCTCCTTGAAGAAGTATAGAGCTGGAATCACACAGTGTTCTGGAACAATTCACCAGTCGGTGGGGTCATGCTGTTTTTGTCTGGTTGGGGACCAGGAGCCATGAGCACCCTCTGGTCTCTCACTTCTTTGTCCCCCAAAACAGGGACCATTGATAGCATGGTGGATGCCAGTGGCACCTGCTCACCCAGGCACCCGCTCACTCGCTCACTCACCTGCCCCGTCCTGGTTCTCGGTGAGCCGGATACTCAGCCTGACTCTGCCTCTTGGGACTTGGGGCTCTTGGGGAGCCAGCCTGTCCACACCCAGTTTTACCTTATGAACAAATTCACCTCAGGCTTGAGCTCAACCAACAATTTCCTCTGGGGTGTCACACCTTTACCCCCAGCTCCAGCCTGGTGTGAGGAGGGTCTCAAACAACAACTTGAGAATAAGATCTGGGCTGCTGTCTGCTCTCATGTGGCTCTCAAGCCAAGATGGTGTGTGTTTGTTTTATCACAGCTTTCCTGTGGTGGAATTCTCACACTGCACAATTCATGCAATGAATGAGCCTCACCTGGGGAAAACCACCTTTGTGGTCTTGATATTTCCCTTGCCAGGTGGGTCAACAGGCAACATCATGATACAGAAAAGATTTAAACTGTCAACAATTTCATCTTACTTGGATCCACCATCAACATCCTTGATACCAGCAGTCAGGAGATCAAGAGATGCATTGGGAAAGTCTGCAGCCAGGGACCTCTCCAAAGCACTGAGGAGCAATGGTGTCAGGTTAAAGACTAAGGTGCACCTGATTCAAGCCATGGTTTTCCACACCATCTGCTTTGCATCTGAGAGTTGGACAATGAATAAAAACAACATAAGAATTGATGCTTTCGAACCATGGTGTTGGAGAAGAGTACTAAATATCCTACAGAATGCAAGAGTCTGCGAGTAGATGCAGTCAGAGTGCTCCTTGGAGTCCAGGAAGGTGAAGCTTCATCTCACATAATTTGGGTGTGTTGCTATGGAAAGTTATTCCCTAGAGAAGGAAAAGTGGGGGGACAGCAAAGGAGAAGAAGACCTTCAACCAGGTGAATGGACACAGCAACTGCCTCAATAGGCTTAAGTGTGTCAGAGATTGTGAGGATGGCGCAGGATAGGGCAGGGTTCAGATCTATTGTTCATAGGATGGCTACGAGTTACACTCAACTCAATGAGACACAACAACAACAACAACAACAACAACAACATTCCATGCACTTCAAGTGCAAGTGACCAGTTGAACAACTTTTCATGCATTCTCTGTTCTCCACCCATCACCCCAACCAGTAAGAATGCTTTCCCACATTTTTTTAATGATTTGGGTGTGTGTGTGTGTGTGTGTGTGTGTGTGTGTGTGTGTGTGTGATGAATCAAGAGTGCTATTTTGGGGTATGTGAATGTTGTATAAAGTTCAACCCATTAATAAAGTTTTATTGGCACACACTTACACCCATTCATTGATGTTGTTTGTGGCTGTGATACTATAATGATAGAAAAATGGCAATGACAGGCTGAGTTGTTGTGACAGGGACCCTAAGACCCACAGATCCCAGTGTATTTAGTCCCTGTACTCATTTAAGAGCCCCCAACTCCAGCCAACCTGTCTTTATCTTTCCAGGGTCACCAAAGTCAGCCTCCTGCTTGCCTGGGCTCCACATCCTATTCCCTAGTTGACTAAGAGGGGCATTCTGAAGTATCCCCAGAACTTGACTGTGCCTTGTTCCAGACCTACCCACACCCCAGTCCAGCCAGAGGCCCTAGGACCTGGCCCCTCAGTATGACCTGCCTCTCTCCTCTCCTACCGTCCAGCATCTGTTATATCTTCAGGTCACTTCATCTACAGGTGCATCAGCGTGTCAGAGGGGGTAGACTCAGGTCTCAGTTCCAATGTCATCTCCTCAGAAAAGCCACCCAAACCACCCTGGAAGTGGTCTCCTTGGTTCAGGGTTGGTTCATTTCAGTGCAACTGATATCTGGTTCTAGAACATTCTCTGTGGCAGGGGCTGTCCTGGGCACTGGGCACTGGAGGGTTCTGAGCAGCATCCCTGGTGTCCCCCCACTTAATGCCAGTAGCACGTCCCTACAAGTCGTGACACCCGGAACCATCTCAAAGCGTGGTCAAATGTTTCCTGGGGAGCAGATAGCTGGGGCAAGCTGTTGAGAGAGAGAGGAATTATAGAAGCTGGAGGGTCCCCTGGCTTGCACTATCTGCCCTTTTGATAGTCTGTTCTGGTGTACAGTGTGAGAAGGGATTGAACTCGAGTTTTCCCTGAATGATTACCCTAGGGTTTCTCCCCCTCGGGCCTGCTGGCATTTGGCTCCAGACCATTCTCTGTAGGGGCGTGTCCTGTGCACCTGAGAGTGTTGAGCAAACTCCTCTGGTCTCCACTCCCCCCAGACATGATGGCCACAAATGTCTCCAGACATGGCTAAGTGTCTCCCAGGAGGCAGAGGGGTCATGACCAGGCAGTGTTCTGTTCTGTTATGCTTGGGACTTGGTGACGGCTAACAACACAATATTCGATTTTATGAATGCATCCCATGCGTGTTTCACTGCTTCTCTACTGAAGGTTGTTGCAAAGGCTTTCAATTTTTTATTATTAGGAATAGCAGTACGTATCCTTACAGTAAGAACATCAAATTGTGTTTAATCACAAAGTTACCAACATAATATCATCCAGGGATACAGGGGAATACAGTATCCTCCTACAGAGGGATTTCTCAGCCTCACATACCTACCATTTGGTTCCAGAACATTCTCTGAAGTGGGAACCTGCCCATGTACTATAAGATGTTGAGATGCATTCCTGGCCTCTAGTCACTCAACATTAACAATACTCCCTATCGAGTTGTGACAATCAGAGAAATGTCTCCTGAAGTTGTCCAGAGTCCCCTGGGGGCAGAATCACCCCCTGACTTGATTTGATGGAAGTGGGAGGGCCTCAGGGGCCCCTCACTCCTCACAAGGATACAACCCTGGCCCAGAACAGACCCAGGACCATGGTACTGACCCCTGATGACCCTCCTGCAAAGTGTGACTTATTCACCCCTGCTGTTGCTGTTTGATGCCTTCTGGTCGACCCTACCTCATGGCGACCATGTGAACAGAAGAGAGTGTTCTCGGCCTTGTCAGTCCGTCTCCTTGAAGGGCCGCTTCTTTTTCATTTACCCTCCACTCAACAAGGGAGTTCTGGCAGCAGAGTGGTTAAGAGTTGTGCTGCTAATCCAAAGTCAGGTGGTTCAAATCCACGAGCCGCTCTGAGGGAGACAGATGCACAATGTCCTGTGCGATTTACAGCCTCTGAAAACCAGCTGGAGGGTCAGCTATAAGTCAGCTCCAAGTCCATGGCACAGAACAGCTACTTTACAAGAGAGCTTTAGTCACAAACCTCAAAGGAGGTGAGCTGCTACCCAAAGACTCAGCCTCTCTAATGACCTGAACAGGCAGCCTCTTCCTGGAAGGTTTGCAGCCTCTCTGCCTCACTGGGGGTCTGTGATGAGTCAGGGTTGACTCAAAGGAGATGAGTTTGAGTTTTGAGTTCACTTTACAACTGTCTCTTTCTCCAGTGTCCCGCGATAATCCCTCCTAAGTACCTGAGGTGAAGTCTTGGTATCTTCATTTCTAAGGAGCATTCTGGCTGTATGTATGCCTTCCAAGAAGACAGATTTGTCCATTCGGGCAGGTCGGTCTATTCGCCATAGACCAATGCTGTAATTCAAACGAGTAATTCGCTAGTCTTCCTTTTTCACTGGCCAGCTGTCACATGTGTGAGTTGGTTGAACAATATGCTTGTGTCAAGGTGACATCTTGGCTTCTTAACACTTCAAAGAGATCTCTCCACTATGTAAACTGAGGCAGCAGAGGGGGGTGGTCAGTTAGCTGTCCTCTGCTCTCTGCCATGGAGGCCCAGTGTTGCTCCCCCCTGCCTCCCCTGAGCAGTAAAATTATAGCCCTCTGATTCAGGAATAGCTCTTGGCCTGTGGTTCTAACCCCAAAGCCTGGGGACAAAATAAGCGATTCTGGTCCTGCCGCCTGGAGATGGTTAAGTTCAGAAGAACCAGCGTTTCTCTGATGGGAAAGTGAGTGTGGTCACCTGCCACACATTGTGATAAAAATAAGCCCCCTGGGCTGTCTTCCAGGGTGAATTTAGATCAAAGTCCTTACAGACTTTCTGCTGAGACCCTGGGCCCTGGGCACACAGGAGGAACGGTGCCCTTCATTTGCAGGGTGTGACTCAGAGCCACCTCCTCCAGGAAGCCTCCAGGATTGTGTCCTGCTTAGCCCTATACGGACCCCTTCACACCTTTCCTCTGGGCCACGGTGCTCTGGTGGTGCAGTTAGTTAAGTCTTGGGTCAGCAGTTTAAAACCTTGGGAGAAAAGATGAAGGAGTCTCTTTTCATTAAGATATACAACCTCGCATACCTGATGGAGGGTCGCTATGAGTCAGAATAGACATGACCACAGAGGGTTTGATTTGGGGTCAGAAAAGGGTCTCAACTCTTTGTGGATCCCTTGCCTGTCCAGGCAATATACCAAGAGGAGGGAGCCTTAAAATGCAAGAGAGGTCGTCCAAGGAAGCTCTTTCTCTCTTCACAGAAAAGAGATTCGAGTATGTGGTTCCCAGCCCTGCTTACATATGTGTGTTGACAGCTTGCCCCAGACTAGGGACCTAAAGGTTGGCAGCTCAGACCTACCCAGCTACACCTCAGAAGTAAGTCCTGGCAATCTGCTGTTACAAAGGATGTTGTTGTTGTTGTTAGGTACCGTTGCGTTGACAACAGAAACCCTGTGAACAACAGATCTGAACCCTGTCCTATCTTGTGCCATCCTCACAACCTTCTGACACACTCAAGCCCATAGCTTTTTTTTAATTGAAATTTTTAAAAATTTATTATTAATTTCAATAAAAATTTACAGAGACATTGGATTTCCATTCATTCATTGTTGCATTTTTCTCCCTTCCCAGCCTCCCACCTAGTACACTACCCTCTTGGAAAAGTAAAAGAAAAATTCTTTCATTGTTTTACAAACCCTCCCCCAGGTCCACTACTATGCAGCCTTCACTCTAGACTCCTGTTATAACAAAAATACCTAATCACATATCCCTTTTAAACAGTTTTCTCCCTCATCTGTTTCAATGCATTATACATTATTGAAACCATCTTTCTCAGTCTCCCCCAACCCCGATGTCAGTCCTGTTTTACAACAGTGGCACCATGCAGTATTTGTCCTTTTGTGACTGAGATACTTCACTCAGCATAAGGTCCTCCAGGGTCACCCATTTTGAATAATATTGCATGAGTTCCCTGTTTTTGAATGCAGTGTGGTATTCCATTGTGTGAATATACCACAGCTTCTCTATCCATTCATTTGTTGATGAGCACTTAGGTTGTTTCCAACTCCTTGCTATTGTGAACAAAGCCACGATAAACATGGATGTGCATATATCTGCTTGGATGTCAGTTATGGTCTCTTTAGGGTATATTCCCAGTAGTGGAATTGCTAGGTCAAATGCTATCTCTATTTGCAACTTTTTGAGAAAGCGCCACACCACCTTCCACAATGCTTGCACCTCGAGCCCATTTCTACAGTCACTGTGTCAGTCCACCTAAATGAGGGTCTCCTCTCCTTGCCATCCCTCTACCTTTCCAAGCGTGGTGTCCCTCCCCAAAGAATAGTGTCTTCTAGCAACACGCACAAAGTATGTGAAACAGAGCTTCGTCATATTTGCCTTCAAAAAGTTCTCTGACTGCACTTTCTCCAAGACATGCTGTTTGTTCTCTTGGCCGTCCATGGGATGTTCGGGTCTCTGTTCCAACACCACAGCTCGAAGGCATCAATTCTTCTTCTGACAGTCTTATTCATTATCCAGCTCTCAGATGCATAGCAAGTGATTGAAAGACCACGACCTGAATCAAGTGCACCTTGTTGTTGTTGTTATTATGTGCCATCGAGTCGCTTGCGATTCATAGCGACCCTATGTACAACAGCCCTAAACTCCGTTCTGTTCTATGCCAATCACACCATCTCTGATACACCCATCCCAATTGCCCCAGTCACTGACTCAATCCACCTCATAGAGGGCCTTCCCCTCCTGCGCTGTCCCTCCACCCTCCTAAGCATGATGTCCGCCCCCAAGGACCAGTCTCTCCTTACAACATGTCCAGAGTATGTTAGACAGAGCCTCAGAATCCTTGCCTCCGAGGAGCTGCCCGGTTTGACCCTTTCCAGGATGAATCTGTTTGTTTTCTTAGCAGTCCATGGTATTCTCAATACTCTTCTCCAGCACCACAGCTCACCTTAGTCCTCAAAATAACCCCAAGAAAACCCATGGATCAGCTCTACTCTGTTAGATATATTGAACTCAATTAGATGGCAGTGAATATGACTTCGTTCTGGGGGAGTTTTAAAAATATTGATTCCACCACCTGAGCCACACTGCCATAATAAATGTCCATAGCAAGTGGACAAACGAGCACTTGGTTTCTCTGGACATGAGGATTTAGTGTCATTTCTGGGATACCACAGGATACAGATAGCCTGCATTGTCACAAGGTAATAGCAGACTCTCTGTCCAAGGAAATTCTGCTGAAGTCCAGTTTCAAGTGTCTAAATCAACAATGTCATGGAAGACTGGGGAAGACCAAGGAACTGTCCCCACAAACAGGAAGGGCACAGGACATAGCAGCTAAAGGCAGTGGACAATCCCAGGAATTCCAAACAGAATGAGGATAGTTTTGAGACAGTTGGTAAAATTTGACAGTTGGTGAAATTTGACAGTTGGTAGGCTGTAGATTGACCTAGAACATGGATTGTAAACTTGAATGTGATTATAGCTTCACCCAAATTGTGACCTAGATTGACTGTGGCTGTAGATAGATTTGGAATTAGATGGTAAACTTGACTGTCGGCTGGAGATAGACCTAGAATGTAGATTGTAAACATCACTGTGGTCTGTAGATAGACCTAGAATATAGTTTGTAAACTTGGCTGTCTAGAATGTAGATGGTAACCTTGGCTGTAGGCTGTAGATGGACCTAGAACATAGATTATAAACTTGACTGTGGGCTGTGGATAGACCTAGAATGTAGATGGTAAACTTGACTGCAGGCTGTAGATTGTTGTTAGCTGCTGCTGTGCTGACTTCAGCCTCCTGATGCCATTTGGTTCTGCATTTTTGCCACAATGTCAGGCATATCCAGCTCAGTCCCTGTGACAAGTGTCAGGATGCCCATTGAACAAGGGTTTGGGGCTGGTTTACTAATCTGCAATGGACATTTTCACATTTTCCCATGACATCAAAGAGAGCACTTCTAGGTATGGCTGGCATCTGTCTCTCTTCCAACCCCATAGCACCTTCCTATAGGATCATAGCTTCTTTTTAAATAGATAATCCCTGGCAGGGACGCATAAACCCAGTAAGAGTGAGTTAGTATGTGCTTTATTTACTAATTTGGAATGGCAAGTTTCCGTTGTGGTGAAATCTAGTGAGGTTGTCTTTTTTTTTTTACCACAGATTGCTGAGTATGCACAGGTAAGCCTCTGCTTTCTGCGTAGCCAGCTCCTGATTGTAGCCACTGTGCCAGTCCACTGCACACTTACTAGTTCGTTCTCTTCTCTAGATAATCAATGTCCTCCTCCAGTGATTGACCCCTGGTGAACACATGACCCAAACCAGTGTGTAGGACAATGTCCTGTTGTGATCCACATGATCTTCAAATGGAGCTAAGTAGATGCCAGGCCTTTCTTCCTAGTCTGTCTTAGCCTCGAAGCTCTGCTGAAAACTCATCCTGCTGAAATATCAGTGGAATCGCTGCCAGCGCCAGGCAAGCCCCTCAAAATGTCGAACTGACAGAAGAATGGTGGAGAATGCAGATTAGATAACAGTTCCTCTCAATGTGAAATTTCCTGACATCTGTCTTGTGGTTGCGTCAGAGAATGTCTTTGTTGCTCTTCACAGATGCTCAAGGGAGGAGCTGGAGGCTCAGAGTTCTGCCAATGTCTATAGAAATTTAATGCGCAGGAGAGAGAGAGACACACACAGAGGTGGAGAAGGAAAGAATGAGAGATTTCTGGGTAAAATGTTAGCAGTTACCAAATCTGGGTGCAATGCATAAAGATCTCCACTAGGTTATTCTTGCAATTTCCTTGTAAATCACAACAGTTTAAAAACAAAATCTTAAATAAAACAGAATCTCAATTCTCCAGCTTCTAGCCCTCAAACCCAAGTCAGCTGGAATCTTCAAGCACAAGGCTGGATCTGTGGCTTTTCTGTTGGTTCCCTCCCAGGGTTCGGACCAGACAACTGGGGTGGAGGCTTGCCAACTCACACAGAAGGGACGGGTATCTGAGGTCTGCTGCGAGGAGTGGGCTTCAAACTCAAAATTCAATTTCATTGCCACCAAGTCAGAAGAGACTCACAGCTGACCCTCCAGCGGGTTTTCAGAGGCTGTAAATCACACAGGAGGAAACTGCTTGTTTTCTTCCCATGGAGCAGATGGTGGATTTGAACCACCAAAAAGGTTTACCTTTGAGTGAGTAGAGCAACTCCTTACAGACTCCCCCACCAGAGCTCCCTGTGGAGGGGACTTAGGGAGGACAAAGGGTCCAGGCCTGGCCTCCAACTTCAGTCTCAACTCAGCAAGACCGTCTCCCCACCTTGAGGAGCTCCCTTAACTGTCTAGTCCCTGGAGCGCCCTTCTGTGGGGTGTTAGCTTCCTTTCCAGCTGGGGAAAGTGATACCTCTGTGCCTATAGGTTGTGGTGCTGTGTGTGCCTGAGTTCAGAGAGGCTGCAGGGAGTGAGGGGTTCTGCCCACCCTTCAGGTGCTCTCCCTTGTTTTTTGTCCCTCTCCAGGCCCCCTCCAAGAAAGGGCTCCCAAGGGGTGACCTACAGAAGGCACCAGAAGAAACCTCTATCATTTCTCCATTTTTTCATCCTTAGGAAGATCTGGGAGAACTAAAGAGGGCAAAAAAAGTCACCTCCTCCAGGAAGCCTCCAGGATTGCAACCTGACTGCCCTCACAGACAATTTTACACTCTTTCTTGGGACAAAGAAGGGTCAAGACCACAGGGTGGGTTTATGGTAAATCTGATTTGCGGTTTAAGTGCATGTTTGGCTGTGTGTCTTTTGAGTCAGTTACCTCCTCTCTAGTCCTGGATTTGCCTGCCTCCTACTGTGCTGACCAATGTAGAGCTCGCTGGGACAGTCACAGTGACCCCCAGAGACCTGACCTCAGCCTTCCCACTTGACACTTGAAGGATTCAAATCCAGAGGCATAGGGGCTGGCCCAAGACTGGCCCAATGCTGGACATCAATAGGCCAAGAGCTCTCAAACTGGACCTCCATCCCCAACACACCATGGACCTCCCTGTTACACCGAACTCCTGGTAGTATTGTAGAGTATGTGTTGAGCTGCCAAGTGAAAGGTCAGTAGTTCAAGTCCATTAGCAACTCCTTGGGAGACAGACAGGCTCCTCTCACGAAGAGAGAGTTTTTCCAGCTAGGGAAGCTGCCTCTGTTTCTCTAAACGCTCCCTGCTTTGAGAATAACCTCAAACACTCGCCATGGATGAAAAATGACTTAGAGATAGTGTTTGGGTTTTTTTAAAAAAAACTAACTGTAGGTGGAACTTCACATTGTTATTGTTGTTAGATGTCGTTGAGGTGAGTACGACTCGTAACGAACCTGTGAACAACAGGTCTGAGCCTTGCCCTGTCCTGTGCCATCCTCATCATCTCTGACGCTCTGGAGCCCATGGCTGCGGTCACTGTGTCAGTCCATCTCACTGAGGGTCTTCCTCTCCTTGGCTGACCCTCCACCTCTCCAAGCATGAGGTCCCTCTCCAAGGGACAGTGCACAAGTCAGAGCATTCATCATGTGGTGCAACCGCTTCTGTGTAGGTTAGAAAACCTTCATCACCCAGAAAGCAGACCCCATCCTCAGTCAGAGTCTTCTCCCCTAAGGCCCAGGCAGGCCCTTAATCCACTGTCTGTCTCTGAGATTCCCCAGTTCTGTTGAGTATCAATGGATGAGACACTATTGCGGACTTCTGTGCGTGCCCCCTCAAGCTGAGCCTGTCTTTGGGGTCCCTCCTCATTGTGGCATGAATCACATCGTCGTTCCTTCTTGTGGCTGACCAATGACAGGCCTCTTTCAAATCCGTGTTCTGCTCACAGAAATACAACCTGCTATATTTGGCCAACATCAAACGGTGGTTTTTCTTGCTCTTTCTTTTCTCTTTCACTCTTCCCACAAACAGCTTGAAATCAGCCCAAGTTGTTCCACACCACAAGCCTCTGGGATTCCAGGGAAGGGGTCCCGGGGTGGGGGTGGAGGGGGCAGGCAGCCCCTGGTAATCACGTTTTAATGAAAATGTCCTTCTATAATAACAGACTCACAGTGTCGGGTCCTGAGCGGCCACGGCTGAGCCCCTGGCATGCGCGGGCCGTGCTTGGCATTCCGGGCAGGCCGCCCTGGAGCCCCGGCGGCCGCAGTGGTCCCAAGTCCAGCCAGGAATAGTTCTGCCTTTTATTTGGAAAGAGAATTACAGGGCAAGCAGGCCGACCCGAGCACACTGCTTCAGAGCTGTATTTTTTTAGTACAACCATAACCACTCACTCGCTTTCGATCTTCTAAGCCAGCCTAAACACGGCCAGCTGTCTAAATACTTGGCTTGTGGCTTTAAACACAGGTTCCTTTTTATTTCTTTTTGAAGGACTATCTGGCTATTTTTGGGCAAAAAATATATTTAAAAATCTCACTGGTCCCTCTCCTGCCTCGAGCAGCCTCCAAGGTTGTTTTTCCCCTCTGATTCCCCCTGCCATTCTCCAACCTTTCTTGTCCTGTGAGAGTTTTTCCAGCTAGGGGTGCTGCCTCAGTTTCCCCAAATGCTCCCTGGTCTGAGGTGCATGGGACTTGAGGGTAGACAGGTCCAAGGGACAGGTTGAGACAGTGAATTCCTGATGCAGCATTGGGAGTAGTAACCAGAAAGTACGGGTGCATGATGGGAAAGAAGAAGATGCTATGGTCATAGTGGTTGAACATGGATATTTGAAGGGGGATCCTGGTTACTTCAAAGCTCTTGTGTGCAGCAATATTTGAACCCCTCATGATAGGAATGCAGGGTGGGGAAGCTGCTGTGGAAAATAATCTGGAAGTTCTTAAAAAATTTAGTCCTAGGACTACCACGTTGTTGTTAGGTGCCTTCATGTCTGCTCCAATTTATAGCGACAACAGAACAAAATTCTGCTTGATCCTGCTCTATCCTCACCATCAGCTGTGCTTAAGCCCAAGGTTGCAGTCATTATGTCAAGCCATCCTGTTGAAGTTCTTCTCATCTTTCCTTGACACAGTGATTTCCATTGTAAAGACATATCCAAATACTTAGAAGCAAGGTCTCTAACTTAGATACATGTACCACTGTTCACTGTAATGTTATTCACAAAAGCCAAAAGGTAGAAATAACTCAAGTGCCCAGCAACACATGAATGGATAAACACTGTGGTCCAGCTGTACAATGGAATAGTACTTGATTATAAAAAGAAATCTGCTGTCAAGGGCCTCGCCAAAGTTCTGAAGAGCAAGGATTTCATTTTAAAGACTAAGGTGCACCTGATCCAAGTCATGATCTTTTCAATTGCTTCCAAAGCATCTGAAAGTCGAACAATGAATGAAGAAGACTGAAGAAGAATGAAGGTCTTGAAATATCCACGTGGGGAAGAGTATTGACTGCCAAAAGCACAAGCAAATCTATCTTGAAGGAAGTGCAACCAGAGTGGTCCTTAGAGGCAAAGAGGGTGAAACTTCATCTCACTATTTATGATGGTATTCTCAGGAGGAATCAGTCCTTGGAGAGAAACACCATGCTGTGAAAGGTAACGAGTCAGAAGAAGAGAGGAAGATTCTCAACAGGATAGATAGGTAGGTAGATAGATAGATAGGTAGATGCAGTCAGTAACTAGTGCAATGGGCTTGAGGGTAAAGAAGACAGTAAATACGGTGCAGGATAGGTCAAGGTCAGATCTGTAGTTCATCTGACCTCCATGAATAGTAGTCAATTCGAGGGTGTTTAACAACTTAAAAAGGAATGAAGCTGTGATACGTGCTGTATTATGGGTGACCCTTTGAAAATATGGTGCTGTGTGGAAGAAGCCAGAGACAAAAGGCATGTGTTGTCTGATTCCATGTCCAGGAAATGTCCAGAATAGGCAAACCCATAGCGATGGGGAGTGAGTGAGTAGTTGCCAAGGCAACAGCAAAGGGGATGCGGAGTTACTGTTAATAGGTATCTTGTTGTTTGTTGTGTGTGTGCCACTGAGTCAGAACCAACTCATAGCTGACCCCGCAGTGGCCAGGATGGTGAAGTATCGTCTCGCATACTTTAGGCGTGTTGTTAGGAAAGGCTATTTCTTACAGAAGGACATCATGCTTGGCAAGGTGAGGGCACAGTGAAGGAGAGGAGGACCCTCAACCAGGTAGATCGACACAGTGACTGCAGCAATGGGTGCTAGCGTGTCAGAGACTGTGAGGATGACACACGATAGGTGAGGCTGCAGATCTGTTGTTCATAATGTCACTATGAATTGCAGTCTACTTGACAGTACTTGACAACAATAGCAAATCCCATGGGAGGAGATTGCCCATCCTTCTCCTGCAGAGTAGAAGGTGGATTTGAACCACATGCCTTTGGGGTTCCTTTTCGGGGGGGAAGAGAATGTTCTAGAGCTACCGGAAAGGGGTAGGTGCCCAGCATTGCTTATGCATTGTCTGCCACTGGATTGGTCACTTTTAGACAGTTAATGTTCTCGTTATCAGTTCCTGTCAGGTTAATCCTCGACTCAAGCTGACCCTAAGCACAACAAAACCAAACATTGTCCAGCCCTGCTGGCTCTGTGTTTGGACTTTTGTAGCCCACAAAGGGCTCTTGGGACCTGATTTTGACAAGTGAACAGCCTTTCTTTCTAGTCCTACTTAATCTGGAAGCTCTGCTGTGAAAACTGGCCAGCATCCTGGCAACACACATGGACAGATGGAGCGTTATGTGAATGTCACAAAACATCGCAGGCCTGCCCTTGAGGCCAAGGAAACAAAGGGTCCCTGAGTGGGAGGGAGCTAACGGAACTGGGGCACCTGTGAGAAGAAGGCAGGTTCAGTTGGCGTGGTATGACTCAGCTGGGGGCTGGGGGTGACGCCTGCGGGAGCCTGGTCATGTTAACAAAGGTGCACCTACGGATGTGGTGCGGGGGGCGGGCATGGCACTGAGTCCCCCTTGATCCCAGACAGACTACAGTCCATTGGACTCCAATCTGGGAGAAGGGACCAGGGTAAAGGGGTTGAAGGGGAGGGACACAACAAGGCTGAGAAAGCCTCAGGGAGCAATGTAATCCCTGTGTAGATGGCACAGACAGTTAACATGCTTAGCAGACAGCTTAAAGGCTGGAGATTAAAGCCCCCCCCCCCCCCCGCCCAGAGGTGCTTCAGAATAAAGGCTTGGAGACTTTCTGGAAAAACTCAGCCATAAAGTAGAATTCTACTTTGACATGCATGAAGTCATCCTGAGCTATTTGGGTGTTCCCCCCTCCTCCCGTCATTCAGCATCATGAAAGGAGTTCTCATGATGCAGTGAGTGCATTGAATGTTACACTGTGATCGGAAAAGTCAGAGGTTCTAGTCCACCGGCTGCTCTTTGGAAAAAAAAAAAGATGAGACTATCAAGATTTACAGTCTTAGAAACTCAATGACGGATCGCTGAGTCAGAACAGACCCGGCACAGTGGGGCTGGTTTCAGTATTGTTAATCTGAGATTCAGCCACGTGGTTGAACACATCAGTTCATTCTCTCCTTGCATTGTTAAGTACCCTGCGGGGTGGATGGACCATTTGTCTGTTCATTGATGGATACACATTTGAGTGATTTCAGTTCACAATGACAAACGCTGCTGCTTGGAAATGTGCCAATTCTGCTGGAATAGCTAGGAGTGAGGTGGCAGGGTCACATTATAAGGGTTGTTGATGCTGTAGAATTGACTAGGACTCTGATGGTCTAGTGGAAAGGAGCTGCACTGCCAACCTGGAGGCACACGGTTTGAATCCACTAGCTGCTCCCTGGGAGAAAGATGGACAATCTCCTCCCATGTGACTTACTGCCTCTGAAAATCTGCTGGAGTGTCAGCAGCTAAGGGTCAGTTCTGACTTGATGGTACATGACAGCACAGTGACCCTGTGAGCAACTGATCGAAACCTTGTCCCCGTCTGCACCGCCTCATGGTCTCTGCCATGTTCAAGTCTGTATTGCAATCACTGGGTCAGTCCATCTCCTGGGGGGGGGGGCCTTCCTCTTTTTCACTTACCTTCTCTCTGCTTTTCTCAGCATGTTTTTCTCCATGGATATCTTTTTTCCTCGTGACTCATGCTCAAAGTATGCGAGACCAAGCTTCCCTATCTTTGCTGCTAAGGAGCACCTGTTTTTACTTCCTCCAAGACAGATTTGTTTGTGACTTTGGCAGCACCTGATGTATTCAGGACTCTTTGCCAACACTACAACTCAAAGGCATCAAGTCTTCCTTAATTGTCCTTATTCATTTTCCAACTTTTAGATATGTACAAATAAATTAAAATATTCCATGGCTTGGGTTAGGTGCACCTTAGTCTTTCAATATACATCCTTGCTCTTTAGCATTTAGATAGTGTTTCACTTTCTCAGAAACTGTCAAGCTGCTTTCTAAAGTGCTTGCACCTTTTTCACTTTCCTGTGAGCAGCATTTTGAGAGTTCGGGCTGCTCCCAGTTCTCCGGGCAAGTTTTCTATCTGCCTGGCTCACAGAGAGCTTGTCCCAGTTCAAGCAGGTACTGGTAAATATTTGTTAATGAATTCATTTGTGAATTAATATGATCACTTTTCAGAGGCTGCTTCCACACTGTGTGGAGGGAGCCTGGATTTCTGTGTCTTGGGAGTAGGCCTTGGACTGAGTTAGCTGAGTGTTGAAGAAGGAACCCCCCCAAAAAATTATAAGAGCATCCAGGCTGCAAAATAACTCACCCCTCATTTTCTGAATGCCTGCCATGTGCTGGGTGCAAAACACCCTCCAGCCCTTGGCTTCACAAATGCCCCATCTTTCAGGTGAAAAGAGAGTCCCTGGTGGGGCAAACAGTTAACTGCAACCTGCTATTAGCTGAAAGCCTGAAGGTTCGCGTCCACACAGAGGTGCCTTGGAAGAAAGGCCTGGCAATCTTCTTCCAAACAATTTGTCGTTGGAATCCCGGGGAGCACAGCTCTATCCTGACACACGCGAGGTTGAGCCAAGTCAAAAATGACTCAGTGGCAACTGGTTCGCTACGACGGGGAGGGTAGTGGAAGACAGTCGGGGGCGGGGGGGACAGGTCAGGAGAAGCTGATGCTCAGAGGTCCCTGGAGGATACAATATTGGCAAAGACACTTTGAGGACCCCAGGGGCAACAGGAGAGGCCCAGCCTGCAGTGGATGGAAGGCTGGTTGACCTGGTGCCTGGGCCTCTCAAGTTTCAATCTCAGCAGTGCTCTCCCAGTCCACACTCACATAGGAGCTTATATGGTTACATGTGCGTATATGCATGTCATAGACAATGCACAATGGGCTCGAGCTCTGGTGGCTTAGTGGTAAGAAATTGACCTGCCAATGCAAAGGTGTGCTGTCTGAATCCACTAGCTGCTCGACAGGAGAAAGATGGGCGCTCTTCTCACATGTAATTTATTGCCTCTGAAAACCCACTGGATGGTCAGCTATGGGTTGCTTTGACTCAACGGTACACAACAATAACAACCACATATACACAAAGGAACCTTGATGTCACAATGGTTAAGTGCTTGTCTGTTAGCCAAAAGGTTATTGGTTCAAATTCACCACCTCAAAGGCAAAAAAAGATGTGGCAGTCTGCTTCCATAATGATTCCACTTTGGGATCCCTCTGGGGTAATTCGACTCTATCCTATAGGGTCACTATGAGTCAGAATCACCCACATGGCAAAGGACGTTTGTGCCTGTGTGTGTATGTGGGGACCCCGGACAGTGCAACCGTTAATATGCTCAACTGCTCACCGACAAGTTAAAGGGTCAAGTTCACCCTGCAGCACCTCAGAAGAAAGACCTGTCAATGCTGTTGTTCTTAAGACGCCCCGGAGTCAGGTCCGGTTCATAGCAGGAACACACGCCTGCCCGGTCCTGCACCGTCCTCAGTCTCTGCTGTTCTGGTCACCATGTCAGTCCATCTCGTTGAGAGTCTTCCTCCTTTCTGCTGACCCTCTAATTTTTCAAGTGTTTTCTCTTTCTCCAGGGACTAGTCCAAATGTGAGATGAAGCCTCACCGTCCTTGCTTCAAGGGAGCGTTCTAACTGCCCTTCTCCCAAGACAGATTTCTTTAGTCTCTGGCTGTCTGAGGTATACCCAATATCCTCTGTTAACACTACAACCCAGAGGCATCATCAACTCTTCTTTGGTCTTCTCTATTGGCTTCCCAACTTTCACATGCGATCAGAAGTATCCTAACTTGGTTCAGGAACACTTTATCTTCGCAAGTGATGCCTTTGCTTTTTAGCACTTTAAACGGGTCCTTTGGAACATTACTTGTTGCACAGATTTGCTTTCTTGACAGCTGTTCCCATGGGCATCGATTGTGGCTCTGAGCAAAATGAGATGCTTGACAGCACCAGTCTTTCCTCTGTGTATCATGATGTGATTTATTGTGAAACTGTTTGCTTTCTTTATACCTGATTGTATTCCATATTGAAGGCTGTTTTGTCCTGAAGCACCATCAGTTAGCATCTCAAAGTCTTCGTTTTATGCAAACAAGATTCTGTCATCTGCTTGTGGCTACTTGTTGATGAGTTTTCCTCTAATCCTGATGCCATATTCTTCATATAGTCAGTGTCTTGGATTATTTGCTCAGCCAGTGAAATAGGTATGAAGAGAGGATAAAACTCTGACACACACACACCTTTCCTGATTTTAAATCATGCAGTGTCCTGTGTCAATCTACTTGTGTGACAACTCTGCAAGTTGGAGCGCAGTTATATTCTTTTTGTAAAAAAAAAATGTTTATTTTATACTGGTTTGCTTACAAAGTTTGTAGACATTGTTTTTCACATCAGATCTTTCCCATTTCCTTAACCCATCCCTGCCTCCCCTCATCAAGTTGTACAACCCTATGATTAACCACGCCCCCACCCCCTCACCCACCCTCACCCCTCTGCTTCCCTTTTCCCCCCTTGGATCCTCATACTTGTTCTACAGTAATGGTCTTATACAGTATTTGTCCTTATTGGACTGTGTTGGTTCACGTAGCATAATGCTCTCCAGTCCCTCCCAAGTTAGGTAGTGATTTACAAAATCATTGCTCTGCGTGCTGCGTAGTATTCCATTGCAGTTGTACTCGATGAAACACGAATCAGAGCCATCCATATGGCAGATGATGCTTATAAATTAGCAATACATATTGACCTAGTGTATCTTTCAACAAATACATGTTGTAGATTATAGATCTGGGGATGTGTATGTTAGTTGTTTGTTTGAATCAGGAGCTGTGCTGCTGCCAGCCTGTGGTTGCACTGTCTAGTCTCTTAACCACAACCTACCCCTCCCTTGCTCTTTACCTGTGGAAGGCCTGGCCCCTTTCCCCCAGCCCTGCAGTTGGGGTTTGCCCAGCACCCCTACTTGCCATGTACTTGTTCTGTGGGTGCAGCGTGCTGATCTGGGTGGGTTCCGAGCATATGTCACTCTCCCTTGAGTTGTCCAAGTGGGTCAATGGGTACCTCCTTTGGTTAGACAATTGTGTGACCTTCATATCCTTCCCCAGGGGGCTGCCCAGCTGGAAGCCCCATCGTTGGGGTGCACAGCTGCCCCTTCCCACGTCTCTCATCAAGAAGCACAGGGGTTGCTCTCCCTTGTAGGGGCTCAGCTGCCTGATACAGGGTGTTTGGAATGGTTCCTTGGTACTGCCTGCACCAAGCTAGGGCGAGGATTCACACAGTGAGCTATATCCCGCAGAAACACCCTATCAGGCTCAAGTTGATCTGAATTCAGGGTGCTTTGTTCTTCTGCGTACCTTGGCTCTTATTTCCATTAAAAAAAATGTTGCTGGTAGTCAGTCAATGACTGTGTGTGTGTGTATACATATACATATATACATATACATATATATACACACATATATCTATCTATCTATATATCTATATCTTCATTAATTTATGTGTCATCCTTGCTCAGGGGTCATGCTAATCTTCTCTGTATCATTCCAATTTTAGTGTATGTGCTGCCAAAGCGAGCACAGTCCATGACTTTAAAACAAAGAAGAGAAGGGACAGGAAACTCGATTAAGGGAAACAGGAAAACCAGAAGATAAATCACTAGCATGTGCCTGCATGGTGAAAAATGGAGCCAATGCCAATGAACAATGTGTGCCAGTTGTTGAGAAGAAACATAATAAACATAATAAAATTTTATTTAAAACACAACCAAAATATTGTTGATGGGAAAATTTGGAAATGGAGAGTGATAATCACTGGACATGATGCATGTATCATGGCCTGTAAGGACATTGTTGTTGTTGTTGTTGTTGTTGTTACGTGCCATCAAGTTGCCTTTGACTTATAGTGACGCTGTGTACAGCAGCTCTGAACCCTGCCCTGTCCTGAGCCAGTCTCACTAATTCCAACACACCAACCTCCATTACCCCAGGTAGTGTATCAATCCATCTCATCTGGGGTCTTCCTCTCCTGTGTTGTCCCTCCACCCTTCCAAGCATGATGTCCTTCTCCAAGGATCAGTCCCTCCTGGCCAAGTGCCCAAGGAAGGTGAGACAGAGCTTCAAAATCCTGGCCTCCAAGGAGAAACTTGATTTCACCCTCTCCAAGACAGACCTATTTGTTTTCTTGGTAGTCCATGGTATGTTCAAGACTCTCCTCCAGCACATAACTCAAAGGCATCAATTCTTCTTCTGTCATCCTTAGTCATTGTTCAGTTCTCTGATGCATGGCAAGTAATTGCGAAGACTATAGCCTGGATCAGGCACACCTTAGTCTCTAGACTGACATCGTTGCTTCTGGGTACTCTGAAGAGGTCCCTGACAGCAGATTTTCCCAGTGTGATTCTTCATTTGACTATAGAAATGACAACTATCTTATTACATATAAGGCCCCTTATTGTTCAAACAGTTGCTTCAACACTAGCCAAAAAGTTGGTAGTTCAAGTTCACCCAGGGATGCCTCAGGAGAAAGGCGTGGTGATGTGCGTCCATAAAGATTATAGTCAAGAAAGTCCTAGGGAGCACGCTTCTACTCTGTAGGCCATGTTGTTACTGTTATGTTCCATGGAGTTGGAAATGACTCACAGCTGCCCCTCCACAGGGTGTTCAGAGGCAGTAAGTTGCATGGCAGGAGACTGCCCATCCTTCTCCGGTGGAGCAGCTGGTGGATTCGAACTATGTTCCTTTGGGTTGGCAGCCCAACTGCTCTATGTCAGAGACAACTCAATGGCAATGGGTTATTGTTGTGTTGGTTTTTTTTAAAGTAAAACCTATTGTCATCGAGTAGATTGTGGCATCTCGTTAATCTTGCTAGATGCCATTGAACCTGCTCTGACTCATACAGCAACGTCAGGTACAACAGGAGGAGGCGCTGTCAAGTCCTGTGGCGTCCTCACAAATGCTATGATGCTTGAGCCCGTGGACCAGTCACTGCGTCAAGCCTTCTTGTCGCAGGTGCACCTCCCTTTCACTGATCCTACCCTTTCCCGAGCACAGTGTCCTTCCCCTGGGACATCTTGTCCCTCCCCTGACAGCACACCCACAGGGTCTTAGACAAAGTCTCGCCATCCCAGGCTCCACACTGGCTGCGCTTTGACACAGGCTAGTGTGTTCTACGGACTGTCGGTGGTGCAGTCAACGTTCTTCAACGACACCGCAAGCCACTGTGACTCACAGCCGCCCGGCAGGCCAGACCAGAACTGCCCAAGGTCTCCAAGGCTGTAGCCTTCACAGAAAGCGGCCATGCCATCCTCCTGTAGAGTGGCTGGTGGGCTTGAACTTCCAACCTTTTGGTTAATGGCTGGGCTTTTGCCCACTGTCCCACAAGCTCTCTCTTTCCTATTGGCTCTATGTATACATTCACAACAATATGAAGAGAACAAAGCATTGCGTTGAAACGTTTCTTTGAATGATTGAGATTTGGGGTGGACGAGTCCCCTGTTCTTTGGGGTCCTTGCCTCCCCTTTAGGGCACCTGGTTCCTCATATGCCCCAAAGAATAATCTTTCTTTTTCTTTTGTAGAAGGGGACGAAACCCGTGTTTGTAACCCCTTCCCCTCTGTAGGAGGAGGAAGTGGTTCAGAGGGGAAATTGAGAAAGAAGATCATTGGCGGGGGAGGGGGAGGAGTGGAGAGCCAGGGCCATCCCCCTGCCCTGTCTCCACTTCTGTATGTCTAGCGTGGCCTGGGGGCTCCCTACCCCACCCCTTCCTATCTAAAGACCTTGGAGCGTCAAATCAAATGGGAAGGATCTTTTATGATAAATAATGTATTCAAACTTTGTAAATAAATCACAGTAATATTTTAAAAAAAAATTGAAAAAACAAAAGCAAATTCCATGTCCCCGGGTACTCTGAGCTTACTGCTGGTGTTGTTGCTGCTTGTCATGAAGTCATTCCGACTCATGACAACTCCTGTGTGTCAGAGAAAACCGTTTTCTACTCAAGGCTGTGGCCGTTTCAGAAGCAGATCACCAGTCCTTTCTTCCAAGGCACCTCTGGGTGGGTTTATAGGACTCATTTTTCAGCCAGCCATCAAGTGCTTAACTGTTGGCACCTGATCCCCCAAATGGCCAGCCTCCCTCCAGAGAGAGCACCCAGCAGTTCACAGCTCGCCGCTCCTGTCAGTTTGCTGCATGATGGTGACTCGTGTGGGGCTAAGAGCTGTGCTATGAATATTTCAAACTCTAGCAGGGTCAGCCTTGGTATACAGGTCTCGGCAAGAGCTTCCAGATCTGGTTGGATCTGCCTCTGAAAACCAGTCCTTGAAAAGCCTGTGGGTCACGGTGGAACTTTGTGTGGTACACAATGACCACAACGATGGATTTGGGTGGATCAATGTCTGTGAAAATGGCCCAGGGCCAGGTGGTGTTTTGTTTTGTTTTGTTGTACATCAGGTGGCCAGAGGTTAGAGCCCAAGCTAAGGTAACTAACAACAACAACAACAACAACAACAACAAATCATCATCATCATCATCATGGAGGATAAGTTACTGCTTTTGAACAGATTGTAGGCTTCTTCTAGCATTCTCCCCTCCTCATTTGATGAATCAGGCACACCTTAGTCTTCAAACTAGCATCATTGCTCCTCGGTAATTTGGAGAGGTCCCTGATTGCTGACTTTCCCAGTGCAATACATCTGCTGATCTCCTGAAGATGATGGAAGAAAAATTGATGCCTTTGAACTATATAGTGTTGGAAGAGAGTACGGAAGACCCCATGAACTGCCAAAAGAATAAACCTCTATGTCTTGGAGAAGGTGAAGCCAGAGTGCTTCTTGGAGGCAGAGATGATGAAACTTCATCTCACATATTTTGGGCACGCTGCTAGAGGAGGCTCTTTTCTTGGAGAGAGGGATGTCATGCTTGGAAAGGTGGAGGGGTGGTGAGGGAGAAAGACCCTCATTCAGGCAATGACACAGAGAATGAAGCAATGAGCTTGAGTGTGCCAGAGCTTGTGAGGATGGCACAGGATGGACCAGGGTTCAGATCTGTTCATAGGGTCGCTATGGGGCATGCTCGGCTTGATGGCAGCTAATAACAACATTAACAGTTTGTTGGATGAACAAACTGAAGCTGAGAGTAGTAGGTAATACACCCAAGTCTTGTACAGCCTGGAGGAGAGTCGTAATTTGAACTCAGATCTTGTCTGGAGGCTGAATCTGGCTCTGTTGCACTCTGACATTCTCTGGGCTTACACAGGGAACACAAAGCCACAGAGCCCCTCATCCATGGCTGTGTATCAACAAAACAGAATTATCCTTCTTGCTGAGGAAACACCTATAAATGCTCAATAATTCAGGGACAAGGGAAGGTGGTGAGATAAACTACAAGGTGGTAAATGACAAGGTTTCAGGCTTGTTGAAGTGGCAGGAACCACCGGGAAAGCCTAGTCCTGCCATGGTGAGTGTGGGCATCCTGGAGGCCTTCCTGGAGGCTGTGTCCAAGCCTAGGCAGATTTCCAAACACCCAAACAGAACTGGGGCTTACCAAACACTTGGATCTCAAGCCTCTTCCAATGATGCCAGAGTGTCCATCCCACAGGCAGGCGGTCAGCATAGGTTGGAGTGGGGAGACACACCCTCCCTGGACCACCAGGAAGGGTGCTGCTGGCACATTGCACAAAAGCTTCTTGTTGTTATGTGCTGTCAAGTCAGAACTGACACATAGGTGACCCGCCAGAGGCTCCAAATTGCATGGGAGGAAATTGTCTATCTTTCTCATCAGGAGCCACTGGGGGATTCAAACATTTTACCTTTGGATTAGTAGTAGTGCAACTTCTTACCCTTAGGCTTCTCAGAAAGGCTTAGCGGGAGGCTTTTCCTGCCTAGTGGCTTCTGTTCAACTCTTTCATATCATTACTTCTTCATCCTGCTTTAACACTTCTCCTTTCAAGGGCAAGTATCAGAGCTTTCATTTGTTGTTATGATTTTCTATCTTTCCTGTCTTATTAATGACCTTTTGATTGCTTCATGTCCTTGATGTCATCCCACAACTCATCTTCCCTTTGGTGTTTAAAGCATCTCATCTGTGTCTGAGATGGGCTCTAATTCAGGTGGGTTAGATAAGGTTAAGGATGCATCTTACACTTTTTTTTTTTTTAGGAAAAATTTGTATTTAGAATTAGCCAGCTGGATTCAATTTAGATGATCCCAGCTTTGTTGGCAACATCCAAAGCATCATAGTCAGGAGCAAGATGAACACAGGCCTTCTTCTCTCCATCAGACCTAATCAAGGTGTTGACCTTGGCCACATCAATGTCACAGAGCTTTTCTATAGCTTGTTGGAACTGGTGCTTGTTGGCCTTGACATCCACAATGAACTGTTGTTATCTTCTATCTTCTTCCTGGCTGACTCAGTGGTCAGGAGAAACTTGATGATGGCATAGTGGTCAAGCTTGATTCTCCTGGGGGCGCTCTTCCGGGGGTATTTGGGCTGCCTTCAGAGTCTCAGCGTCTTAGGAGCCTGAAGGCGGGGACGTGCCCACCTTTTTGTGTGTGTGTGGCTGTGGATGCCCATAGCCTTCTTGGCCTTTGCTTTGGCTTCACTTTTGGGAGGGGCAGGGGCTTCCTTCTTCATTTTCGGCACCATCTTCATAGAAATCACATTTTAGATTTCATAGATTTGTTTTCGTTTTCTTTAGCTTCAAATTGAACTTACGTATAAGCAATTCATGTTCTGGTCTCAGTTGACTCCTGGTCATATTCTGATGGATGGTACTGGAAAAACACCATGTTCTTCCCAAATGTAGTTGATTTGATTCCTGAGTATTCCATCTGATAAAGACCATGTCTGTAGTCACCATTCATGATGTCAAAAATAAGCTATTTGTGTTGAATAAGTTATTGGTCTTTCAAAATCCATTCATGAAATCTGTGGCAACTTCTCTGTCAACAAGACCTTCTTTTCTAGCTATCAATCATTCTTCTTGGATTCCAGCTTTTGTATTCCAGTTACCAGTAATTATCAATGCATCTTGATCACATATTTGATACATTTCAGACTTTATATGCTGATAAGGAGCTTTGATTTCTTTATCTTTGACTTTAGGAGTTGGTGCATAAATTTGAATTATCATCATATTAGTTGGTCTTCTTTATGTATATTATCTTGTCCCTGACAGTATTGTATTTCAGGACAGATCACGAGATGTCCTTTTTGACAACAAACATGTCTGTCATTCCCAGCATAGTAGACCATGTGATTGTCCGATTCAGAATGGCCAATCCGAGCTTGGCTTGGTTCACTAACACCTAGGACATCATTCTGTTTTACTTTTCATTTTTGATGACTTACACTTTTCCTGGATTCATGCACTGTACATTTCATGTTATGATTATTAATATGCATTCTCCTTGCTTTGAATATGGCCACGTGTGCATGGGACCTGTGTCACTCCCAGGTTGAACTTCTCAATACACTGATTTTGTGTGTGTGTGTGTGTGTGTGTGTGTGTGTGTGTGTCAGACTGAAGCAATTGACAATGGACACTAAATAGGACTCCAGGTGAATGGAACTGTTGTTTGTTGTTATGTGCCATCGAGTCACTTGCAACTCATAGCGACCCTATGTACAACAGCCCTAAACCCTGCTCTATCCTGTGCCAATCGCACTGCCTCTGACACACCCATCCCGATTACCCCAGTCACTGAATCAATCCACCTCATAGAGGGTCTTCCCCTCCTGCACTGTCCTTCCACTCTACCAAGCATGATGTCCCTCTCCAAGGACCGGTCCCTCCTGACAACATGTCCAAAGTATGTCAGACGGAGCCTCAGAATCCTTGCCTCCAAGGAGCTGCCTGGTTTAACCCTTTCCAGGATGAATCTGTTTGTTTTCCTAGCAGTCCATGGTATTCTCAATACTCTTCTCCAGCACCACAGCTCAAAGGCATCAATTCTCCTTCTATCCTCTCTAGTCATTGTCCAACTCTCTGATGCATAACAAGTGATTGCAAAGACTGTAGCCTGTATCAGACGCACTTTAGTCTCCAGAATGACACCATTTCTCTTCAGTCCTTTGAAGAGGTCCCTAACAGCAGACTTTTCCATCATAATACATTTTTTTATTTCCTGACCACTGGTGCCAAGAGTGTTGACCATGGAGCCAAACAGACTAAAGTTGTTAACAATCTCAATCTCTTCACCATCCATCCTGATGCTGCCAATTGGCCCAGTGGTGAGAATCTTTATCTTCTTGACAATTGAACCTCAGTCCATAGGAGACAAATATCATTAGGTGAGTAGGGGAGAAAGAGAGCCAGGGTATGAATGAGCAGTCAGGTAGGGTTTCTTGGAGGAGAGGGAAGATCTGTGAATAGTGACTTGGTTGATGGAAGAACTAGTGCAAACACCCCATCCTCCTAGTGGCACTGTCCGGCCATATATCTATGCCCATTGCTCTGATACACAAAGCAAGGCTCAGCCCCTGGCTGTTTCACCCTTATTTCTAGGAGAGAATATGGGACCCCCATATCCTGGGACCTCTCTTTGCCTATGAGTCTGGGCACTGGGACTCTTGTGAGAGTGAGAGACTGTCAGGGCAGGTTGGAAGTGGGGAAGCCAGGTGCCAGGCAGACAGACAGGTGGCTGACGCAGCCACGCAGGAAGTGGCTTCGCAGGGAGACAGGTAGTAAAGGTACGGAAACCCCAGCAGGCCTGGCGTCAGCCCGTGGGCGAGTAGGGGGCCCGGCACCCGATGCCACATCTGAAGGGCCGACTCTGGCAAAAGGCCCATCGGCAGAAGGGGCGGAGCAGCCAGGGTGGCTGGGGTTCCCAGCGAGGGCCTGGCTTGGGTGATGGGGAGCTCACTACCTCATTCCCTGGAAACCCCTCCAACTAGAATCTGTCAAAGCGACTCCCTGGGCCTCCAGCACTAAGGAGAGAAAGGCCTCTTTTCTTCCTGTGTTTGTTTTTAAAGCACTTTATTGAAATCCAGAGAACCTACTATACAATCAAGGAGTTCTGCTGGCCTAGTGGAAAGGAGTTGTGCTGCCAACCCAAAGGCTGGTGGTTCCAACCCACCACCTGCACCTTAGGAGAAAGATGGGCTACCTCCTCCTGTGAGTCGGTTCTGACTTGATGGCAATGAAAGAGAGAAGATACAACGATCCTCTCCCTCTCCTTTTTAAAAAAAAGTAATGAGCCCTTTACAAGTGTCAAATTAACTGATTTTGGATGTATTCTTTGAGTTGTGCCATGATCTCCACTACTACTTTCAGAGCATTTTTACACATCAAAAAAAAAACTCCAAAAAGGGAACTCCATATTCCTCAGCTGTGAGGACATTGGTGGCTCAGTGATAGAATTCTCGTCTCCCCTGTGGAGGCTTGGGTGTTTGATTCTTGCCCAAGGCCCCTCCTATACCACCCATCTGTCTGCAGAGGCTTGTGTGCTGCTAGGAAGCTGAACAGATGTCAGGGGAGCTTCCAGACTCGGATGAAAGGCCTGGTGATCAGCTTCCAGAAATCAGTCAGTTAAAACTCTGTGGATCATGGAGTCACCGGACTACAGGCAGCCCTTGGATGGTGTCTGAACGGGCAGCACTTCTCTCCATGGTGTGTAGGGTTGTCACGAGCCAGGAGCCAGTTTGAAAGGCTTCAGGCCTTTTGTTCACAGGGTCGCTATGAGTTTTGCTCGACTCAACAGCAATAAAAAAATAACAACAATCTTACAATCCATCCATTGAATTAAGATGTACAACCAGTGATTTTTAGTACATTTACAGACTGGTAACAACCATCATCATAGTCAATTTTAAGACATTGTTAGAGCTCAAAAAGATAATATCCAGTTCCTTGTATTATCACTCCATACCCCCTTATCCCTGCTACCCCACCATGAAAGGATAGTTTCAATGGAGAAAATTCTGTGTCATGGCAACCTCATACTTGTCAGAGTAAAATTGCTCCATGGGGCCTTTAAGGACTGATTTTTTGCAAGTAAGCCTCCAGATCTTTCTTCTAAGGTGCTTTGGATGGAATCAAATTCAGGGTCTTTCCGTTACTAGTCAAGTGTAAAAAGAGCAAGGACAGTATGGAAATGGCCAAGTGTGACTTCTCCTAACTCCAAAAAGGAGAACTGTCCCCATCAACAACATCCACAGTATAAAACTAATTCCTTTAAGTTCAGACATGGTTTCCTGCACTCCTGCACCCACTTCTACTAATCCCAACACCAAACATACTTCTCTGATAAGTCCAAAATCCTTTGCAGTGACTACACAGACTTCACGGACCCATACTCACTGCTATGAGATTTATTAGAGAGGTTCTTGTTATGAGCCGTAGAGTTGCCTACGACCCACAACAACCTAGGTACAGCAGTTCTGAACCCTGTCCTGTCCTGAGCCAGCCTCACTAATTCTGACACACCAATCCCTGTTGCCCCAGTCACTGTATCAATCCATCTCATCCCGGGGTCTTTCTCTCCTGCGCTGTCCCTCCAGCATGTTAACAGGCTATAATATAGGTTGACCATAGGAATATAATCCCTCAGTCCAGACTGCTTCTCAAGCGTGGTCACAGGCCCTTGACCTTTATCCTCATAGCTCAGGTCAATGTTATAAAGTTCCCTCTGTCCTCCAGCAAGCAAAGTGAAGGCCTCTGGCTCTGGCTCCATGGGGCAGCAGCCCCAAATCAGCTCTGTCTCCTGTCGGTCTCTGGTTCTCTGTGAAGCTGATGTTGCTCTTGTGTAGAGTCTGGTCTGACTGACGCAGGAATCTCTGGCCCTGAAGGATGCACACTGCTTCCTTTTCCTTGTCAGTACTGAGATTCCCAATTTCTGCAACTGAATCCACTCAATTTAATGGCAGGACAAGCCAATCTCCTTCTGGTACGCTAACATGTCCTACTTGATCCCATCCATTCATGTGGCAAAGTCACAGTTAATGTCTAGGAAAAGCCATTTTGAATAATAAGCCCTTGTCACCACATCGAGCTAATGAGCTGGGCTTACCTCGGGGCTCTTGGAGCCTTTCTGAGGTTTAAGACAGAAGACATGAGGTGATGGAGTCCCTGATGGCACAAAGGATTAACACTTTGACTGTTGTTATAGACTGTCGAGTTAGAACCAACCCATAGCTGACCCTCCAGTGGTTTTGAGTGGCAGTACACGAGAGAGTGTATTGCTCATCTTTCTCTCACGGAGTAGCTGGTGGATTCAGACTGTGTTCTTCCAGGCTGGCAACACAGCTCCTTACCCACTAGGCTACCAGAGCTCCCCTAACAACTTGACTAGTAACTGGATAGTTGACAGTTCATGTTCACTCAGAGGTATCTCAGAATAAAGGCCTAGTGATCTATTTCCAAAAAAATCAGCCTCTGAGCGCAGCTGTGCTCTGATGCACGTGAGGTCACCATAGGTCAGAATGGACTTGCTAGCTGCTGGCTGGGGGCCGGTAGTAAGAGCAGGCGTGAGGTTTGGATCCCAGCTCCGCCCTTACCATGTGATCCATGTGATGGGATGCTGGGCCTCAGTTCTCTCACCTGTGAAATGGGGGTTGGGAAGCATCTTTCTTATAGAAGAGGTGGGAGGGGACATGAGATGACACAGGGCTGGCATGGTGCAGAAGCCCGAGGTAGGGATTGATGGGAGAGACCAGGGAGGGGCTGGACCAGGGACATGATGAGGAAATGAAGACAAGGACATCGAAAGAGACGGAGGGTAGCTTAGCGGGTGGTGGGGTGCAGGTCAGCCCCAGCCCCATGCACCATGGAAGGATGTGCTGCCTGGTCCTGCATCCTCCTCTGAGCATTTTCAGGGCAAATTGTTGTTGTTATGAGCCATCGAGTCGCTTGCGACTGATAGCGACCCTACGTACAAGATCCCTAAACGCCGTTCTATCCTGTGCCAACCTTGCCATCTCAAACACACTCATTCCCACCACTCCACTCACAGAATCGATCCATCTCATTGAGGGTCTTCCTCTCTTGCGCCGTCCCTCCACTCTTCCAAACATGATGTCCCTCTCCAAGGACCAGTCCCTCCTTGCAACATGTCCAAAGTACATCAGACGAAGCTTCAGAATCCTTGACTCCAAGGAGCATTCCGGATTCACCCTCTCTAGGACAAACCTGTTTGTTCTCCTAGCAGTCCATGATATATTCAACACTCGTCTCCAGCACCACAGCTCAAAGGCATCAATTCTCTTTCTATCATCCTTATTCACTGTCCAACTCTCCGATGCATAGCACATAACTGCAAAGACTATAGCCTGGATCAGATTACTGTGGTCCATAAAGTTTTCAGAAGATCAGCAGGCCTTCATCTTCAGAGTTCACCTCTGCTGAAACCTGTTCACAACAACACACAGGTGTCCGTGGACAGATGGCTGATGGTGTTGATGAGATGTGCAGACTGGGAATTGAACCCAGGTCTCCTACATGGGAGGCCAGAGATCTATGACAAAACCACCACGTGTAAATATGCACGGTGCTGTTGCTGTTAGGGGCCGTGGAGTCAATGACGACACATTAGCAACCCTGTGAAAACCAGATCTGAACCTTGCTCTGTCCCACGCCACCCTCACAATCTCTGTCAGGCTCAAGACCATTGTGGTCACTGTCTCAAGCCATTTTAATATTTTACTTTGTCTTCTTGAGCTGCCCTGGTAAAAATTTAAATTTAAAAAATAGAATTAACGCACAATGGAATACTATGCTGCATTGAAAAACAAGGAACTCATCCAATATTATTCAAAATGGTTGACTCTGGAGAACATTATGCTGAGTGAAATATCCCAGTCACGAAAGGACAAATATTGCATGATGCCACTGTTGTAGGATGGGACTAAACTCGGGGTTGGGGAGAGACTGAGTAAGATGGGTTCAATAATGTATACTGCACTGAAACAGAGGAGGGAGAAAACTGTTTAAAAGATATGTGACTAGGTATTTCTATCATGACAGAAGTCTAGAGCGATGGCTACATGGTGGAGGGGACCTGGGGGAGGGTTTGTAAAACAATGAAAGAATCTTTTCTTTTACTTTTCCATAATTTTTGACTCATGTACTTATAACTTGTTAGTTAAATTTGTGTCTTCTAGGTTGCAACACCCCCATGATACATCTTCAAGGATATGAACATGTACGGCTAAGCACAATTAATAACAGTGCATCTAAATTCCAAAATCAATCTCCGTAATAGCCTATGTGTTTCCCACTGCCAAAGGAGCCCTTTAGAGTAGTGAGAGAAGATCTTCACCCTGAAACCCACAGCGTCCCTTTTCAGCAGGAAGTAGCTAAGAGAATACGCCATCCCCTTTTCCTTATAAATCAGGGTGAAGTCTCTCTCAGGGAATGGCAAAGGACACACTGACAAAGGAGATTAATCAGAACTGGCTTTGTCAAGCACTGTGGCAATTGGACAATTAAAACAGACATTCAGAGGGCGGGGGAAGAAGAACAAACTGGGGAGGAGGGTAGAGAGAATGGTGCAGCAATGAAGGAATGAAAACCCAAAATCCCTGTAAATGTTCATTAAAACTAATAAAATTTTATAATTTTTAAAAAATGTATACAAACATTGTATGCAAAGCAATATAAAATAAAAACAACTTTTTAAATAAAATTCAACATAAGTTTGCTGGAGTTAAATCAATATATCTACCAGAAGAGTCTAAGAAGAAGAAAAAAAACCTCTAAGAGCCTCCTGGGCTTTTCTACTTTCTAGAGAGGTTGCCTCCATTCTTTATTGTATCTTTTTTATTACTATTATTATTAATTTCAATAAACATTTAAACAAATAGAATTAAAAAAGAGGAAAGACTAAACTGATATCAGAACAGACTCTGAAACTTGCACAGGAATGAAAAGGAGCCAAAACAAGAGGAAGCCAGGCAGAGGTATGAGAGCGGAACAGAAGACTTTCACAGCAACATTGTGAAAAATCTTTTGATTGTATTAATCAATCATAATTAATGTCCTAGAACAAAATGCATTTGAATGATTGGGGGGAAAAAACTAAGGGCAGCATATCTCAGAAGGCAGGAAGGTATTAGAAAGAAGGTCAAATGGAAACAGTACACACAGGGAGGAGTGGGGAAGAGTGCTGTTTCATTATAGGGTTTGCAGTCAATCCATGTCATGAATCAAAATGTGCAGGAATTACTGAATGAAACCCCAATTTTCTCTATAAACTTTCATCCAAATCACCATTAAAAGTTTAAACCAAGCCAAAGCCTTGGGGATGTTGAAAGACAAGATGTGGAAAGTAGGAGGCATAGACCTTAGAGAATTATTCTAAGTGGGAAGGTCAGGAAGGGCCTCTCTGCAGACAGGTTATTTGAGTCAAGACCTGAAGGAGGCGATAGAGTGAGATCTGGAGATAGCATTCTTGGTAGAGGAAACAGCCAGTGCAAAGGCCCTGGGGTAGGACTATGACTGGTGGGACCAGTATGGGGACTTGTTGTTGTGTACTGTTGAGTTGGAACCAACCCATAACTGACCCTCCAGTGGGTTTTCAGAGGCAGTTAATCACAAAGGAGGAGATTGCCTATCCTTCTGCGTCGGAGCAGCTGGTGGCCTTGAACTCCATGCCTTTGCGTTTGCAGTGCAGCTTCTTGCCATTAGACCACCAAAACTCTTTAGTATGGAGTCTAGTGGGGTACTAATAGGTCTAGATGGTTGAGACCTTTGGGCTTCAGTGAGAGGTTTGGATTTGATTTCAAAGATGTTTATGGACACGCCTCAGAAATGATCCAGCATGCCCTGGAAGCAATGGAAATATTTGCTGGGAGGGGACAGACATTCAATGGACTGTGTCCTGCCTCTTTAGCCTTAAGGCTTCCAAAGCTCTTCTCAGAAGTCCCGGGGCACAGTGGATTCATGCCGGAAGAAGCTGGAACAGTGTGACACTCTGTGGAACAGCACAAAGCATTCTGGAACCTTTGGCTCTGTGGCCAGCTGGGCCTAGATTTGCAGGCCTCCTTGCTCACCTTCCTCCAGCCTGGAGCTCTGAGTTGGCCACAGAAAGACTAAACTGTCCCCCACCCCATGCTGTCCTTTCACTAGGCAGCAAAGAGCCCACCATCCTGGGCAGAGGAGCCCAAACTTTCCCCAAACAACTCACACCTCTTCTGCACCCGACCTCCAGTTAGACAGGGGACCTGCTCTGCCCCCAACCTTTATTCATAAAACTAGATAAGTTTGGTTCAAATCCACCAGATGCTCTGCCAGGGAAGGAGGGACAATCTCCTCCAGTACCAGTCAGATCTGATTTGACGGTACACGCATAGAAAAATAATAAAATAAAAAAAAATTTTAAAAAAGCAACTAGATAAGTTGATGTCCATCAAGCAGATGACATCTTCTTGGTGGGGCCCAGGAAGAAGACACAGAACTAGCTGGGCCTCAGTTTTCCCCATCTGTGGAATGGAGACCTGTGTGCACAACACCATTCACTGCCTTTATTCAACACTGAGTTGTCCCCAGGCCTTGTTCCCAGGCACCAAGGCCTTGCCCTTTGCCCCGACCACAGCTGCACCGGGCACTATTTATTCTCTGCTTGCCTGACCTGGTGCCACTTCTGTGAAAACCACAGCTTGATGCCCTTATCTGCTATCGGTGGCAAGCAAGGGTGGTTTGGGGCCTCTTGCACTTCTCAGAAGAGCTCGTCCGTGTCATCATGGGGTGGCTGGCTGGTACAAACCAGCCCGGTTATCAGGGCCCATCTCCGTGCGGGCTGATGGGGCCTTCGTGAACCCAACGGCTTGTTAACTGGGGCACATGGTGAACATTCTCAGGCCCTGGGGGTTCCTGAGTCAGGGCTGGGGAGGTGGATACACTGGGGCTTCCAAGAGGGCTTCCTGGAGGATGAAGCGCTGAAATGGCAGGCTTAGGAGAAAGGAAGTGAGATGCCCTGAAGAAAGTGAGACTGGAAGGGCAGGCAGCAGAACTCACCTGGGAGAAGACTTGGAGGCGAGGCGCTCTGGCAGCTTTCAGTTACTACGTGGAGCCTATCCTGAGGTGGCTTAGCGGGTGGGGAGTTGAACTATCAACACAAAGATGTGTGGTTCAAATCCACCCGCTGCTCTGTGGGAAAAAGATGGACAATCTCCTCCTGTGTGACTTACAGCTTCTGACAGCCCACTGGCGGGTGAGCTGTGAGTCGAATCTGACTTTATGGCAATGAGCTGACTATTCTGAGGCAAGGTTTAAGGCAGGAGTGAGAAAGTCCCCAGGGTGGTACAAATGAGAACGTGTTCAGTTACTACCTGCAAGGTTGGAGGTTCAAGTCTACCCATGGTACTTCCAAAGAAAGGCCTGGAGACTCAAGAAGTCACTGCCATGAAGACCCGACAGAGCACAGCTTCACTCTGCAAACAGGCCATAAAGGGTCAGGTTCAATGCCAAATATTTTGGTTTCTGTCACACCTAAGGTACCAATGTTGATCTACTACTATTAACGTAACCCCAGACTTTGTTCAAATGTAACTAACTTTTCCACTATTTCCTTTTCCTGCCCAAGGATCTCATAATACATTTAGACATTCGGCTCTTTGGAAAATAGGAATTCTACATATTGGACCTCTGGCTGTGAAGCTAGAGAAGACAAATGGAAGGGGGCCTGTGAAGCCCTGTCAGGTCGCAGGTGACCAGGGAACCTCCAAGAGGATCCAAAGCTCGCAGATCAAGGAGGACGGTAGGAGTGGAGAGCACATTGCGGCTTGATCTGAAGGATTTTGTAAGCCAAGCCAGGGTGACGGTCCCAGCAGACTGCTTTACAGGCAGTGAGCTCCCTGTCCTGAGGGGCATGTAAGGGAGTTGTTGTCCAAGGGCTGGAGGGGATTTTACAGGGCTCTTGAGTCTGCAATGGGATCAGCTCTGGATCAATACTTCCCTCCAGCCTCTGGATGTGGAGTGAGTTCTTCGCAGAGCCTCCTGCCTCTCACCTGCTCTCACCGCCCTCCCTCTCGGTGTCTGAGAGGCTGACTCTCACTGGACCAGTGAGCTCCCCTCTCCGAGCCTCAGTTTTCCCATCTGTAAAACCAGGCTTCTGCTTCGCACTATGACAATAAAAGGAAGCGAACAACAGAGAATAACAAGTGTTGGCGAGGAGGTGGAAAAATCGGAACCCTTAGTATTGCTGGTGGGGATGTAAAACAGCTCAAGCCGCTGCAGAAAACAGTGAGGCGGTTCTTCAAAACACTAAACCGAGAATCATCCCGCTGACCCGGTGATCCCACTCCTGAGGAATGAAAACAGACACCCACACAGAAACTCGCACCCCAGTGACCATAGCGACACTATTTACAGCAGCCAAACCGTGAAAACAACGCAAACGACCATCAAAGGATGAACGGATAAATGGATAAACAGTGTGGTCTGCTGGTATGAGGGCCAAGTCTCCAGCCACAGGACTGAAAGGCTGATACCTCCTTCAGTGGTGCTATGTGCTGACATTGAGATGCACCCTCCAGTGGATTTTCAGAGGCTGCAAGAGGAGGTGGCCCAGCAGTCTCCTGCTGAGCAGATAGGAGATTTGAACCACCAATCTTTGGGTTGGCAGTGCATCTCTAACCACTAGGCCACCAGAACACCCTCAATCACTGGAAGAAGCCAGACCAAAAAAAATAAAAAAGATTACATGTACATTGTGATTCCATTAATATGAAATATCCAGGCAAATTCATAGATACAGAAAGTAAATTAGTGGTTGCCAGGGATTTGAGGGTTGGGATAGGGAGTGACTGCTCATAGGTGTGGGGTTTCTTGCTGAGGTAATGAGAACATTCTAGAGTATTCTAGAAGCAGATAGAATTTGGTGGTTGTAGGACTCCATGGATGCCATAGCACTTTAAAACGGTGTACTTGGTTACTTTGTTTTGTGACTTTTATCTCAGTTTTTAAAATTTAAAAAAAAATCTGAGGCAGCCACTGTATTCATCACCCCCCCTAAAGCAGTGGTCCCACCACACTGCCTCCTGCCCGGCTGTCACGGGGCACCCGTGGCCCCCGCCCACCTCCCCCAGGTGGTGGTGCCTGAGCCAGGGCGGGGGAGGGAGAAGCGGTCCAGAGTGACAGATTTGCATCGGCCACTTTTACATAAAAATCTTTCCAGGCTGTGCCCAGCGGTCCCTGAAGCCGGACGTGGGGTCAGGCCTGGGGAGTGGCCTCATGGGGGCTTCCGCAACAGCGGCCAGCCCGCTGGTTCCTGTTTTGGGGGAATGTTATCTCTGCGAGCTTCTTAGAAAGAGCTGAGGTGGGGGGACCTGCAGTACCCTACAAGCCCCAGTGACCACCTGTGCCCGCTTGTCCCCAAGACAGGTGGGCAGTGGGCAACAGGGGAGTGAAAGGGGGACAATGACAGTGCCTACCTGTCTGCCCAGCGTGTGCCAAGCTCAGGCCCTTCATATGTGACACCTTATCTCTTGGGACTCCTTGGAACTGGGACACCCCTAGCCCCATTCTACAGCTGAGAAGATAGAGGGGAGCTTTGAGAAATGGCTGATAGGCTGAGGTTCAAGCCATTTCTCGGTCCTAAGCCCAGTCTTTTTTTCTTTTAATGAAAAACTGGAAACTATTTTTTTTGTTGATTATTTATTATTATTATTATTATTATTATTGTTGTTGTTGTTAAGTGATATCAAGTCATAGACGAGTCATAGCGACCCTATGAACAAAAGACCTCACCACTTGTATAACTTTTATAATTTCTCTTAGTTCATAGCGTTTCCAGAGGCAAGCTATTTTGGAAGTGGATGCCACCCCTGCTTCCAAGCTTGTTTTAATCAGGGAGTTCCACCAAACACTGTCCACCATGGGTAACCTTTATAGCATTTGACACATCAGTGTCACAGTGTTTAGCACCACAGCAACCACGAGTTACTTCAGTACAGCAAATGGACAGACCAGTGCTGTACCACTAGAAGAATGTTTGACCAAAAACAATTAAAACAAGGCCTGAGGGCTGCAGATTAAAATCACCCACCTTTGGCTTGGTAGCATCACTTTCTATCCACTAGGCCAACAGCGCTCTTTCTATGACTCACAGCAATTCTATGAACAACAGATCTAACCTTCGCCCTATCCGTCCCCACAATCTGAGGCACGCTCGAGCCCATAGCTAGTCAACGTATCAATCCATCGTGTTGAGGATCTTCTTTTCTTCTCTGATCTTCCTCTTCTCTCAACATTTATTTAGATTATACTAGCTTATTTACAAAATTTGAATACATTGTCTTCCAGAACAGATTCTTCCAATTTCCCTCACCCCTCATTAAATTGTACAACTCCTGGCAAGCTCTGGTGGCCTAGTGGCAAGAAGCTGCACTGCAATCTCAGAGGTGCACAGTTCGAATCCACCAGATGCTCTGCTGGAGAAGGAGGACCAAGCTCCTCCTGTACCAGTCAGATCTGATTTGGCGGTACACACACACACACAAATAATGAAATAAAATAAAAAATTTAAAAAAAAAATTGTACAACTCCATGATTAATCCTCCCCCCCATATCCTCATCCCTCTGCTTCCTCCCTCACCCAGATCCTATACTCATTCTACAACAATGGTTTTATACAGTATTTGTCCTTGTGGGACTGAATTAGTTCTCCGCACAATGCTCTCCAGTCCCTCCCAAGTTAGGTGATAATTTACAAAATCATTGCTCCTGTGTGCTGTGTAGTATTCCACTGTGTGAATGGACCACAACTTCTCAATCCATTAGTGGAAACTGTTTTTGTTTCTCATTCCACTTATTTATTGGAAGATAATGGCACTAGGTTGCCATGGGAGCGTTCTGGTGGTCTAGTCCACAGGGGTTCATGCAGCCAACCCAAAGGCAGTGCCAGTCTGTCGGTTGGAACCCTCCAGCAGCTCAGCAGGAGAAAGACGCACAATCTTCCTCCCTCCCCCACAATTTACAGCCTCCAAAACCTGCCGGAGCATGAGCTGTGAGTCGGTTCCCAGCCCTTGGCTATGAGTGAGAGTTTGACGCCTGTGTCTTAGCACTTCCAGACCTGACGATGACTTATCATCTCTACCTCTGTGGCTGAAGTTCACAGTGGCACAAACAGTGAAGTGCTAGACTTATAGCCAGAAGCTTGGCAGTTCGATGATCCCGATAGAAGTGTCTCAAAAGACAGGCCTGCTGACCTGCCTCTGAATGGTCGAAGCCTTGAAAACCCTAAGAAGCAACTCTCTGCAGGAGTCGGATCACCTGCTATGCATCTGAAAGTCAGGCAATGAATAAGAATGACAGAAGAAGAAGATGCCTTTGAGCTGTGGTGTTGGAGAAGTGCACTGAATATCTGAGGGACTGCTGAGAGAACAGACAGATAAGTCTCGGAGAAAGTGCAACCAGGGTTCTCCTCCTTACAGGAGGATGATGAAGCGTCGTCATCTTGCATACTTTGGGCATGTTGCTTGGAGAGGCCAGTCCTTGGGGGAAACGTGCTGGGAAAGGTGGGAGCATCAGTGAGAGAGAGGAAGACCTCAGCAAGGTGGATTGACAGTTACTCTAACAATGGGCTCAGGTACCTCAGAGCGGACGAGATCCATCGTTCAAAGGGTCTCTGCGAGGCATGACAGACTTGACAGCCTCTAACAACATGCTTTAAATCTCTAAGTTATTTTTATCTCCTTCCTCTCTTCTTCTGTGTAATCATTGTAGTAAAAACACACTCAACTCAACACACAGCCGCTGAACAGTTTGTCCCTGTGCACTGCCTTCTTCTGTTTAGCCAGCGTGTTCCTCCACCATTACCATAAACCCACTGTCCCTGAGCAAAAACTCCCTTCTCCTCCCACTGCTGGAAACCACATCTTCAGTTTCTGAATATTTCACACAAGGGAGGTCCCAGGCAATCTGCCTTTCGGCTGCAACTGCCGTATTTCACCTGGTGTACCGTTTGCAAGTTTCCCTCATGCTGTGGCTCCTTGTGGTTACGCTTTTGGCTATTAACAGAAAGGTTGGTGGTTCAAACTTGCAGTGTCTCTGTGGAAGAAGTGACCCGGCAATCTATACCTGGATCTGCAGCCTTGGAAACCCGACTTCGTTCTATTCTTTTTAAAATTATCATTATTGTTGTGAGTTTAAAAGTTTACAGAGAGGCTGTGTTTTCATTCATTCTTTGTTGCATTTTCCTCCTTTCTCTTCCCTTCTCCCTCCTCCAGTCTTCTTTGCAATGCATCTCTTGTGGCAGATTGTTGCCATAGAGATAATATCAGTCATACATTCCTGACAGTTCTTCTCATCTGTTCCAATGCCGTGTTCATTATCTATCCAATCTTTTCCTTTCTCCCCTCTGCTCCTCATGTCAGTCCTGTTTTACAACAGCAGTGTCATGCATCATGCAGTATTTGTCCTTTCGTGACTGAGATATTTCACTCTGTTCTGTTCTGTCCTGTCCTGGAAAGTTGCTATGAATTGGACTCAATTTGAAGGTACAAACTATTCTGTTGTGCAGATATCCCACATTCTGGGGCTGGGCTTTTGAGACAAGAAAGGGATGGGCTGATGCTGAGAGTATCAAGAGTATTGTGGCGAGAGTTTCATGTGGACAGGCACCAACATGAAAGTGTGTCTGTGACAGTGAAGCTGGTCATCTCAACTCGGGGGATAGGTGCAGGTCCAAGTGGAGGTGGAGGTATGAGGCAGCAAAGGCCTGTGGTGAGAATGGACTTGGTAGGACCCCTCCAATTCCGGCCAGGTGAACGGGGTAGACAAGGGCACCTCCAGAACCAGGTGGCAGCTCCTCCGAGCTCCAGGGGTGGGCACCCCTTGACAGGGAGCCCTTCCTGCCACGCTCTCTTTCCTGCCGTGGTCTCACCTCACAGACCGCATTTGCATGCTCAAGACATTTCTTCTTTTTAAATACTCTTACCTTCTGCCTTCTTTCTACTCAGAGTCACATTTGGTTTGGACTCAGGGTGTCCCCTCCCCACAGCCACTACCACCACCACCTGACAATTTCCTGGGTTTCTCAGAAAGCTGTTCCTCGCCTCAGTGGGACAGACTCCTCTCGCCTGACTCGGCTGGAGTCACGGTGAAGACAACATTAAATATCATTGTCTTTGTTAACTGCTATGGGACCAGGCCTGACTCAGGGGGACCCCGTGAACAAGAAGTTCCCAAACACCGCCCGTCCTGTGCCATCCCTACAACCAGTTGCAGAACAGGCAACTGTGATTCATAAGGGTTTTGTGACTGATTTTCAAACGTCTTTTGCCAGGCCTTTTTTCCTAGTCTTTTTTCGTCTAGAAGCTCCGCTGCAACTTGCTCACCATCGCAGAACCATCCACACCTAGACTGATGGCTGCACCTAAGGCTTATTGAGTGGGGCTCAAACCTGAGTCTCTTACACGGAGGCTGAGAATTTTCCATGAAAACATCAATGTCCCTCTCTTTTTAGCAACACTGAATTGTTTATTGAGCGCCTCCTGGAGGCTCCTGAGGAGGAGCCATGGAGCCCTCCCAGTGTCCCATTTCACAGATAAAAGATGTTGATGTCAGAAAGATCAGACTGTGTGACTCAAACCTAGAACCCAGGACATTGTGTACGAGGATTCTGCCTACCCTCCAGGTGTGTATGAAACGCTTGCAAATGTGGGCTGGGAAGAAACACAGCTGGATGAGCTTGAGTTGAGCCTCCAACACTTATCTGTGGCCATACTGCCTGGCCTGGCTGGGCCTCAGTTTCTCCCTTTGGCAAATGGACTGGACGACTGTCATGGATTGAATTGTGTCTCCCTACATATGTATCTCTTTGACTGGGCTGTGATTCCTGGTGGTTTGGCACGTATGCAATGATGTAATTTGGCAGTTGATGTAATGATGTCATAATCCTCTGTGATGACTCTGATGTGATCAGCTAATCCTTCGTAAAGGGAATAGGGAATAGAATTGGAAGCGACACACCCCAGATCCCAGCCCTGATCCCATGTAAGGGGAGTTTCTCTATCAATTCTCTTCCCTCTGTCTGGAACCAAGTTGGTTGCTAGCTTCTGGGTCCATGAGTTGTATTAATAGAGCTATACAAGTTCTGGTGGTTCATTGTTGTTGTGTACCACCGAGTCACAACTGACCCATAGCTGACCCTCCGGTGGGTTTTCAGAGGCAGTTAATACACAGGAGATCCATCCTTCTTCCGTGGGGCAGCTGGTGGATTTGAACCACACGCCTTTGGGATTTCAGCGCAGCTTTTTATCACTAGGCCACCAGAGCCCCCTTCTGGTAGTGTTGTTGTTATTGTTGTTGTTAAGTGCCGTCGAGTCGCAGGCCACTCATAGCGACCCTATGAAGGAGAGTCCTCAATGCTTGGGTGTCTTTCATCCTCTCTCCGGTCTGGAAGTGTAGTGGTGAGAAATTGCACTACTCACTTACCTCTGACAGCTCTGAGTTGGTTCAGACTCAGTAGCACGTAACAGCAACACAACAGCTTCCAGCATGAGAGAGCTGATTTTTCTCCCCATTCTGGGCTGGTTAAAGCCAGAAGGCAGCTTCTGTTCCTGCTACTTTGAAATAGAGCGTGCCGTCTATGTCCATATACCACCCTGACTGTGCCCGATCTCGTCTGAAATAGAGCATGCAGATGGCAGTGGGTCTGGTGAAGACCGTGTGTGTGTGTGTGTGTGTGTGTGTGTGTGTGTGTGTGTGTAATGTGTTACTTGCATGTACATATACATGTGTATGGAGTAGGAGGAGGACATATGAGTGTGTGTGTGTATGTGATTGTGGGGTGTGTTTACTTGTGTACATGGGCTTGAGCATGTGAGTGTGTGCATGGGAGAGTGTGTACATGTCAGTGTGTGCATGTATGTGCATGCTTGCTCCAAGGTGGTGTCTTGTGGGTACTGATGCTTTTGGGGTGATTAACTGACAGAACAGTTCAAAGGGATACCAGCCTACATGCCCCCCAACTTGGCAATTAGTTAAGTAGGTTCTCAGAGTTGATGGCGGGCCAAGAGAGGGTGTCTGGCCTCAGACAAGATTAATCTCGCCCAGCAGGCTTGTAGACCAGTGTGCGGGGAGCAGAGACTTCAGGGGACACACGGTCACATTCTCTGTGGAGACACAGCAAGGGCCAGTGAGGAGCAGTAACTTGCTGAAGCTCACTTAGCTAAAATTGGCTTTCCAGGCACAAAGGGCTTCGCGCTCTCGGCTGGGCCGAGTTTAGCTTGAGTTAAATGCAGCCTGGTTGCCCCCTCAGGCCAGCTGCAGCTGCCGGGTAGGGGGCCCGGCACGCTCCAGCACCCGCGCTGTGCTGCCCAGGGCTGCAGGTGTGGGCTGCCCACTTTACATGCCATGCTCTGTCTCCTCCGCCTCGCTCCCCAGGAAAGAGTCCAGGGTCTGAGTGGAGCCTCTCCAGCCTGCAAGCTCTCGGGTTCAATTTCACTTCTGCGTTTCACTTTTACTGGTTCTGACAAAACGTGCACGTGAACCAGGAATGGAGCGAAGTTACTGAGCCTGGATGGCTCTGCTCTGACCAGCGAAGAGGAAGCGGGTGGACCCAGCCTCCAATCTCACCCTGCCACTGGACTGCCAAATGCCTTGGGGAACTGGGCTCAACCCCCGAGAAGTGCATCAGGCGGGGTGTGTGTGTGTGTGTGTGTGTGTGTGTGTGTGTGTGGTGTGTCCAGATTCAGCTCTGTTCTGGCTGCTGTGTGTTCTAAGCAGGTTCCTTGCCCTCTCTGGGCCTCAATTCTCTCTTCTGTATAATGGGCGTTATACAGAATGGAGTCACTAGGCATATACACTATAAACATACTTAGCTGCTGATTAAAAGGTTGTTGGTTCGTGTCCACTCAGAGATTCCACAGAAGAATGATTTGGCAGTTGCTGACCAATCAGCCCCGGAAACTTTGGAGAGAATATTCTAGTCCGATACACTGGAACAGAGATGACTCAGGGCCAACTTGCCAGCAGCTGGCTTGGGGGTTTTGTTTATAAGGGGAGTGATTACAAGTGCATCTGGTTGTTCTGATGAAACATTTGGGCCAGACCAGTCAGGGGGCTTGCGGGTTTAGCTCTGCATGGGCTGCATGTTCTTGATTTTAAGGAAACTGTGAGGCTGGCTCTGGAATGCAGAGTGCTGGGTCCAAAGCGAGGGAGGATCGGGCCTGCCCCACTCCTCCAGAACAGGCTCTGCGCCCCTGCTGATGTGTTTGGAGACCGGTCTGTGTTACAGGCTAAGGCTCGGTGGGCCAGAGATCCCTCCCTGTCGCTCAGAGAGCAGGTGGCCACACCAGACATTAACTGGGGTCCACCAGACCAGAGCTGGGGCCTCAGGCCTACCATGACACTCGGACAGAGCCCACCCTGCGCTACCACCCACAGTCAGGTCCTAGGTCCCACATCCCAGCTGCTATGGGGCAGCGGGACCGCCGGGGGAAGTGCAGCCGAGGCTTCCCCCGGGGAGCTGCTGGTGGCTGAGCTGGGTTTATATAGTGCCTCCCAAAATATCTGGACGTGGATAGGCCAAGGCGGGCGCGGGCGCGGCTGGGCCAATGGCCACAGCTTCCTGGACTGCCAAGATGTTTCCTGCCGATAGCCAGGCCAGAGGCTTTATCTGTGACCCTGAGGCCACGTGGGGGACAGCCATCCTACCCAGGGGACAGGCTGTCCTGGCCTGGGCTAAGACTTCGAGGAGCCCAGGAGGGGGTCCGAGCAGGATCCTGCAGGTAGTGATGGGGGCGGCCCTGTATGGAGAGGCCGGCCGCTGCAGGTGGAGTGTAGCTCTGGGGTTCGATGGCTGTGTGGCCCCAAGTCTTGCCTCCAGTGGCGAAGGGAGCATGTCCATTTTTATCGCTCATCCCCCAAATATTCCCTCAGCCTGCAAAATGCCCCAGCATGAGGGCTACAAAGACGCCTCCAGGTGTGCAACACTGGGGTGTGGCTGGAGGAATCCCGAATGTCTGTCTGGAGAAGGGACATCACTGCTGGGGTTTAGCAGATACATATGAGTTCACCAGACAGATGATGTAGATGGGATGTCCAGCCTGAGGGAACAGCAGGTGCGGCTGCTTGGAGTCAATGGATCATTATCTCCATTTCACAGAAAAACGCAGGTTCCAAGAGGAGGTGATGCTAGGGCCTCATACCTGGCCGTTTCCCTGCCCCTGCTGACCAAGGCCCGAATACCTGGAGGAAACTCATGAGGGATCTCAGTGGTGAGCTTGGGACCTGGACAATGGGCCTAAAGTGGCTTCTAGGGTTTTCTTTGTCTTCTCAGCCCAACTATGGTGTCCTTGGGGCTCTGGTGGCTGGAGCCAAAGACTGATTAGAGGTTCAGGGGAAAGGCAAGACTCAAAGTGAACCCTAGGACCACAGGTGGGTCTGGAACCAGGTCCTAGATCGGCCTCTGTCTTGCAGGATGGTTTTGGGGAACCCCTTGCTCCCTCTGATCCCCAGTCTCTCTGACCAGATGCTGCCAAGCTCTGAGACTTTCTAAGGATGTCCATTCTCTCCCTGCCTTCGGGGAGGCTCAGTGTCTCCAGGTGTTGGCTCCCAAGTGCTGTGCACCCCAAGAAACCAGCCTTGGTCCCCTCTTCACTGTCTCCTTCCCAGGCTCAGGTCAGGTTTTGGACTTTTGTGGAACAGAACAAGAAGACAAGGAGGCTGAGAGATGAGAGGCCTGTGGGTTTGGGCCTCCCTTAAAATATTTTTCAAGAGATATGAGCCAACTGTGGAATGTAGACATTGCCTTTAGGGCTAAGCCACTGGATTTTCTGGTCACAGGACATGAAAATGTCTGGCCAGTGTACTTGGACAGATGTGAGTCTGAACGTGTCCATGGTAGCTTTGTGGAAACACCCTAGTTATCCACCCACAGAGGATGGATAAACACAGTGTGGTCTATCACCCAGTGGAATAGTATTCAGCTGTGAAAAAGGAATGAGGCACTATACCTGGTACAATGTGGATGCTGAGTGAAGGAGGTCAGACAGAAAAGAACAAACCCTGTATGGTCCCACCTACACAGCATAGCCAGAAAGGGCAAGTGTAACCAGTTTATCAGTGGTGGCCTGTGGCTGGAGGAAGGAGGATGGGGAGGTATTGCTTAAGGGGCCTTGGGTTTCTGTTTAGGGTGATGAAAACAATTGGAAACGGAGTGGTGATGATTGCACAACATAACACATGCAATCGATGCTGCTGAATGGTACACTTAAAAATGGCTAAATGCCAACTGTTTGGTGACATATGTTTTTCCACAGTAAAATACAGATATGAAGGAAAGGAGTGAGGTTCTGATTCAGGGTACAACCTGGGTGAACCTCACAGAGGTGATGGAAAGTAGCCAGTGAAAGACCACAGGGTCTGATTCCACTGAGACGAAATCTCTAGAACAGGCAGGTGCATGGAGACAGGAAGCAGGCCCTGGGCTACTGGGGGCTTGGCAGGACCTGGGGTGACTGCGAATGGACACTCCCACTCTTTGGGGGGGTGAGGATGCTCTGGGGCAAGATGGAGGTGTGTGTGCCCAGTGTGGTGACCGAATGAACTAAATGCCACTGAGCTCTGCATGGGGCTGGTATGTCAATTTCACCCCAATCACAAAACTTTTTAAAATGTCTGGCAATTTTCCAGAGTGGTTTGTGGGCAGTTTGATGGGTTATATTTTCTCCTTCACTTAAAATCACTAACTTTTAGGCAGACTGTCTGCTGATTGTGATGGGAAGGGCTGTTTTGGGCTTGGGGTGCAGCTCCTGGGACCCCCCCCCACCTGTTTTCTCCCTTGATGAATTGAAAAGGCTGTAGTTCTCACAGATCTTTGCATACCTCTCTCAGCACCACTACACTCTCTCGCTGAGCCTCTTTGACAGGATAGGGTGACCCCATTTCCTAGGTAGATGGACATCCCGGGGTACCTTTGGTACTCACGTGCACGGCACCCTCCCACCCCGTGGCTTGTGCCATGTGGTTCTGCAATGTGACCGCATGCCTGGCCAGCGCACACCCCCACTCACGTGGTCTGACGCCTGCCTCCTGCGCAGGGGCTGCTGGGAAGTGATACCAGGTGCAGCCTGTTTCTCTTGGGTGGGAGCAGAGCCAAGGGAGCGATGGGAATGGGAAGTGCTCCTGACTCCAGGCCCTTCCGAGGGCAGCAGGAGAGGGGATGGACTGTCCAGGGGGCCGCCCAGGAGGAGGTGGAGACATGGGAGACATTCTGTGGTCTCCAGAGCTGGGGCACCTCGCTGCTGCTCTCTGACCTCAGGCGTCATCTATGAAGTGGGCTTGGTAGCAATGGCTGCTTCTGAGAGCGTGCCTAAGGGGCAAAGGAAGCCAAGGAGGGGCTGAGTTTTCAACAGCAGATCTCTAAGCCTGTCTTCTGAGGCACCTCTGAACGAGCTGGAACCAACCTTTCCATCAGCAGAGGCACATTCAACGACTTCTTCTCTTGAGTCACCACTGAGTCTGATCTATCTCCTGGTGACCCCAGGTGTACAGAGCGGAACTGCTCTCTTGGGTGTTTGAGGCTGTGCCCTTTTGGAAGCAGATCACCAGGACTTACTTTTAAGGTGCCCTGGAGGGTTCAAACTACTAACCCTTCAGTTCATTGGTGCCATCCAAAGGACTTCCCTTTTGGTCAAACCACTGGCAAACTCTAGCTTATCCTTCAAAACCCTGCTGCAATGCCTCTTCCTCCAGGCAGCCCTTTCTGACTTTACAGGGAAGATCCCAGCTCTGCTTCTGGGGCCTCTGGTCCTCTCTCTGGGCGCAGCCTCAACTCTTCAGACTGAGGGTGTCAAGGGTGAGGTTGAGCAAGGAAGTGGGGCCTGGAAGTAGGGAACTCTACTTCAAGGGAGCAGAAGAGAGTTGGGGGGGTTGGTGTGGAGAAGGAGTTGTACTGTCAACCTAAAGGCATGTGGTTCGAATCCACCAGCAGAATCCACAGGAGAAAAAAGGGCGATCTCACATACTTTAAATCCACTGGAGGGTCAGCTATGAGTTGGTTCCAACTTGAAGATACAGAACAACAATAACAACATAGGTATTACTAAGGTCACCAAGGGATATAGAGGCATTTAACTCTGGTGACACTCATATGAGTTGGGGCGGGGGAGTGCAGAGGAAGGGGAAAATGGAGTGAAAGATGTTGGCTAGACATTGTCTGCCAGCGGCTCAGAGCCTGGGAGGAATGCGCACGTGGTGTCTGTGTGTGGTGTCTGTCTGTTGCGTGTGTATCTGTGCATTGCGTGTGTGGTTGTGTGTTGTAGGTGTGTAACGTCTGTGTTGTACGTGGGTCTGTCACCGGTGTGGCTGTGATATCTATGTGTGCTGTGTTGTATGTGTGTGTGGTGTCTGTGCTGTACACATGGGCCTGCCTGTGGCAGGTGTGGTGTGTCCTCTGTGTGTGTGTGTTACGTTGTGTGTATAGGTGTGTGCTGCATGCATGTCTGTGTTGCGTGTATTATATGTCCTCTGTGTGTGTGTGTTACGTTGTGTGTATAGGTGTGTGCTGCATGCATGTCTGTGTTGCGTGTATTATATGCTGTGTGCATGCACGTGTGTGCTGTACCTGTGTGTTTTAGTGTATTCTGGATCTCTGTGTGTGAGCACGCACAGACGTACATGGCCTTTTGAGGAAGTGAACCTGGGGGTCGGATGCGTGGCCCCTGCAGGCACTCTCTCGCCACAGCCTCCCGCCCACAGCTGCTCTGTGTGCAGGCCTAAGTGGGGTTCACTCTCTACCCGCACCCAGGCCCCTCTGCTCTCCATCACCCCGACAGGGCCCCTCAATGTACTAATATTCAATACTCCTCTCCAACACTGCAATTCAAAACCACTGAATCTTCTTCAGTCTTATTCATTTGTTGGCCAACTTTCAGATGCATCAGAAGCAACTGAAAATATCTAGGCTTGTATCAGGGGTGCCTTAGTCTTTAAACTGGCATCCTTGCTCTTGAGGACCTTGGAGAGGGCCTTGATGGCAGATTTTGATTTTTTTTTATCGCAGTCTTTTAAAAACATTTTTAAAAATTAATTTTAATGAAAATTTACAAAGACTTAGGGTTTCCAGTCATTCATTGTTGCACTTTTCTCCCTTCTCACCCCTCTCCCAGTCCACTCTTTTCCTTGAAAAGAAAGAAAAACTCTTTGACTGTTAGACAACCCCTCACCCCGCAAGTTAACTCCATTATGCAGCCTTCACTCTGGACTTCTGAAAAATATTGAACGCTTCACAAATTTGCGTGTCATCTTTGCACAGGGGCCGTGCTAATCGTCTCTGTATTGTTCCAATTTTATTTTATGTGCTGCCAAAGTGAGCACAGATTTTTAGATTTCTTGACAGCTGTTAACAGGGGACTGTAGACCCAAGTAAAATGAAATCATTAACAACTTCCATCTTTTCCCCATCCATCATGATGTTGCAGATTTTTGTTTTCTTTTTTTTTTTTTTTGGAGAGAACAAAAGATTATAATCCAGATTAATAACAGAATACATTCAGAACAGCTTCCAAAATTCGCTCGTAGGCAACCTAACCTAAAAGCCTTGTGGCTTTCGGCCAGAGTTCCCAAGTTCCCAGTCCTGTCAATATAGCCTTCTCACCCCTAGGAGTCCAACAGAGTTCTCAGTCCTGTCAATACTGGCTCTTCCCACAAGCTCTCATCTCACATCAGGTCTTCATTTCGTCCATAGGTGCGGCCAGATCAAGACGGGTGTCCTACCTTCTGCTTCTTTTTTTTTTTTAATTTTTTTAATTTTTGTGTGTGTACCGTCAAATCAGATCTGACTGGTACAGGAGGAGATTGTCCCTCCTTCCCTGGCAGAGCATCTGGTGGATTCGAACCGTTCGCCTCTGGGATTATAGTTGCAGCTCCTTGCCACTAGGCCACCAGAGCTCTCCTTCTCCTGCTTCTTTAATGGGACTGGAAGATCTGTCCACTGGAAGATCTGTCCAGATTTCTGGTTTCTTGAGATTAAGATGTAATCCATGTTGAACTGATCTCCTGCAACAAATGCTTTAAATCATCTTCACATCCTGCGAGCAAGATTGTGTCATCTGCAGGTCGTTGATGAATCTTCCTCAGTCTTATATTCTTCTTATGACTCTTCCTGCTACATTCTTTGCCATACAGCCAGGCTTCTCAAATGATTTTCTCAGCATGCAGATTGAATAGGTGTGGAAAAGGATACAATCCTGACACACACCTTTAGCGATTTTAAACCTCTCAGATAGCACAGGGGAACAGTTTCTTGGTCTATGTATGTGAATAGACATTCATACACACAAATATATATATATATGTGAAGGTGCATATATATTTCTTCACTATGAAAGTGAACATATATGCATGTTGTTTAATGTGTGTTACATGTATAATAGATATATTTGTATTACACATCCACTAAAGCAAAACAAATCATTGTTGTATATAGCTGATCTGATTCTGGCCGGAGACCCTACAAGACAGCATGAAATTCCTCAGAGGGTTTCCTTGGTTGTGATCCTTACAGGAGGAGAACCTCAAGTCTTCTGGCAGGGAAGCTGGCGAGTCCCAACCTCAAACCTTCCCATTCACAGCTGAGTGCCACCACTAAGTGCCTGTCACAGTCAATGCCAACGTGCAGTGACTCTATGGGACAGAGCAGAACTGCCCTGTTAGGGCTTCCAAAGCTGTAAGTCTTTATGGAGGTAAATGGCATCGTCTCCCGCTCGTGGAGCTGCCCATGCGTTCAAACTGCTCACCTTTGAGCAAGCAAGCAAGCACATTACTGCCGGGACACCAGAAAACATCTGAGCAGTGCTAATTTACTTAAAGGAGCTCTGGTGGTGCTGTGTGTGATGTGTTACGCTGCTGACCAAAGCGTCAACCAGGTGTTCTGGGGGAGAAAGATGTACAGCCTCCAAAACATGATGGGGGTTGCTATGAGTCACCAGTGACTCTCTTACATTGAGATCTAGTTGGGGGGATTTACAGAAACAATATATCAGTTGTTGTTGTTATGTGCCGTCAAGTCGCTTGCGACTCATAGTGACCCTATGCTCAAGAGCCCTACAAGCTGCTCTATCCTGTGCCAACCTCGCCGTCTCCGACACACTCATTCCCACCACCCCAATCACAGAATCGGTCCATCTCATCGAGAGTCTTCCTCTCCTTCGCCATCCCTCCACTCTCCCAAACATGATGTCCCTCTCCAAGGACCAGTCCCTCCTTGCAACATGCCCAAAGTATGTCAGACGAAGCTTCAGAATCCTTGACTCCAAGGAGCAGTCTGGCTTCACCCTCTCCAGGTCAAACCTGTTTGTTCTCCTAGCAGTTCATGGTATATTCAACACTCGTCTCCAGCACCACAGCTCAAAGGCATCGATTCTCCTTCTGTCATCGCATTAAAAATATGTATGACTTGGGGGCCGCTGAGGTTTAGTTGTTGTTAGGTGTTATCTACTTGAGTTTAACTCACAGCAAGCCTTTGAACAACAGATCTGAACTCTGTCCTGTCCTGTCATTCTCACAATCTCTGACACACCTGAGCCCACTGCTGCAGTCACTGTGTCAGTCCATCTGGTTGAGGGTCTGTCTTTCCTTGACCCTCCACCTGTCCAAGCACAATGTCCCTCTCTAAGGAACAGCCTCTCCTAGCAGAAGGCACAAACCATGTGAGACGAAGCTTTGCCATCTCTGCCTCCAACGAGCACTCTGGCTGCACTTTCTCCAAGACACAGCTGTTTGGTGACGGGCGGACAACATAACAAGCATCATTCATGTCACTGGACTGTATGTGGGAATGCCGTTGTCACATGTCATCGAGTTGGAACCAGCTCTTAACTTGACCCTCCGGTAGGTTTTCAGAGGTTGCGAATCACCTCTGCAAGGAGAGAGAGATTGTCCATCTTTCTCCCTTGGAGCAGCTGGGGGATTCAAACCGCCTGTCTTTGGGCTGGCAGCACAGCTCCTTACCAGCAGGCCCCCAGAGCTCCCTTGTGAAAACTGTGGAAATGGTAACACGGCCAGAAACTTCCAGGCACAGTATTCCCAGTTTGGCCCCTCAGTGTGGCACTGAGCTTTATTAAATATGGCGAAATTCCTTGAAAAGTTAAACACAGCATTGCCACATGACACAGCAATTCCACTCCTAGTTCTGTACGCAAGAGAACTCAAAACAGGACTCCAACAGGCCTTTACACGCTGCTGAGCACAGTGGGGCTATTTACAATTGCCCGAAACTGGAAGTGGCCCAAGTGCCCGTAAGCAGATGGTGAGTAAACAAAACGTGGTCCAACCACACATGGAATATTACTCAGCCGTAGAGGGCAGTGGAGTCCTGGTGCATGTTCCAACACGAATGAACCTGGAAAACATGATGAGCGGGCCAGGCACGCTAGACCACGTAGCGCATGATTCCACTTCTGTGAACCATCCAGTATAGCAGATGCAGACACTAGAGTTTATTCGTGACTGCCAAGGGCGAGAGGAGGGGGAATGAGGGTTCACGGGCATGGGGTCTCCATATGAGGCGATGAGAATGTTCTGGAACTTGAGAGAGGTGGTGGCTGTGAATGTCCTAAATGTGACCAAACTGCACACTTTAGAGTGGTCTTTTGATGACATGCAAATTCCGCCTCAATAAAAACAGATGCCAGACAACTAATGAAAGGCATAGGGTCTTTGCATTTGGGGAAGGGCACTGAGCCATTCGCAATCGGTTGCTAGAACATTTCCATGTCCACCGTCTATTTATCTTAGCCAGATGGCACGTGGCAGCCTCAGGCTCAGAGAGGTGAGGAGTTTGCTCAAGACCGGACAGCGAGGGGGCCTCGTCTGCCCTCCTCCCAGGCATTTCCTGGAGTGGGGGGTCTGATCAGCGCCTGGGGCCTGGGAGAGCTGAGGGAGGGCCAGACCCAGTGTCCTTCTGTAAAACAGGGAGCTGGAAGGAAGTGAATGAGGGGCTCCCCAGCTGGCCTTGGAGGCTTCAGGGTGGGGGGCAGCTAGAGGTAACTCAGGGAGCAATGATGCTCCAAGGGGGCTTGCTCCTTCCTGCCAGTGAGCCTCAGTTTCCCCAGATGTACACAGGGGCTGCACATAGAGTTCAACTCCAGAGGGTTCAGTAGCCCTCAGGCTGGCCTGATCTATTCCTCCCAGCCCTCAGGTACCATCGTGGGATCAGGGCCTCCAGTATCCCCACTGAGCCCCCATCACTGGGCCCCTAGGAATGACGAGTGAAGGCGGAGTAAGCATTGAGATAGTGTATTTCAGGAGCTGTGAGGCTCAGCTTCCACATCTGTCATTGCCAGGTGAGAACCTGTTGCTCTGCACTCAGGTTGGGCCAGGTTCCCCATCCCCCTGAGGCCTGCCCCAGTGGCTATGGTTCAGTCCAGTGGATTCCCCACCCGTGATTCCTGACCTGCGGGCGCCCCCTGGTGGTCAGAGCTGGCTGAACAGCGTGTGCAGGTCCTGGGATCCCAGTTCCAATCAGAGCAGACGCAAACCAGGTAGGGGAGGGAGACGGCTATACAGGCAATATGAATCAAACAACTGCGGTGGTTGGCTGGCATGGCCAGAGCAGAACGGACGTTGAACTGAGGCTGAAGTCTCTCTCAGTCAGTCAAGGGAAGAGGGCAGCAGACAAGAAGGCGTCAGCGAGGGCAAAGGTTCAGAGGTGAAAGAGCTCAGCATTGGGGAGCGGGGGTGAAGGGAGGTGGAACAGAAAGAGGAGAGCTGCAGGGGAAAGGGGAAAGGTTCTCCTCTCAGGATACTGGGGAGCCACCGGCATAATCTTGAGCAGAGGAGGGACTAGATCTGATTCACAGTCTTTATGAAGAATGCCCTCAGTCCATCCCAGATGCCTTGGTGATGATATGTCTGAACTAATGAGCTGAAGAAAGAAAACTTGCCAAATGCAATTACGGTCAAGGGTCCCAGCCCAGGCTGGTTGCTCTTTGGCCTCAGAGGGTCCCATGGGTCAGAGTGGAGTCTTTCTCAGATATGTTTGGGTGGGTTATTTTTTAAATACAATTTTTATTTTATGTGGCATCAGGATTGTAGGAAGATTCATCAACAACCTACCTTATGCAGATGACACAACCTTTCTTGCTAAAACTGAGGACGACCTGACACTCTTGCTGCAGAAGATCAAGGACTGTGGAGTCCCCAATATGGACTGAAGCTCAACATCAAGAAAACAGAGATTCTCATCACTGGGCCAATTGGCAGCATCATGCATAATAGATGGAGAACAGAACGAGGTCATTAACAATTACAGCTTGCTCAGCTCCACCATCACCACTCATAGCACCAGCAGTCAGGAAATCAAAAGACAAATTGCATTGGGAAAATCTGCTGTCAGGGTCCTCTATAGAGTACTTAAAAAGCAATGATCTCAGTCTGGAGGCTATAAGGTGCACCTAATCCAGGCCATGGTCTTCGCAATTACTTGTTATGCAGCAGAAACCTGGACAATGACTAAGGATGATAGAAGAAGAATCAATGCCTTTAACCTGTAGTGCTGGAGAAGAGTCTTGAACATACCATGGACTCTCAAGAAAACAAATAGGTCTGTCTTGGAGAGAGTAAAATCAAATTTCTCCTTGGAGGCTAGGATTTTGAAGCTCTGTCTCACATACTTTGGACACATGGCCAGGAGGGATCAGTCCTTGGAGAAGGACATCATGCTTGGAGGAGTAGAAGGACAGCACAGGAGAGGAAGACCCCAGATGAGATGGATTGCTACAGTAACTGGGGCAACAGGGGTAGGTATGTCGGAATTAGACTGGCTCAGGACAGGGCAGACTTCAGAGCTGCTGTACACAGGGTCGCTATGGGTCCTAGGCAACTCGACAGCACATAACAACAACAACATATACTAGTTTACCTACAAAGTTTGTATACATAATTTTCCACATTGACTCTTATATCATTTCCCCATACCCATCCCTCCCTCTACCCACCAAATTGTGCGACCCTATGATTACATCCATATGCATTGTCACCCTCCCCTGCCTTTGATCTTCATACACAATTAACTAGTTATCTATGTCTATAATAATGGTCTTATACAGTATTTGTCCTTACGAGACGAAGTTAGTTCACTTAGCATAATGCTCTCCAGTCCCTCCCAAGTTAGTGATTTTCAAAATCATTGCTCTTGTGTGCTGTGTGAATTCACTGTGTGAATGTACCATAATGTCTCAATCCACTCGACTGTGGTTGCATATATGGGCTGTTTCCATGTTCTTGCAATGGTGAATAATGCTGCTATGAACATTGGTGTATGTCTCTGTTTGTGCCTCAGTTCTAATTTCCATGGGTTATATTTCAAGTAGTGGAATAACTGGGTCATATGGAATTTCTATGTTCAGCTTTTTGAGGAAATCCCAAACTGCCTTCCAGAGTGGTTGTACCATTTTCCACCAACAGTGTATAAGAGTTCCTATCTCGCCAAATTCTCTCCAGCACTTATTACTTGCTGGCCTGTTAAACTTTGCCACTGTTACTGAGGTGAGGTGGTATCTCATTGTGGCTATTTGCATCTCTCTTATTGCCAGTGACTGAGCTTTTCTTCACATATCTGCTGGCCATCTGAAATGGCTTCCTCTGTGAAAAGTCTTTCCATGTTTTTTGCCCGTTTTGTAATTGTGTTATCAGTCTTTTTCTCGGCTATGTTTTCCTATTTTATGACACACTATGTGGGTGAGGTACAGGGAGCTCTGGTGGCCTACTGGTAAGAAACTGCACTGCGATCCCGAAGACACAGTTCGAATCTAACAGCTGCTCTGGGTGAGGATAGGGAAGGTCCCTCCTGTGTGATGAACTGTCTCTGAAAACCCAGCAGAAAGTCAGCTCTGAGTCAGTTCCAAATAGATGGCACACAGAAACAGCATGCAGGGGAGAGGGGCTGCTACAGTGGTAGAAGTTTTGCCTTACACATGGAATATATGGGTTTAATTCCCAGCCTGTGTACCCCCATCTATCTGTGGAGGCTTTTGTGTTGCTCAGAGCTGAACATATTACAGCAGAAATATGTTCAGAGAACGTATGTCAGACAAGATTCAGTAGAAAAGCTTGGCAATTTACTTTCCAAACCAGAAGAATCCCCTTTTATATGCACACCGTGTTTATCGTGGCTTTGTTCACAATAGCAAGGAGTTGGAAACAACCTTAAGTGCCCATCAACAAACGAATGGATAGAGAAGCTGTGGTATATTCACACAATGGAATACTAAGCTGCATTGAAAAACAAGGAACTCATGCAATATTATTCAAAATGGGTGAGCGTGGAGAACATTATGCTGAGTGAAATATCTCAGTCACAAAAAGACAAATATTTCATGGCACCACTGTTGTAGAACGGGACTGACATCAGGGTTGGGGTAAGACTGAAAAAAACTGGATAGACTATGTATACTGCATTGAAACAGAAGAGGGAGAGAACAGTTTAGAAGCGATATATGATTGGGTATTAAAGGTTATGAAAAGAGTCTAGAATGAAGGTTGCATAGTGGAGTGTACTCGAGAGGCAGAGGAGGCAGGGGGATTGTATACCAATGAAGGAATTTTTCTTTTACTTTTCAAAGACAAGAGAGAATGGAGAGTGGGGAGGGTGGGCAGAGAGAAAAATTCAACAATGAATGAATGGAAATTCAAAATCTCTGTAAATGTTCATTTTAAAAAAAATTCCCCTTTAACAGTGCTGTATGTGTTTGGGTCTGCACTTCACAATGCACCTGAGCTCTCGTGCATTAGACCCATCTGCAAGACCTTAATGCCTTCATTTCCTTTCCATCAGTGGTGTTTCCAAATCCTTGGGACCTTTCCCTTACAATCTCATTTTGTGCTTTCTAGTGGGGGTGGGTGTGAATGGGAAGTAGCTGCCTCAAATATCTTAGCACAGTCCTGGGGTATTAAAAACTTAGGACTGCCTCCAAATTTTGGAACACCCTGTTCCACCAGTTGCTCTGAGGGATAAAGATGGGCAGTCTCCTCCTGTGTGATTTACAGCCTCTGACAACCCGCTGGAGGATTGGTGATGGGCCGGTTCCAACTGGATAGCAGTGAGCTCTGTTCTTCCTGATTCATTCTGTTCTTCCCCCTTTCCTTCCTCCTCTGGCTTTGGCTGCACTGTAGTGTTGGAGAAGACTGCTGACTACCCCACGGACAGCCGAGGGAACCTGTCTTGGCAGCCAGGGAGCTCCTCAGAGGCGAGGGTGGCCAGGCTGAGCCTCACATGTTCTCAGGGGGAAATTGTGCTCAAAAAACTAGAGGGTTCAGCAGAAAGGAGGAAGACTCGGCTTGACAGGATGGATCGACACAGACAGACTGCAACAACTGACTCGAATATGGCAATAATTGGGAGGAGGGCGCACAATCACACAGGGCTTTATTCTGACAAACCCACTTGGTGGCGTCTTAACGGTTGGTTTGTAGATAAACTCTTCCTGAACCCCTCGTGTGAAAGGTGGACAAGCACTGGCTTTTTAAAGCCTACTCCCCCACCCTGCCCCAGACCTTACAAAGCACTACATGTCGATGACTATTTTACAAGCCACTGCCGCCTCTGCCTTACCATTCTGTACACTGGTCATAAAATTCACATTCACCAGCTCAGCTGTTCTGAGGGAGGAAGGGCAATCTCCTTCCGCATGATTCACAGCCTTGAAAACCCACCTGAGGATCAGCTGTGTCTGACTTTCCGGCAGACATCCTCAGTCCTCTGACTTGTATCCCATCTATGTTGGGCCTTTCTGGTCTGTCTTGCTCTTCTTAAGTACAGGCCCTCTGTGCTTTCTCACGCTCTGTACTCAATCCTGGGTCTTCTCTCAGGTTACTTGTCCATTTCACTAATCCTCAACCGTCTCACCTGCACGCTTGATCTTTGACATTCTTCTTGAGGATTTGTCCATTGTGTATAATTGTCTGCTCTCACCTATGCCTTGTCATTTTCAGAGTGTGTACTCCTGTTTATGGGAGAAACGAAGCCCTAGGGGGGAAGAATGTGTCCCATGCTGAGCTGCTCATAGAAATGTCAGTGGTTGAAATCCATCTGCCACTCCTTAGGAGAAAGATGGACAGTTTTCTTCCGTTAGGACTTAGGGCCTCAGAAACCCAGTGGAGGGTCACCAGGAGACGGAGTCAGCTCGATGGCAGGGAGCCTTGGGTGATGATGGTGGGAGACAGGCTGCTCCAGAATGGCTTGACCTCATTAAGGTCTTGGCTCAGGTGCTTCCAGACCAAACAGTACAAATGTTGAGTCTAAACTCATGGCTCCCGGCTGCCCAAGAGACCTTTCTCACTAGATCTGAGGACAAGAGTAAGGAGTGCTGTTTCTTGAGCTACAGCAATACAACTCTAGCCACCTTCTAAAGACAGGTTAATACAGTTCTTTAAGGGTGCTCTGGTGGCCTAGTGGCAAGAAGCTGCACTGCAATCCCAGAGGTACACAGTTCAAATCCACCAGATGTTCTGCTGGAGAAGGAGGGACAATCTCCTCCTGTACCAGTCACATCTCATTTGATGGTACACACACACACACAAACCCCAATAAAATAAAATACAGCTCTTTAAAATCAGGAAAGGAGTGCGTCAGGGATGCATCCTGTCCCCGAATCTTTTCAATATGTAGAATAGATCACCTGGGGGGCAGGGCTTTAAGAGGAATGTGGTATCAGGACTGGAGGATGACTCATCAACAACCTACCTTATGCAGATGACACAACCTTGCTTGCTGAAGCTGAGGACCTGAAGCACTTGCTGCAGAAGGTCAAGAACTGCAGCCTTCAATATGGATTGAAGCTCAGCATCAAGAAAACAAAGATTCTCACCACTGGGCCAATAGCACCATGCATGATAGATGGAGAAGAGATCGAGGTTAACAATTACAGCTTGCTCGGCTCCAAAACCACCACTCATAGCACCAGCAGTCAGGAAATCAAAAGACTAATTGCATTGGGAAAATCTGTCAGGGACCTCTCCAGAGTGCTGAAAAGCACTGACGTGAGTCTAGAGACTAAGGTGCACCTACTCTAGGCCAGGTCTTCCCAATTACTTGCTATGCATCAGAGAGCTGTACAATGACTAACAGAAGAATCAGTGCCTTTGAATTGTGGTGCTGGAGAAGAGTCTTGAACATACTATGGACTGCCAAGAAAACAAGTCAGTCTGTCTTGGAGTGGGTGAAACCAGGTTTCTCCTTGGAGATTAGGATTTTTAAACTCTCACATACTTTTGGCACATGGCCAGGAGGCACCAGTCCTTGGAGAAGGACATCATGCTCAGAAGGGTGGACAGACAGCACGGAAAAGAAAGACCCCAGACGACATGGATACAGTAATTGGGGCAATGGGACAGGGCAGCATTCAGAGCTGCTATACATAGGGTAGCAGGCAACTCGATGGCACATTAACAATACAGCTTATCTATCTTGCTTTTAAATCAGGAAAGGGGTGAATCCCAGTTGTATCCTTTCTCCATATCTATTCAGTCTGTATGCTGAGTGAATAATTATAATCATTCAAGAAGCTGTGCTTTAGGAAAAGGGAAGTGGCATCAGATCAGAGGAAGACTCATCCACAACCTGCATCAGGCAGAGGACACAACCTTGCTTGCTGAAAGTGAACTTGAAACACTGCAGAAGATCAAGGACTGCAGTCTGCACTATGGATTACATCTCAACATCAGAAAGCAAAAATCCTCACTGCTGGGTCAACAGGGGACATGACGGATGCAGACAAGCCTGAAGTTGTCAAATATTTCATCTTGTTTGGATTCACAATCACGCTTTGTACCAGCAGTCAAGAAATCAGAAGACATATTGCACTGGGAATATCTGCTATCAAGGACATCTCCAAAGTGCTAAGGAGTAATAATGTCAGTTCAAAGACTAAGGTGCACCTGATACAAGTCATGGTCTTATTACTATGCATCCAAAAGTTGGACAATGAGTAAGGATGACAGAAGAATCAACGCGTTTGCATTGCAGTGTTGGAGAAGAGCACTGACTATCCCACGACCTGCCAGAACAAGAAGTCAGCCTCAGAGGTAGCAGAACCAGGAAGCTCCTTGGAGGTGAGGATAGTGAAGTTTCGTCTCACATCTTCTGGGCATGTAGTTAGGAGGGACCAGTCCTTGGAAAGGGACTTCATGCTTGGAGGGGTGGAGGGTCAGTGAGAGAGGAAGACCATCGACAAGATGGACAGACACAGTCTTTAACAATAGGCTCAAGTGTTATCAGGGATAACGAGGATGGCACTGAACAGAGCAGGGTTCAGACCACTGCTCAGAGTGTCACTGGACTCAAAAGCACCTAACGATTCACCCTTTCACTTAACTATGATCCTGCAGGGACTCCAGGTGTAGGGAGGAGCCTCACCCTCTACCACTGGTCCTGAATGTCCCCATCCCTTGCTTCTGGGAGCAGACCCGACATCAGCTCATGCTATTTCTTCAGTGCCTCGTCCTTTCTTCAGTTTGGACTCTGGAGGACTGTTTTCTTACGATCACAGCCGTGTGCATTTGTTTTGTGGTTTTCTGTGTACTGTAGTGGGAGGATTTTCAGACAAGTGTCCTTTCTTTCCACGGGGCCGTCACCCTTTCTCATCGGGCAGGGAGGGATGTGGGGAGGGGTCTGCATGCACAGCTGCAGCCACACCACAGGACGACCGTGAAGGGGGAGCTTGGGGTCAGACCTGGGCCCCTTGGGCAGGAGGCCATCAGGGAGTGCTGCCACATGGTCTGCGGGCTGGGAGCGAACAGACAACAAGGTGGCCAGGTCACTTTCCACCGTCAGGAAAAGCGTGAGGAAGCCGAGGTATCAGCCTGGCTCCGAGGCCCCTGGAAGACCTGAAGCCCAGTGCACGGTAGGCAGTTGCTGGGAGGCATATGGTGACAGAGAACTTTGGGGACCTGGTGCAGGGGGGCAAGGAGCAGGGTGCAGGGATGGGGCAAGAAGGCAGGCCTTCCTCAGATATGGCATTTCGGCTCCTTCCCACATAGACTCGGTGGTTCTCACATGGTAATGCTGGTTTGTGAGGAGTCATTCTGAGTTGTCCCCAGGACGCAGATAAGGTGGGGACCACACCCCCACAAGTCCACAAGTGCCCAGGTGCAAATGACAGTGCTCATCCTTGGGCCCCACCCTGAAGAGGCCATTGTCCAGGAAGGGCAGAGGGGCAAGTGGTCTGAGGGCGGAGGCGGTGACGGGAGCCACCTTCATGAGAAGATGGGAGGTGGCCCACGCTTGTCCCCACGTGGCGCAGGGGTGACGGGTGGAAAGGCCGCATGCTTGTCCCTGATCCACTCTCTCCTGCTCTTAGTATGTGTAGGCACTGAGAGGGGCAACCTGAGCCTATGGGGACCATCTGCACTACGGCCACATGGGAAGCTGGCAGGACGACATCAGGTGAGTGTAGTTTAATGGAATCATGACACACACAGGCAGGTGAGCACCGGCACACAGGATGGTGGGTCCTCCCAGACCCTCCCCAGGAGGAGGCTGAGCTAGCCCCCCCTTATAGGCTGGTGTCTCCTGGGGAGAAACACTGATGTGGCTGAGTGTGTTGGCGTGACACGGGCTGGGCCTAGAGGGCGCTGCCCTTGGAGCACGTGAGCAGGGGGACAGAGGGGCCTCCACCCCCATAGTAAACCATTCCCCCGGGGTGGGGGTTGGTTTCCGGACAGAGCTGGCCCTGCCCTCGCTCAGTGCTGTCTGTGGCTGTGGGAACAGAATGAGAGGACAGGGGTCCTGAGTAGCCCAAGGGATGGGCGCGCTTAGACAGTGTAGGTATCAGTTATAACATAGACAGCAAACAACCGACAAGTAGAAATTCATAAACCTACAAACAACATGAACATAAAAGAGCGACAGTGTGACGCCTCTGAGGTCCCAGCGGAGCCAGCACGCTGCAGGTGGCAGGCGGCATGTGTGGCATCTAGCAAGTATGTCCTGATCTTTCCGGTACCAGGGAGCCACACAGCAGAGCAAGGCCTGGGTGACGTCCCCAGTCAACACAGATGGGCGGAGACAAGGCATGGCAGAGACCGCGCCCACACCCAGAGCGCTGTTGGCAGAGGTCCTAGGGAGAGGTCCGGGGGTGCTGGGAGGGCGCTGGGCCCAGCTCACTCCTCCGTCCGGTGGTTTGGCAGGTGCCCCAGAGGTGGGCAGGTCCCTCACTGAGTCCGGAGCTGGTAGTCTAAGGAGACAAGGTGGAGGGGGAGGGTCATCCTTATTCCCTGACTGCCTGCCTCACTGGGGTCCTCCCAGCACCCCTGGGCAGCCATACTCACCCCCGTTCTGAGTGATGTAGCGGACCCAGGGCAGGGCCTGGTAGCCACTCTTCTCAATGATCTTCAGGTAGCGCACCTGGGGGCACAGGTACCGGGCTCTGAACACACAGCCCCCCATGGCCGGCCTGGCCCTCCCCACGCTCAGCCCTCTGGATCCTTCATTCCTGATGGGACTGTGGGGCTTGGGAGGGGCGAGCTCACAGTCACACCCTCAGGGCCCCTGTGGGCTCTAATTCACGGTGGTCAGGTGCCCCCTCTCTAACCATGGGGGTGTGTCTGGGTCTGGTTCCAGGTTCTGAGCTGGAAGAGGACTAAAGCAAGGCTGCCCGACTGAGGGTGGAGCGTCGTGAGCTGGGTACACGATCTGCAGCCCTCAGGGCCCAGCCTGACCCCAGACCTCACACAGCACCCGCCCATCCACGTGCCCCTGCTCCCCCAGCTACACACCTGGATGCCAGAGGTGGTGAAGTAGGGGATCTCAAACTTGACACTGATGGGGGGCTTGCCCTCCTTGTCCTCTGCCTCCACGCTGGGCAGGCCGAAGTGTGCCCGCATCAAGTATTCCTTGCCACCCTGGGGAGAAGCAGGGGTGGTCAGGCTGGGGCAGCACCCCTGAAGAATGTCGTGGGTGCTGAAGTCAGGGGTAAGGCCCTGCTAAAGCAAGCTATCAAGTCCTTCATCTGTGTGGGCTGCAGTTCCACCCTCCCAGTTCCAAGAGGTCACTGTCCTGAGCCCCAACTCCCTCTACTCCAATGCTCCAGCCTGGCCCCGATCCCCCTGCGCTCTCAGTCTGCTCTTGGCCCCCTACTCTCATGCCTCACATTTAGGGGACACACACACACACACACACACACACACTCCTACTCTCATTTTCCCAGCCCTGCAGCTGTCCCCCATGTACCTCCTTCTCATGCTCCCAGCTTCCCCTACATGCCCCGAATCTTGTGCCCCAAGTTCAGCAGACCATTCCCTCAGGTGCTTTATGCTCAAGGACCGAGTCCAGCAGACCCTCCCTCCACAGCTCCCCACGCTGCGGTCCTCCCCTGGTGGTTGTTCCCACCACGTCCCCCAATCGTGTGCTCCCAGCTTGTTGGCTGATGCTGCCCACCACGTGTCCCAGGTGAGCAGAGAGATGAGAGCAGACATGCTGGGAGGTCATTCTGGGTAAGGCGTGGAAGGAAGCTTCACAAGCGCCCAGGAAGGCTGTGGGCAGGAGGAAGGAGGAGGGGTGTGGACAGGTCCTCAGCCACCCAGGCCGGGGCCAGCCCTCCACACCAGGCTCAGGACAACTTACAGCAAAGGGAAAGGGCTTATCTTGTCAGTATAGAAAAAAACTCCTGGAAACCAAGAGGACAGGAAAACGAGTACGTTCTCATCTCCAGGAAAACATGAGTGGTCTCAAACAGGAGGAAAGCCAATCCTGCTTGAGGTGAGTATGGCAAACTCAAAGCTCCACCGCAACTCTGCTGGTGACACCACAGAACCACAACCAAGGGGAGGAGCCTTTCCCTGGGGGAAAGCCCTCCCCTGGGGGAAAG